>NC_138770.1:38500822-38903822 GCF_965119305.1 Pelophylax lessonae
GGCACTATTGGTGGCACTGATGGGTACTTCTAGGTGGCACTGATAAGCGGCACTGACAGGCAGCACTTATGGGTGGCAATGATGGGAACTGATGTGCGGCACTGATGGGCACTGATAGATGGCACTGACAGGCATTACTAATCGACACTGATTGGAATCCCTAATAGGAACTGATTGGCATCTTTAATTAACACTGATTGGCATCTTTAATTAACACTGATTGGCATCTCTGGTCACCACGGGTTGGCATCCCTAGTGGCATGGGTTGGCATCCCTGGTGGGCTCTAGTAGGTATCACTGGTGGGCTCTAGTGGGCATCCCTGATGGGTCTGCTCAGATAATCAATGCGCTGATTATCAGCGCAGAGCCCCCCCCCCCCCCCCCCCCGTTAGGAGAGCCCCAGATCGGCTCTCCTCTACACGCGCCTTGTCAGCGCGAATGGAGGAAAGCCAATAAAGGGCACTTCCTGGTTACGATTTGATCAGCTGTGATTGGTCACAGCCGATCACATGGTAGAGTCTACGTCATAGACTCTTTACCGGGATCGGAGATGCGGTGTGTCAGTGACACACCGCACCACTGATCACCGCTCTACGTGCCCTCGCGGGTGCGCACGGGCAGCTTTTCCTGCTGGACGTCATTTGCCGCCCAGTTAAGATAACCTAACCACTTTGCAGCCAGCATTCTGCTGTATGGCGGGCGGGAAGTGGTTAAAATACAGACCTGACCAGAGAGGTGAGGAGGATTCTGGGAGGTCACATGACATCACTCTTATCTCTATTAATAAAACACAGACTTGACCGGAGAGGTGAGGAGGATTCTGGGAGATCACATGACATCACTCTTGTTTCTATTAATAAAACACAGACCTGACCGGAGAGATGAGGAGGATTCTGGGAACCTAACATGATATTCTTATTGGTTCCTCAATACAGAGATTTCCTCTTGTGAAGTCAGGTGATCATATGACCATCACAGTGCCTCCGTGTGACTCCCTAAAACCTGAGAGACACAACATGCAGAAGATTCTAGAAGTCACCAAGAAGATGATGGAGCTGCTGACAGGAGAGGTGAGCGGTGCTGGGAATTCTGGGACATTATCCAGTAACAGACAAGGGATGTGTCTGGATGGTGACTGTATCATTGTGTGTGTCAGGTTCCTATAAGGTGTCAGGATGTCACTGTCTATTTCTCCATGGAGGAGTGGGAGTATTTAGAAGGACACAAGGATCTCTACAAGGACGTCATGATGGACAATCAGCCTCCCCTCACATCACCGGGTAAGAGGAGACTTTATTGTAAAGGAGAGAGCAGTACGGAGGCTCCACCTAGATCCCCCATCATCTGATAAACACATAGAAACAATGTATTCAGTCAGTGTGTGTGTTTCCTACAGATGGATCCAGTAATGGGAACCCACCAGAGAGATGTCCCCGTCCTCTGTATTCCCGGGATTCCACACAGGAAGGTCACACCATCCCTCAGTGTTACAAGGTTGGTGTGAAGGAACATCTAGAACATGGACTCATAGATTCTTTTTGGTGATGTCTCCATTTTAAAGCTTATGTCATACAGATGTTATTTTTGATCCTTTTCTTGGTTTAGGTTGAAGATCTGATAGATATAAAAGTTGAGGTTAAAGCAGAAGAAGAGAGGTATGTGAGCGATGATCAGCAGTCTATGGAGGAGGATGGAATAACGAGGATAATTATAGAGGAGGACACTCCTACAGAGATCAGCACAGGTGGGTCATTAACACTAAATACATTCCTCCACCCATACTGCTCACTGATTGGTCCAGAGTAGGGCGGGGACTGGGTGATATCAGCCTGTAATACCCTGGTCACTTTCCTGAGCTGTGTTTCCCATCCTGTATTGCTGTGTTTCTCTCATAATCTTTCTTCTCTGTGCTGAGGGCCCCCATTGTTAAAGCTGGCTTCCAGATTCCAATAAGCCCAGGGATGTCGGGAAGAGGCTCTTGTCCCCATCAACATGGGGACAAGATGCTTCGGTGTGGGGGTGGGGGGCATGTTGAGGTCATGTGGCCTGGTATGGTTCAGGAGAGGGGGGCTGCTCACTTGCTCCCCCCTTTCCTGACCTGCATGCTCATGTAAGGGTCTGGTATGGAGTTTGGGGGGGACCCCACTCTGTTTTATTTAAAAAATGTTGCTGTGGGGTTCTACTTAACCACTTGCTGACCGCTCACTGAGATGGTACTGCGGCAAAGTGGCTCATTATCGTCGCTGGACAACGCCCCCTCTCGGCGTCGCTCGCGCACTGCCGGAGGCTCGCTCCTGCTGTATTCAGACACAGCGAGAGTCGGGCCAGGGGAGGAGAGACGGTGATCACCGCCTCTCTTCCCCGATCATCTGGGATCGAGTGTGGAAATCAGGGCTGGCCCAAGACATTGTGCTGCCTGGGTCCAAGAATAAAATGCTGCCCCCCCCCCCCCCCCCAAAAAAAAATGAATGCCCTCCAAAAGGCCCCCACATTCTATAGGACTATGAAAGCAGTCAGAGGGGTGTGAGTGTGTACGGACGGAGTGACAGCAGGAGCAGGAAAGAGCAGTAGACACTGGGCAGATGAGCGCACCAGGCTTTCTACTGTCTATAGTGCCACAGTGCCCTGCAGTGCTGCGGGCATGGTACAGGAGAATGCAGTGCTGTGGGCATAATACAGAAGAATGCAGGGCTGTAGGCATGGTACAGGAGAATGCAGGGCTGTGGACATGGCACAGGAGAATGCAGGGCTGTGGGCATAATACAGAAGAATGCAGGGCTGTAGGCATGGTACAGGAGAATGCAGGGCTGTGGGCATGGTACAGGAGAATGCAGGGCTGTGTGCATGGTACAGGAGAATGCAGGGCTGCGGGCATGGTACAGGAGAATGCAGGGCTGTGGGCATGGTACAGGAGAATGCAGGGCTGCGGGCATGGTACAGGAGAATGCAGGGCTGCGGGCGTGGTACAGGAGAATGCAGGGCTGCGGGCGTGGTACAGGAGAATACAGGGCTGCGGGCGTGGTACAGGAGAATGCAGGGCTGCGGGCGTGGTACAGGAGAATGCAGGGCTGTGTGCATGGTACAGGAGAATGCAGGGCTGCGGGCATGGTACAGGAGAATGCGGGGCTGCAGGCATGGTACAGGAGAATGCAGGGCTGTGGGCATGGTACAGGAGAATGCAGGGCTGTAGGCATGGTACAGGAGAATGCAGGGCTGCGGGCGTGGTACAGGAGAATACAGGGCTGCGGGCGTGGTACAGGAGAATGCGGGGCTGTGGGCATGGTACAGGAGAATGCGGGGCTGCGGGCATGGTACAGGAGAATGCAGGGCTGTGGGCATGGTACAGGAGAATGCAGGGCTGTGGGCATGGTACAGGAGAATGCGGGGCTGTGGGCATGGTACAGGAGAATGCAGGGCTGCGGGCATTGTACAGAATGCAGGGCTGCGGGCATGGTACAAGAGAATGCAGGGCTGCGGGCATACTACAGGAGATGCAGTGCTGCGGGCATGGTACAGGAGAATGCAGGGCTGCGGGCATTGTACAGAATGCAGGGCTGCGGGCATGGTACAAGAGAATGCAGGGCTGCGGGCATACTACAGAAGATGCAGTGCTGCGGGCATTGTACATGGCACTGCATCTTCTGTACTATGCCCGCAGCCCCGCATAACAGCAGGTAGTGTGGCTGTGGAGGAGTGTCATTTACCTGTTCCTGAGGCTTTAGATTTGAAAATGGCGCCGCCTGGCGCCAACTCGTCACCGCGCATGCTCCGCCGCTGCTCGGAAAAGCCTGTACATGTTTTGCAGATCGCCGCCATTACTAGTAAAAAAATAAACATTAAAATTACAAATCTTTCCCGTAGTTAGTAATCGCGATAAGTTTTGCGCAAACCAATCAAAATACGCTTATTTTTGTAGCAGAAAACAAATTGGCCTAAAATGTTAAAAATTTTGATTGTTAATTTTTTTTTGGGGAATTTCATATATCAGAATGTATTTTTCAAAATTGTCGCTCTTTTTTTAAAAAATTAAAAATTGCACAGGTGATCAAATAACACCAAAAGAAAGCTCTATTTGTGGGGGGAAAAAAGGACATAAATTTAATTTGGGTACAGCGTCGCACGACCGCGCAATTGTCCGTTAAAGTAACGCAGTGCTGAATCGCAAAATATAGCCTGGTCAGGAATGGGGTAAAATTTTCCGGTTTTAAAGTGGTTAAAAATACGCTCATTGAGAATTTTTTTTGTCAAAGAC
Source organism: Pelophylax lessonae (assembly GCF_965119305.1). Lineage (NCBI taxonomy): Eukaryota > Metazoa > Chordata > Amphibia > Anura > Ranidae > Pelophylax > Pelophylax lessonae. The sequence goes on from NC_138770.1 coordinate 38,505,075, forward strand.
ATGTAGCTAAATACATATTGGCCTAAATATATGACAAAAATTGAATATATTGGATATTTTTTAACTGTAAGAGCCGGTTCACACTGGGGCGACCTGTCAGGCGACCTGGTCGCCGTAGGTCGCCTCCCATAGAGAAGCTGTGGACCCGTTCTAATAGGAGCGACACAAGTCGCTCCGACTTAGAAAAAGGGTCCGGAGCTTCTTTGGGGCGACCCGGAGCGACCTGCATTGACTTCAATATTATGAAGTCCGTGCCGGCCGCTCCGAAGTCACGGTGTGAGCTGCGCACCGCGATCTGTGAGGTCGCCCCGGCAAGTCGGATCGCCCCAGTGTGAACGGGGTCTCAAAGTAGAAAATGTCAATTTTTTTGCAAAATTTTCGCTCTTTTTTTATTAATATCGCAAAAAATGAAAAGCGCAGAGGTGATCAAATACCACCAAAAGGAAGCTCTGATTGTGGGGAAAAAAGGACGTAAATTTTGTTTGGGTACAGCGTTGCGTGACCGCGCAATTGGCAGTTAAAGTCGCACAGTGCCAAGTTGCAAAAATTGGCCTGGACGTAAAGCAGGAAAATCCTCCGGTGGTAAAGTGGTTAAAATCAATAGCGGACCCGAAGGGCCTGGTATGGACTGGGGGGGGGGGGGGGGGGGGCTACACCGTTTTTTTTCTTTATTTGTTCAATAGCGAGTCATTTTAAATGGGATTTGATTTTTTTTTTCTTTTCTTTAGAAATGTCATTTTTGCTGCAGCATGTTTTATGCATGCTACAGATGCGCCACTTTACAGGCACATTAATGGGACCCCCCAGGCACTATAACTCAGAATAATTTTTCATTTTTATTGTTGCACTTTAAGCATAATTAAATCACTGCTCCTAAAAAAACTATAGTTTTTTTTTTTTTTTTCAATTGATACATGTCCCCCAGGGCAGTACTCAGACCCTCATTCCCCTTTTATGGCCAATTATTTGCATATAAGCCTTCAAAATGGGCACTTTTGATTTCTCCTGTCCGGCTCCCATAGACTTCAACGGGGTTTGCTGTTCGGGTTAGAACATTTCCCTGTTCAGGAGTTCTGCTGCGAACCAAACAGTGGGGTGTTCAGCCCATCCCTAGTAATAATCTTTGTATTTCTATTTTAGTAGATGGACGGGAGATGAGGAAAACCTCAGAGGATTGTCTCACTTTGTCTCCAGACTGTAAAGTAGAAGATGAGGACATCACACAGTATAGTCCAGGAGAAAACCCGGCTACCTCAAATGTCCATCCGGCACCACACAGTGTAGATGGACCATCGTATTCCTCTTATCCTGAGGAACCTCAGACTGTGAGGGGTGGTGCCGGACCATTGTATTCCTCTTATCCTGAGGAACCTCAGACTGTGAGGGAAGGTGCCGGACCATCGTATTCCTCTTATCCTGAGGAACCTCAGACTGTGAGGGACAGTGCCGGACCATCGTATTCCTCTTATCCTGAGGAACCTCAGACTGTGAGGGACAGTGCCGGACCATCGTATTCCTCTTATCCTGAGGAACCTCAGACTGTGAGGGAAGGTGCCGGACCATCGTATTCCTCTTATCCTGAGGAACCTCAGACTGTGAGGGAAGGTGCCGGACCATCGTATTCATCTTATCCTGAGGAACCTCAGACTGTGAGGGACAGTGCCGGACCATCGTATTCCTCTTATCCTGAGGAACCTCAGACTGTGAGGGACGGTGCCGGACCATCGTATTCCTCTTATCCTGAGGAACCTCAGACTGTGAGGGAAGGTGCCGGACCATCGTATTCCTCTTATCCTGAGGAACCTCAGACTGTGTGGGTCAGTGCCGGACCATCGTATTCCTCCTATCCTGAGGAACCTCAGACTATCAGGGACGGTGCCATCCTTCCAACAGATAAGAGGTTTTCCTGTGCTGAGTGCGGGATGTGTTTCCATTTTGAATCCAAATTTAACAAGCATAAAAAATCTCATAGAGGTGAGAAGCCACTTTCTTGTTCTGGGTGCGGGAAATATTTTTCAACTAAGTCCAGTCTTCACAGACATCAGAAATTGCACACAGGTGAGAAGCCATATTCCTGTCCTGAGTGTGGGAAATGTTTTTCATTGAAGTCCAATCTTGACAGACATCAGAAATTGCACACAGGGGAAAAGCCCTATTCCTGTCTTCAGTGCGGGAAATGTTTTTCAGTGAAGTCCAGTCTTTATAAACATCAGAGATCTCACACGGGGGAGAAGCCACTTTCCTGTTCTGAGTGCGGGAAATGTTTTTCACAGAAGTCCAGTCTTCACAGACATGAGAGATTGCACACAGGTGAGAAGCCATATATCTGTATTGAGTGTGGGAAATGTTTTATACAAAAATCAGTACTTGTTGAACATCAGAGGTCTCACACGGGTGAAAATCCGTATTTCTGTCCTGAGTGCGGGAAATGTTTTTCACAGAAGTCACATCTTTACAGGCATCAGAGATTGCACACAGGAGAGAAGCCACTTTCTTGCTCTGAGTGTGGGAAATGTTTTGCACAAAAATCAGATCTTGTTACACATCAGAGATCTCACGCGGGGGAGAAGCCACTTTCCTGTTCTGAGTGCGGGAAATGTTTTTCACGGAAGTCCAATCTTCATAGACATGAGAGAATGCACACAGGTGATAAGCCATATTTATGTATTGAGTGCGGGAAATGTTTTATACTAAAATCAGTTCTTGTCGTACATCAGAGATCTCACACGGGAGAAAAGCCGTATTCCTGTCCTGAGTGTGGGAAATGTTTTTCACAGATGTCCCATCTTTACAGGCATCAGAGATCTCACACGGGGGAGAAGCCATATTCCTGTCCTGAGTGCGGGATATGTTTTGCACAGAAGTACAATCTTTACGCACATCAGAGATCTCACACAGGGGAGAAGCCACTTTCCTGTCCTGATTGAGGGAAATGTTCCTCACTGAAGTCCTGTCTTCCTTTACATCAGGGATCCCACACAACCCTCAAGGTGTTTTAGTGTCTTGAGTGCGGGAAATGTCTTCTATATGAATGTTGTTGGACATGTGGGGAAGAAGCACACCCTGATATACACCTCAGATATACTCCATGGCTGATCTTCATCATGTAAGAAACACTTCATAAGGAGGTCAGAGATCACCAAAGACATGGATGGAAAGTTATAATAAAGTGATATAGTAAACTTGTGCTTATCATAATATAAATGTGTTCCCTTTATACCAACTCTAGAATAAAACCCCCAATTTAAGACACTGTGTGAAAATATAATAAATAAAGAAATAAAAGATTGAGAATATATAGAAAAAGCCCTATAGGAGGAGAGGATGGAGGGCAGAAACAAAGCAAAAGAAAAAGAGAATGATTGGAGAAGGTATATTCAATCTCAGCGATGTACAACTGACTAAGGAGGAAATGAAAGTATTGGATTTAAAGGGTTTGAAATTTGCACCAAAAAGAAACATGGATACTTTTCCCCACATACACTATATTTCCAAAAGTATTGGGACGCCTGCCTTTACACACACATGAACTTTAATGGCATCCCAGTCTTAGTCTGTAGGCTTCAATATTGAGTTGGCCCACCCTTTGCAGCTATAACAGCTTCAACTCTTCTGGGAAGGCTGTCCACAAGGTTTAGGAGTGTGTCTATGGGAATGTTTGACCATTCTTCCAGAAGCTCATTTATGAGGTCAGTCACTGATGCATTAGGTCAAAAAACAATAATTCTCCTGCGCTCGGTGGTATGTAACAAAGGATGATTAATCCTGTATGGTCTTTATAGGCACCACTCAAAGGTTTACCGCCCCCTCAGAACCAAGGGTATCCAAATACACTGAAAGAGAGGGGCACACTGATCTCGTGCATTACCACTAAAAAGGTTTATTAAAAACTAATGGCAACATTCATTGTACTTACAAACAATTGGTGATAGCACACATGTAAAAACAATGGAACAGATCGTCTCCAAAGTAGCCAGGGCACTCCTGTGGTGCTGGAGGACGTGCTGGTGTCCGCATAAAACTAACTTGGCTGACGCGTTTCAAGGGAGGACCTGCTTCCTCAGAGCCAGAAAGTGCCACTAAACCACCATTCCCATTGGCAAGGTATTAAATAGTCGGTTTGCCCCGACCTCCACATACCACCCCACCCCATAGGGGGCAAAGGTCAGCTGTGTGAGTAGCAATTATATATGGTATCAGTAGGATATCTATAATGCCCATAGCATTAGAGCACAGTATACACACAATGCGTGCAAACCAACCACAACCCATACCAATTGCAAATTGTAATGTTAGCACTGACAAACAATTTTATTAAAACAATAATAATATAGACTGAGATTAGAAACCAAGGACCTATCATTAAAAAATATATAATGTATTATTAAAAGGCATTATCAAGAAATGACAATCCACATGTAGACCAGGATTAGGTTCGATCTGGAATAGCGATTCCAGAGTCGCACATAACCAGGAGATGCAAATAGACACTATGTACATACATATGAAGAACATCTATATACTCTAACCTTTGTGATGTTTACTGAGCATTCTGGACTTGTAAATAGCACCTGACCTTAGATCGATGTGTGTGATTGTGGGTCCTGTGCAGCTATCAACAGCTCCAGCTGCACAGTCCCAGCTTGAACCGCACGCCTGCCGATACAACCGGAAGTGCGGGTGTGGATATGCGTTCCACCGCCCAATACATCACTTCCGGGTGTACCGCGGCGTCACTTACTGTCTCCTCCAAGACTCTCGCGCACTGAGTGGGCAATAGCCTCAGTGTCTAATGGACCCACTGGGGCGTCATACACAGCCGTACGGACCCGCCTACTTCAAATAGATTAAAGAAAGGAACACAAGACTGTGGCTCCCCAGACACAATGAAAAAAAAAAAATGAAAATAATAAAAAATAAATTATAATAATAAATAAAATGAAAAGAATCAAGTGTCAAGAACTTGCTAAGATCAACAGTATCATCAGCAGTAATCCACGCGGGTTCACAAAAGGACGTTCTTTCCAAACCAATCTGTTAATATTTTACGAGGAGGTGAGCTGTGATCTAGATAGGGGGAGACCTGTGGATGTGGTGTACCTGGATTTGGCTAAGGCATTCAACACATTTCCTCACAAACGCTTAATCTACAAACTAAGGTCTGCAGGCATCGACCACAAGGTTTGTTCTTGGATAGAAAACTGGTTACATGGGCGTGTCCAAAGGGTGGTGATAAATAACGTGTACTCAGTCTGGTCTGGAGTGGTAAGTGGGGTCCACCAAGGCTCAGTCCTGGGACCAATTTTGTTCAATTTATTCATCAATAACATAGAGAACGGAATCAGTAGCTCAATCTCAGTTTTCGTGGATGACACCTAAATATGCAGGGCAGTAACTTCTCAGATATAGAAATCTTACAAAATAATGGAGTGGGCAACTACATGGCAAATGAGATTTAATGTAGAGAAGTGTAAGGTATTGCACTTGGGGACAAAAAACAAACACAAATTATGCTCTGGGGGGCAACCTCTGGGGGAATCCAGAATGGAGAAGGATTTGGGGGTTCTAGTAGAAGATAGACTAAGCAATAGCATGCAATGTCAAACTGCAGCTGCCAAAGCCGGCAGAATATTGGCATCCATAATGAAGAGGATATATTCCATAGATAAAGCTATATTCCTGCCATTTTATAAAACCCTGATTCATCCACACCTGGAGTATTCTGTCCAGTTCTGTTTGCCAGTCCTCAGAAGGGACGTGCTGGAATTGGAGAGAGTCCAAAGAATGGCAACTAAACTAATTAAGGGATTGGAGGACCTTAATTATGAGGAGCGATTACAAACGCTTAATTTATTCTCCTTGGAGAGGAGACGCCAGAGAGGGGACATGATAGCGATTTACAATTACCTCAATGGGGATCCTAGCATAGGTAGAAAACAATTTAGTCTCAAGGAGTGCAAGAGGACACGTGGCCACACAATGAGATTAGAGGAGAGGCGGTTTAACCTTAAGCTGTGTAAGGGGTTCTTCACTGTAAGGGTGGTGAGAATGTGGAACTCTCTTCTACAATTGGTGGTAGCTGCAGTCAGGGCTAGCACATTCCACAATGGCTAGCCTCTGATCTGTCCCGGTTCGCACTTACCTTTTAGAAGAAATACTTACTTATAAAATTTCTTCCACAGCGTTTCCATCTCTCTTGTGGGCAGCTGAAGCCGGCGCGGTCCTCTTCTGTGTCTTCTTCCGCGTCTTCTTGTCCCAGAATGCGCCGCACCGGCCCCTCCCGTCACTTCCGGCGCGGCGCAGCATTCCTCCACAGCTTCTGGGCATGCCCAGAAGCTGTTTAGCAGGGGAATGCGACGTCGCCCGGAAATGACGAGCGGGGCCGGTGCGGTGCATTGATTCCTGGGAGCTGTGACGTTCAGCTCCCAGAAATCATAGCGAGGCAGGAAGTGACGGGGTGAGCCGCGGCTCCGAGGGAGGAAGTACTCTGAGGTGAGTATCTTCGATCTTCAATTGCAAGGTAAATTGAAGTAAACAAAAAAAAAAAAATAACTATCCAATTCCTTTTCAGGTGAGGCATACCTAGCGGAGGGGCACAAAAAAAAATATCGTTTTTGTGCCCGGAACTCCGCTTTAATTAGTTTCGTTGCCCTTCTTTGGACTCTGTCCAGCTCCAGCACATCCCTTCTGAGGATTGGTGATCAGAACTGGACAGAATACTCCAGATGTGGCCAGACCAGAGTTTTATAAAGTGACAGGATTATAGTTTTATCTCTGGAATAGATCCCCTTTTTTTTGCATGCTAACATGCCGGTGTAACGTTAAAAAACCCTACCTCGTGAAAATTCCATACCTCGTCACTTCCGGTGCACATACGTCATGGAACAGCTGAGCAGGTTACCATTGCGCATGCTCAGAGGTCCGGAGGGTAGGGAATTTTCACGGGGTAGTGTGTTGTAACGTTACACCGCATTAGCGGTTGCCACGGTAACATTAAAACATCTCGGCTGCAACATGAAATCATCTCCGCTCCTACCCCTGTCACTTCCCTGATCTCGGCTACTAAAAGCGGCGTGTCTATAAAAATATAAATCACGGAGATCTCAGGTAGGGAATTTTCACGGGTAGGGTTTTTTCAAGGAACACCGGCTTTGGCAGCTGCAGCTTTTGCTCAGCCTGTCTTCTACTAGGACCCCAGATCTTTCTCCATCCTTGGTTCCCCCCCTAATTAGTAGTTTGTGTTTATGCTTTTAGTCCTCAAGTGCAATACTTTACATTTCCCCACATTATACCTCATTTGCCATGTGGTTGCCCCCTCCATTGTTTTGTTCAGGTCGTTTGTAAGACTTCTATATTCTGATGTGAAGTTTTTGCCCTGCTTTTTTTTTTTATGTCTGAAAAAACTGAGATTGAGCTATTTATCCCATCCTCTATATTATTTATGAGTAAATTAAACAGAATTGGTCCCAGAACAGAACCTTGGGTTACCCCACTTACCACTCCAGACCATTCTGAGTACATGCTATTTATTACCACCCTTTGGACGTGCCCCTGTAACCAGTTTTCTATCCAAGAACAAACCCTTATGGTCGATGCCTGCAGACCTCAGCTTGTATATTAAGCATTTATGGGAAACTGAATCGAATGCCTTTGCAAAATCCAGTATGTGCTCGCTAATGCCCAGGACAAGGTGGGGCTGCGTTCATGTGACTTGAACATTAAGGTGTCACCTTGTATAAGGAATAAGCTATACACCAAGCACAGCAATACCTTGTTGGAGGCTCCATCCTTTGGATCATTCCATCCCAAGTAATACACACCATGTCTTATGGAATGTGACATTTACAAGGGAACACCACTGAGCTTGTGTTCTGTCCCACTAGTCCAGCTTTCCTATCACCCCTCTCCCAGTGATAGCATAACGTGTGGACTTCCATGAGTGCATGACTTGACTCAGTTAACTCCTTCTGAAGTCCTTGAGGTCTCTGCCACGTGGATTCAGTCCCGGTAGCTGGAGCACGGACAATTAAAGAGGGAAACAGCGAACCGATCCCCTTGCTAAGAACCTGTCACCACTGCCGGTAATGTCCTTCCACTGTCTGCCTGCCGTGTCATTCCCTTGTGGTTGCTGCTCTCAGTAACTACATGTTCTCCTCCCGACCCAGGGTGTGTAACGGGTCCTGTTCTTTATGATTTACCATATGCCACCATGCACCCCTTTGCAGTAACTTCAGACAAGACATGAAAGAGTTAATAACTTTACTGAACATTCTCAGCAGTACAGTGCAATGAACAAACGGCACAGTCCTCCCCTAACTGACTAAACAATGCATACCTTCCCAAAGGTAAGAGTCCATAGTGTGGAAGAGTCCTAGTTCCAGGGGATCTCCCCAAAAGGTGCTCAGAATGTTGCTGATGGCTACATACTTCTGCTGTCCCTCTCCTCACCTTCCCATGTAGACCATGGATCTCAGACTGTGGGCATAGCCCTCATCCTTTTTATTATCAGCACAGGGTGGAGAGCATAGCCTAGAAAAGCCTGGGAGAATGTAGAGCACAGCTTAACCCATTCCCACCTGAGCAGCCTAACCCACTGCATATTGCAGTCACAGTAATAAGACTAAGGGCTCTTTCACACGGGGGTTCCGTATGTCCGTTTTTCATCCCATACGTTTGCGGATGAAAAACGGACATAATGTATCTCTATGTAAATACGGATGTCATCGGATGACCATCCGCTGACATCCATTTTTCGTCAGTTCAGTTCAGTTTTTTTGAACGGAGGAGAACCCTATTTTTTCTTCCTTTCAAAAAACGGAACGGAAGCAAAAACGGATGTCAGTGGTGTCATCCGCAGACATCCGTATTTACATAGACATGCATTATGTCAGTTTTTCATCCGCAAACGGATGGGATGAAAAACGGACATACGGACCGGATGACACAAGTGTCATCCGTGTCCGTTACAAAAAAAAAAAAAAGGACCTGATCGGGCAAAAAAAAAGGAACGCCCGTGTGAAAGAGCCCTAAGGGCTCTTTCACACGGGCGTTCCGTATGTCCGTTTTTCATCCCATCTGTTTGCGGATGAAAAACTGACATAATGTATCTCTATGTAAATACGGATGTCATCGGATGATCATCCTCTGACATCCGTTTTTTGTCAGTTCAGTTCAGTTCAGTTTTTTTGAACGGAGGAGAACCCTATTTTTTCTTCCTTTCAAAAAACGTAACTGAAGCAAAAACGGATGTCAGTGGTGTCATCCGCAGACATCCGTATTTACATAGACATGCATTATGTCAGTTTTTCATCCGCAAACGGATGGGATGAAAAACGGACATACGGACTGGATGACACAAGTGTCATCCGTGTCCGTTACAAGAAAAAAAAAAAGGACCTGATCGGGCAAAAAAAAAAAAGGAACGCCCATGTGAAAGAGCCCTAACATAGAGACTCTGCAGTGCAAGCAGGGCTTAAAGTACACCATACCTCCCAACTTTTGAACTTGAGAATGAGGGACATTTTAAGGAGATAGTGGCCTGCAAAAAGCGGGTGTAGTCAAACATTTTTTTTCAATCAATAAATTTTTATTTGCATTTTAAACAAAGGAAAACATACATGAGAACAAGAAAAACATCAACAAGATGTAGGTAACATTAGAAACGACAGTGTAGTGGAACATCTTCCATGGTGAACTTATAGAGTGCATATGGAATTTAGCAAGTACAGTATAAGAATTGTATACAGGTATCATAGTAACGTCTTAGCATCATATCACACAAGTCTATTTCTGACTGCCTGGAAGAGGATGTAGTCAAACATGATAGTGGGCGGGGCCTTAGGGGCCATGGTTAAACAAAACCTGGGCATCCTTGAACCTATAAAGCAGGGGTGGGGAACCTTTTTTCTGCCAAGGGCCATTTGGGCATTTATAAAATCATTCAGGGGCCGTACAAAATTATCAACTTAAAAATGTGCCTATTATATTTGATCAAAATGTGATGGCTGCAACTGCTTCTCTTTGGTGAGGTGTGCGATGTTAGCTGGTTTTGATGATGTTGCTACTCACAACTGGTTTTCCAGGTTTGTGTTGGTCAGTCTGGAGCGCAGTCGACTTTGTGGTGGTAAGTTTTGAAAAGAACTGCTGGCGGGTAATGTTGGTGGGTATAGCTGGCTGGTACTGCTGGTGGGTACAGCTGTGGGTACTGCTGGCTCAGGCTGGTACTGCTGGCTTGTACTGTGCTGTGGGTACTGCTGGCTGGTACTGCTGGCTCAGGCTGGTACTGCTGTGGGAATTGCTGATTCAGGCTGGTACTGTGCTGTAGGTACTGCCTTGGGTACTGCTGGCTCAGGCTGGTACTGCTGGTTGGTACTGTGCTGTGGGTACTGCTGGCTGGTACTGCTGGCTAGTACTACTGGCTGGTACTGCTGGCTTAGGCTGGTACTGCTGGCTGGTACTGCTGTAGGTACTGCTGGCTGGTACTGTGCTGTAGGTACTGCTGATTCTGTCTGGTACTGCTGGTTCTGGCTGGTACTGCTGGTTCTGCTGTGGGTACTGCTGGCTCTGGCTGGTACTGCTGTGGGTACTGCTGGCTCTGGCTTATACTGCTGTGAGTACTGCTGGCTCTGGCTGGTACTGCTGTGAGTACTGCTGGCTCTGGCTGGTACTGCTGTGTGTGCTGCTGGCGGGAAATGCTGGCTAGCAGCGGCGCCGTGCTGGAGGATGAGGCAATGTTTCCTGTATTGGTTACAGGTGGAGTGCATTTGATATCACTCCGCCTGTGACTCACTCAGACTGTCAGAACGGAGCCTGAACTATACAGGAAGCATTGGCTCTGTTCTGACAGATTAGCTGAGAGACACAGACTCAGCTGCATGGGGGCCGGACCAAATGACTTTGAGGGCCGCATACGGCCCCCGGGACATAGGTTCCCCATCCCTGCTATAAAGTATGCTTTGATTGCTTTGCCACAAGCTGGAGTCTCTGGGATTCATATAAACCTCAAAACAATCATTTAAAAAAATAACTTATAATCGAGGATTATGAAGGACCCGAGGAACCCGGGACGGGGCCAAAGAATAAGTACTGCAGTAAGTTGAGCACATTGTAGCAAATGAAGGTCTAACAGTGGGAGTGGCTTAAAGAGAGATGGTCAAACAGAAGCTGAGCCTGGTTGCTGTATACAGTGCAGCATTGCGCAGGATTTTACCACCTCACCAAGTGCTCCCCCTTTAGCTGCAGAGGCAGCAGCTGGGGGTGTAAAGGGAAAAACCAGAGGGAGATAAGATATTCTGGACTAAAACAGCCTAATGTACTAGAAAAAATGAAACAACAATAATAATGATAAGAACAAAAAAATCAATGAATAAAAAAATTCATAAGAATCAAAATTTCTCGGGAAGCAGTGGCATCTGGTGTATTGGGGGCGCCGCACCCCCTATCCATACACCCGACCCCCTAATTTACATGCGGGGCGCCAACCGCATGAGGTCAATGGGGCTTTTTTTTTTATAACCATATGACTAGAGCAAGAGGCTCTCACAGGCTAACAAAAAGGGTGGGCTGCGCCCCGAGCCCACCCACTTGTGTGACAATAGCGAATGAATATTCGCTATTGACACACGGATCCGCCTCCTGGCCAATCAGAAAGTGGGTCCTGAGACCTGTTTCCTGATTGGCCGAAAGTAGAAGCCATGCCATTGGGCATGGGGGAGGAGACGCTTCTACTGAGGGGGACGAAGCCGAAGACTGCGACATTGCAGCGGACAGATCGGACCCTTGACTGACATTTTTGACACTTTTGGGGTTACCAGTGACATTACTACAGTAATCAGTGCTATACATATGCACTGTTACTGTAAAAATGACACTGGCAGTGAAGGGCTTAACTTTTTTTTGAGAGGGAGGGGTTAAGTGTGTCCCTAGAGGCGTGCTTCTAACTGTGATTGGTTGTGGCTTGAGGTGTAAGAACAGTGATCAACGGTCCTACATAGCAGAACCGTATCATCGCTATTCTTACACAGGGAAGAATGACAGGCGGCTTTGTTTACATTAGCCGCCTGGCTTTCTCCCGCTCTAACGGACGATCGCGAGTGCCCGGCGGACATCGGGTCCTCCGGTCACACGCGCGGGGGGGTCCGTGACTGAGCGGGAGCGCGCCTCTGGCGGCGCTCGCTCGCTCCCCAGAGCCTCACAGGCTAGCGACGTACGCCTACATCACTTTGCCTGTGAGGGGCTGACTGCCGCCGTATATAGTTGGGCGGCAGTCGGCAAGTGGTTAAATGGCATTGCTTTTCATAGGACAATTACTCCTCTTCAGAATATTAACTTTCTGTTTTAATAATTTTACTGAGTTTTATACCATCTTATACCAGGCCGCTGTGTTCCATTTACTATTGATAAATATATAGTGCCAGGCCAGCAGCCTGCTTAGCAGTGTACACAATATAAGACAGTGCAGGCCAGGCCAATTACATTATACACTGGTAAAGTGCTATGCTAACTTAGCATAGCAGTACTTTACCAGTGTACAATGTAATTGGCCTGGCCTGCACTGTCTTATATTGTGTACACTGCTAAGCAGGCTGCTGGCCTGGCACTATATATTTATCAATAGTAAATGGCACACAGACTGCTGCCTGGTAGAAGATGGTTCCATCATGGTTATGGAGTGGTGGCATGATGAGAAGTCCTTGTAGTAGTTCTTGCCTCATCCAGGACAGGGAAGGTGCCACTGCCCACTCTGCTATTAGGGATGCCCCCCCATCCTATGATAATAACCACTTTACCTCTGCTCACATTGCTGCTACTGCAGCAATGTGGCGCGATCCCGTCCAGCGACGTAGACCTACGTCGCTGGACTCCTCCCCCTGTAGGCGGCGCTCGCGCGCCGCCAGAGGCTCGCTCCCGCTGTTTTCAGTCACAGCGGGAGTCGGGCCAGGGGAGGAGCGGCGGGGAATCGAGTGAGGAGATCCGCCCGCTTGTGTAAACAGAGCGGGCGGATCTCCTAAGTGACAGGCAGGGACAGATTGGAGTGTTCAGCACAGCTGAACATCCGATCTGTCCTTGTGTCACTCAGTCACCTCCCCCCCCACACATCAGTAAGCACCAGGCATACATTAACCCCTCCCTCTCCAATAAAATTAAAACCCTTCCATGCCAGTGTCATTTTTACAGTAACAGTGCATATATATAGCACTGATTACTGCAGTAATGTCACTGGTACCCCCAAAAGTGTCAAAAATGTCAGTCAAGGGTCCGATCTGTCCGCCGCAATGTCGCAGTCCCGCAAAAAAATCGCAGATCACCGCCATTACACGTTTAAAAAAAAAACACCAAAAATGACAGAAATCTTTCCCTTAGTTGGTAAACGCAATAACTTTTGCGCAAACCAATCAAAATACGCTTATCGTGATTTTTTTTACCAAACATAGGTAGCAGAAAACAAATTGGCCAAAAATTTTAAAAAAATTAGATTTTTACATTTTGGGGGGGGGGGGGGATTTCATATAAAAAAATGTTAAAAATATTGTTATTTTTTCGAAATAAACGCTGTTTTTTTGTTTATAGCGCAAAAAGTAAAAATCGCACAGGTGATCAAATACCACCAAAAAAAAGCTCTGTTTGTGGGAAGAAAAGGACGTAAATTTTGTTTGGGTACGGCGTCGCACGACCGCGCAATTGTCCGTTAAAGTCGCACAGCGCCGAATCGCAAAAAGTGGCCCGGACGTAAGACAGCAAAATCCTCCGGTGGTAAAGTGGATAAGGAGTCCAGACAGCCTGCTGAGCCAACCTCCCATTCCTAGATTCACACAAAGGTGAAATGAGTAAACTTGCCACATTTTAATTCAGTTTTAATATTTATCACTGATGGAGGTCACACAGTCTAGGAATGGAAGGGTGGCTCAGCAGGCTGTCTGGATTATCATAGGAGGGGGGTGGACATCCCTAATTGCAGAGTGGGCAGTGCCAGTGGCACCTTCCCTGTACTGGATGAGGGAATGGATCTTGAGGACTTTTTTATAGTGACATGTAATTTGTTTCTTTATTTTCACCTGCTGATCCTGCTAATAAGTTCATTGTTTTCAACAGAACAAGCTGTCCTGCAGATGTAGCAGTTAGAAGGTTCTGACAAACCATTTACACTGACAGAGGTGCTCACAATGATCAGCTTTTATATATTTATGTAAAACCTTTACCCAAAATGAACAAATCTGTTTGCTGTAACTGCTTATAAAGTATTAGTTGAAGTTTGGCTCCATTCACACCAAAGTGTACTGCAGTGACACCTGTGGGTTTTTTTTGTTATTTTTTTTTTGTGTGTTTTTGTCATTTTTCTTCCATTATCCTTCCAGTTCACAATTTTGTGCCGGTCTATCACATGAAATACATTTACGTTTTTGGTGGTAAATAACATGACAAAATGTGGATTATTTCAAGGGGTAACTATGAATACTTTTTCAAGGCACTGTTCCTTGGTTACTGAAGGCCCCTTTAACACTTGTTTGACGTCAAAGTCACGCAATTTTTTACCGCGTTTTTTGCCGCAAATTTTTCTTTTTGCACCCCCCCCCAAAAATGTTGAGCACCAGCCGCCACTGACCTCATCTATAAGGATATACAGTACATACACACACAGCACAAGGCCATTGTTCTAAAATTTTCTCGGACCCGTGAAAAAATCGGACCTCGTAACTTCCGGTGATGGGAGTCTCAAGTGCGCATGCGCATAAGACATTATCTTGGTTTGGTAAACTTATAACACATAGCGGGCAGCTGAATGAGAGGAGGCGGGGCTGAGGTGGGACGGAAGACACCGCCGCATCATCTGCAGAGCTGAATAGAGGAGGCGGGACGGAGGTGCGGCCGTGTAATAAATGCAGGACTTTAGCGACTCCTTGTTTTATTATCTTTAGCAATTATCGTATTATTTATCCTTAGGATTTCATTACATTTACTATTTATATAATACAAAATAAGAAATACTAAATGTAATGAAATCCTAAGGATAAATAATACGATAATTGCTAAAGATAATAAAACATAAGGAGTCGCTAAAGTCCTGCATATATTACACGGCCGCACCTCCGTCCCGCCTCCTCCACCAGCTCTGCATATGTGTCCTCCGTCGCACCTCAGCCCCGCCTCCTCTGAATCAGCTGTCCGCTCTCTGTTATAATTTTGCCAAACCTCGAAAAATGTCTTCTGCGCATGCGCACGGACGACTCCCATCCGCTGTTTTGTGATGCTCTGTCACCGGTGTTGTAAAATTTTGTCGGACCCGTGAAAAAATCGGACCTCGTCACTTCCGGTTATGGGAGTCTCAAGTGCGCATGCGCACCAGACATTATCTTGGTTTGGTAAACTTATAACACAGAGCGACCAGTTGAATGAGAGGAGGCGGGGCTGAGGTGGGACGGAAGACACCGCCGCGTCATCTGCAGAGCTGAATAGAGGAGGCGGGACGGAGGTGCGACCGTGTAATAAATGCAAGACTTTAGCGACTCCTTCTGTTTTATTATCTTTACTAATTATCGTATTATTTACCCTTAGGATTTCATTACATTTAGTATTTCTTATTTTGCATTATAGAAATACTAAATGTCATGAAATCCGAAGGATAAATAATACGATAATTACTAAAGATAATAAAACAGGGAGTCGCTTAAGTCCTGCATATATTACACGGCCGCACCTCCGTCCCGCCTCCTCCGCCAGCTCTGCATATGTGCCTCCGTCCCGTCGCACATCAGCCCCGCCTTCTCACAATCAGCTGTCCGTTCTCTGTTATAATTTTGCCAAACCTCGAAAAATGTCTTCTGCGCATGCGCACGGACGACTCCTATCAACTGTTTTGTGACGCTCTGTCACCGGAAGTGACGAGGTCCGATTTTTTCACGGGTCCGACAAAATTTTAGAACACCGGAAGTGACGAGGTCCGATTTTTTCACGGGTCCGACAAAATTTTACAACACCGTGTTCACAGACATTTCTCAGGGCTGCAGTTCCTCTGAGCTCCACAAGATGGTGATCTCACTTCTACACAGGAAGTCTCTATGGAAGACAGGAAGTGATGTCAGATAGAGACAGGAAGTTCCGGGTGAGAGGTGAGTGGGGAGGAAGTAGAGAGGAGACATTGCTGGACCTGGCAGCAGAGGAGGTAATAAGATCTTATTTTCTATTTACATCCAGTAACCCCCCCCCCCCGTCATGTCCGTCCTCTTCCTCCATAGTCACTGTGACGTCTTTTATCTCCAGCAGATGATGATACACACATATATAGTGTGGAAATCTAGATTAACCCCTTCAGGGGCAGAACATTTCCTCACTTACGGGGCCGGAACATTCTCTTAATTTTGGAGATAAATTCTAGTAATTTGGTCCTACAAACAAACATCACTGACAATAAATAAACAAAACAATGGCCATCCTGACCATACATGGCCTACAAAGGGCAATTATTACACTACACAGGCAGCCAATGGGCAATCACTACAATATGCAGCCAACACAATGATGGAGTGCAGGGGTCAGGAGTATGGAGCATAGAGCCCCTTACATTGCTGGTCAGGAGGAAGAAAACATTCCCCAGCCTGCCATGAAGAATATCTTCCATCATTGGTGTCAGAGGGAGGAAAATACTGAGGGCTCTGAGGAAAGTTGAGGAGCTGAGAGACTGTGAGGGGAAAACTGAGCCTGAAGGACATTGGGGTCCCTGAGGGAATAATGTATCCGAAGGACTCTGGGCCCTTGATAAGGTTGGAGAGCAACAGGGCTCTGAGAGAAGATGAGGTTTTACGGCTCAGGAGGTTTCTAAGGTAGGAAGGGGGGTCTTGTGCCTCGTACACACGCAACGATTATCGGACGACTTTTGTCCAGTGTTGTGGTGTTGGTTGAAATGTGCTCTAGACTGCACACAAATTTTCTCGGCCAACAAAAATCTACTTCAGAAGTGTTGTCATGTGATGGTTTACTTTCCGTGTGTTTTTTCATCTCTGAGCATGCCCAGTCTTGCTCATCTGATTTTTGTCTGCCGAAATCTGTACTGACTGACGGAAAATCGGCCGTTGTGGTGACGGCCAACAAAAATTTTAAAGCCTGCACACCAGATGTTTTTCGTCCGAAAAGTCGGAGTCGGTTGTCGGAAGCATCATACTAACAAGCCGAAAATTGGCCGATCGGACGTTGGCCGAAATTCACGGCCAACTATCGACGCGTGTGTACGGGGCATTGGTCTATGATGGTCCTCCCACCTACATTTACTTTTCAAACCTTCTTACAGAACTGCTGCCAGGAAAGTAAGACAACCTTCACCTTCTTACCATCTCACTGATCAAATAAAACATTTCCAGGATACCAAGTGGAATGAAGAAGGACAGACCTTCACCACTTGGTGGTAACGCGTCCTTAGAGGAGGTCTTTTTGCACAGCGTTGCCTAATGGGTGACCAGGGGTCAGCGGGGAGGCAGTCCTATACCTTCCAATGACACAGGCTCTGGCAGTGCCCGGTGCTGGAATTCTGAGCCCCAGGAACCAACTGCCACTCTATACAATGTCTTAGATACTACAGAATACTTGGCAACAAAGAGAGCAAACCCCTCCCCTCTTGCTTTCCTCCTCCTACCCACACTAAGCTGCCATTAGAGGGAAGAGAACAGACTCCTCCCCCACAGCTCTCTACTCCACCAGCCGCATCCTCCTGCTATCAAATTCCAATCCCTTCTCTTACTTGAGAGTGACAGTGATGTTATCATTGCGTAGCACCCTACAAGTAGGTGCTAGGCAAAATATAGTGGGCTTTGTCTATCTAACAGCAGAGCCATATTTTCTTTTGTGCAGGTAGGTTGTCATGGCTACCAAGTGTGTCTGCTGAGAGGGAAGTCTCCTCACTGGCTCTGTGAGAGACTTCTCATTGGGCAGTGAAGGAAACCCAATCAGGGGACACATCCAAGCTTGTAACTACCCCAGAAGGCAGATTATGCTGCAAGGGATTCTGGGAGTGGGTATAAGTTTGGGGGGAAGTGCGTGACACATTGTCTTTTGGCGGGAGCAGAGTCCCAGGAAGGAGAGTGCGGCTGTCTCTCCTCCTGTCTGAGGAAGGTGGATGTCTCAGGGTGTTGCCTGAGTGTCCAGAGAGTGCTGAGTTGAGCTGAGGGGATCCGATGTGCCGAGAGCCTGCGGAGAGCGAGAGGGGTCCAGTCCCAGGAAAGCCTACACAGGTCGTGAGTACTGAGGATTGCCCCTGGGGGTCTGCCTGAAGTTAGAAAGGACCACTCCGGGAGATCCTGGGATCCACTCCTGGGATCCAGTATCATTTAGCTGAAAGGGGGTACCTAGGTTGAGGACCCTGAAGCTACAGAGGGGGTACATAGTCAGTGGAACCTGAAGAGTCCAAGGTTAAAGGGGGCACGTGCAGTCTGGGCCCTGAATTGCACAGAGCGTGCCAGTTAAAGTGACAGCTATACAGAGTTCTACAATATACTACCTCAAGCAGTGCCAGGCGGGGAAAATATTCAGTGACTTTCACAGTACAACAGTGTTAGGAGTTCTACAGTTCTCAGTCTTGGATCTTCTGGACTATAACTCGAGGATTCAGCACTTCTTCTGTTCTACAGAGTGTTCTCAGTATCAGTGAGCGTTGGCTGGTGCCTGCTGGCGTCAAGGAAGCGCCAACGGGCATTTTCAGAACTAAAGTCCCAATTGTAATTAGTTAAGCCTCAAGGAGTATCTCACTCATTCCCTTCTCCCATCCCCTAATTCCAATAAAAACCACAAACAAAGATGCCAGAGTTGTCGCTGCTTCAGTTGTCACACCTGGGGACTCAGCTCACATGGGCTGGAGAGAATTCCGGTACTAATGGCAGACCCACATCAGGCCATAGGCCTGGAAACCTTGCTACAATTATTTCTATTATTATTCAGGATTTATATAGTGCCAACAGTTTGCGCAGCGATTTACAACATGCGGGCAGAAAATACGGTTAGAATACAATTCAGTACAAGAGGAATCAGAGGGCTCTGCTCATAGGAGCTTACAATCTAAAAGGGACTTTTAATGGAACCGCAACCCACAGTGTACTTGTGGACTTCCGTCAGTATACGGCTTCTTCCCAGTCATGAACATAGATATCAGATTTTCCAGCCGCCGCCATACAAAGCTTGCCGACAACTTAGCTTGTATAAGTTTTGGAACCTTCTCCTTTATTGAACAACGTACACAGTTTATATACAGCATGGACCTCTCCCTCCTGATCAGATTACCCCATCAGGTCAGGGGTTGCCTGATTACATTATCATATGCAGATGAAATTGTATACAGAAATATAATTAACCTGAACTAATTATCTAGCCATCTGGACAGACACAATATGTGAGTTCTTTAACAATTAACAATGGGTCAGACAGGCTTAACAGAATCCACATCATACCTCAATACACAGTGTGAGGGATTAGCTCGGTGGTAGGCGTAGATGACCCCTTGGGGGTTGCGTTTTCCCAGAGAGATAGCCGACAAGTGCTTGCAAACAACAGTTTGGTTTATTAATGGTGTTTTCTTCACCAGACTGCATGCAGCAAAAACAACCAAAATAAAATAAAACAGAAAATAAATCCTTGCCTCTGTGGGCGGCTACCTTCTCACTCTGGAACCTACCTAAGAGTCTGTCTCACACCTACTGTTGGGCAGACTTTCTTGTCCTACAGCGGACTCTCAATAGTCCATTTATAATCTCTTAACACAGCACAAATGTCCATTGAACATGTCCTTAACTCATCACAATGAGAATGTCTCTTGGCTTGCCTCTTCACATGGCAAACATTCCTTTATTTCTTTCACATAGAAATAGTTTGTTTTCTCACCTTTGAGACGTCTTTACACTTGGTTACCCTCCTTAGCGCACATCACTTCAGGGGGTCTTCTCCCATGCTCACCAGCTTGTTGGGAGGCACACATCTGACTGTCCTCCTTCTCCCAGCCCACACGGCGACAGGAGGCAGCAGTCCTTCTCCCATGCCCACACGGCGTCGGGAGGCACACGTATGTTTGTCCTCCTTTTCCCAGCTCACACAGCGACAGGAGGCAGCAATCCATTAGACTCCCTTTGGACAAATTATAGAGGCCTTCATTTCCTCATTCTGAACAGCTGAAGGCCTTTCAACTTCCTTAGACAGTTCTGGCTACCTCTGTAGCCAACACCCTATAGTAATTAGTGAACTTTATAAATCATGTGGAAATGTATCTCCTGCCTGTGACTACATTCCCAGATTTACCTGACTTCCTGTCACAACAGACAATAGGGAAAGCCTGTCTCTGATATTGAAGGACATGGGACAGAAGCAAATGAGACTAGCTCTTTCAACGAACATGTTGAGAATCAGACAGGAATATTCCTCACATATTTCTCAAGATACATGGCTGAAAAATATTACTGTCCCACTTGAAGCAATCCAAACCATATTCCCAGTGTCCATTAAATATCTATCTTTCACTCCCAGTGATGGTGAGTACCGTCACAGGACTATTAATGAAAGCAACGGTAAAAACTGTGAGTTGTGACATCACTCCTATCAGGCTGTCGAAGATTTGAGCCCTACAGCTTCTGGTAATTATCCTGATTAGGCGGC
This sequence comes from Pelophylax lessonae, assembly GCF_965119305.1. Taxonomy (NCBI): domain Eukaryota; kingdom Metazoa; phylum Chordata; class Amphibia; order Anura; family Ranidae; genus Pelophylax; species Pelophylax lessonae. The sequence continues at coordinate 38,525,697 of NC_138770.1, forward strand.
AACTACTGCTAAAAGTCAGCAAGTTCCCCTTCCTTGACACCATGATGAACCTACATTGACCTCACAGCACTGCCTCAGAGCAAACAAGTCACAGGAAGGATCGGATGTATCATTCCTTGTCTGCAGATCTAAAACTCATCAAAACCAGTTCAGAAAAAAAACAACCCAACAAAGAACAGGGAAGTTCTGGGTTAATGAAAGTGTAGCAAACACTTTGACTCAAAAGAAAGTGTATTAAAAAATAGGGCCCTACATTGACCTCACAGCACTGCCTCAGAGCATATGTTCCCATGGGGGGAGTAGTCCTTAAACGCACAGCAACCCTCCTATTACCCCCCTCACGTTCACATCCTATTATTGTGTGACCAATACCATCCAAATAATTCTTACTTTCATTTCCCAAACGTATCCATCTACAAATAGACCTGTATAGATTGAATGACGGGACCAATGAGGATGGAGGAGGACCGGAGTCACATGACTGAGAAGATACTAAACCTCACCCTGGAGATCATCTACCTGCTGACTGGAGAGGTGAGGAGGATTCTGGGAGGTCACATGACATCACTCTTATCTCTATTAATAAAACACAGACCTGACAGGAGAGGTGAGGAGGATTCTGGGAGGTCACATGACATCACTCTTACCTCTATTATTAAAACACAGACCTGACTGGGGAGGTGAGGAGGATTCTGGGAGGTCACATGACATCACTCTTATCTCTACTATTAAAACCCAGACCGGTGTTCCGTGAGAATTACCTACCCGTGAGAAAAACCTACCCCTCGTCACTTCCGGTTCACGGCACTGTATGGAATGTAGCGGTTACATTAAAACAGCGGGGCTGCAATACGAATCATCTCCGCTCCTGTGCCTGTCACTTCCCTGCTCTCGGCAAGTAAATATAAAAGCGGCGGCGGGTGTATGTAAACATAAATCACGGAGACGCCAGCCGCTTTTATATTTACTTGCCGTGAGCAGGGAAGTGACAGGCACAGGAGCGGAGATGATTCGTATTGCAGCCCCGCTGTTTTATTTAACCGCCGCGTGGGTAGGTTTTTTCCACGGTACACCGTGCTATTTCCATACTAGTGCGCATGCGCACTAGTCTGCTCCTCTGTTGTCCCTTTAGGTATCCGGCCCTGTGAGCATGCGCACTGCTGCGCTGCTCAGCTGTTCCTGGCCGGAAGTGACGAGGGGTAGGTAATTCTCACGGGGTAGGTAATTCTCACGTTACACCGGAGAGGTGAGGAGGATTCTGGGAGGTCACATGACATCACTCTTATCTCTATTAATAAAACACAGACCAGACCGGAGAGGTGAGGAGGATTCTGGGAGGTCACATGACATCACTCTTATCTCTATTAATAAAACACAGAGTTGACCGGAGAGGTGAGGAGGATTCTGAGATTCTAACATGATATTCCTATTGGTTCCTCAATACAGAGCTTTCCTCTTCTGAAGTCAGGTGATCATATGACCATCACAGTGCCTCCATGTGACTCCCTAAAACCTGAGAGGCATAACCTGCAGAAGATTCTAGAAGTCACCAAGAAGATGATGGAGCTGCTGACAGGAGAGGTGAGCGGTGCTGGGAATTCTGGGACATTATCCAGTAACAGACAAGGGATGTGTCTGGATGGTGACTGTATCATTGTGTGTGTCAGGTTCCTATAAGGTGTCAGGATGTCACTGTCTATTTCTCCATGGAGGAGTGGGAGTATTTAGAAGGACACAAGGATCTCTACAAGGACGTCATGATGGAGAATCAGCCGCCCCTCACATCACCGGGTAAGAGGAGACTTTATTGTAAAGGAGAGAGCAGTACGGAGGCTCCACCTAGATCCCCCATCATCTGATAAACACATAGAAACAATGTATTCAGTCAGTGTGTGTGTTTCCTACAGATGGATCCAGTAATGGGAACCCACCAGAGAGATGTCCTCTGTATTCCCGGGATTCCACACAGGAAGGTCACACCATCCCTTACTATCATCAGGTAGATGAGGAACCATTATTGGTATTTATGATTTATACACTGCATTTTTGTTCCATTGAATGTTTCATTATATATTCAGAGGGAAAGCCTTAGGATTGTTGTTAAAGAAGAGTTTAAAGATGAGGATGAGGAGTATGGAGTGATAAAGAAGCTTTTTGAAGGACACAAGGATATGATGGAGCCACCTATTACCAGGAACCTACCAGAAAGATGTCCCCGTCCTCTGTATACCCGGGATTACACACAGGAAGGGCACACCATCCCTCACTATTACAAGGTTGGTGGAATGGAGTATCCACAACATGGAATTGTAGAGACGATGTGTGGATTACTTTTGTAATGTCACAATATTAAAGCTTATATTTTACAGATGACCTCTTCTATAATTTTCTTGGTTTAGGGCGAAGATCTGATGGATATAAAAGTTGTGGTTAAAGCAGAAGAAGAAGAGAGGTATGTGAGGGATGATCAGCAGTCTATGGAGGAGGATGGAATAACGGGGACATTTATAGAGGAGGACACTCCTACAGAGATCAGCACAGGTGGGTCATTAACACTAAAGACATTCCTCCACCCATACTGCTCACTGATTGGTCTATAGTAGGGCAAGGACTGGGTGATATCATCCTGTATTATCCTGGTCACTTTTCTGAGCGGTGTTTTCCCCATCCTGTATTCCTGTATTCCTCTCGGATAATCTTCCTTCTATGTTCTGAAGACATTATTTATGTCTCTAGACTGGATTTATAGAGATTCTGGGGTTCAGCTGGCAGCAAAATGTTCATTTTCATCATAGACATTGCTCATTCTAGGCATCTGATGCAAGAGCTTTGGATCTTCTACCTCATGTATGAGTCTAACAAGACCTGTACTTTCTCTGTTGTTTGCTGGCTGTGCCGGTGGAAGGATATGTCTGTATTCTTGCTGATAATGTGATAATATTTTAATACATTTGGAACCTTTAACAGAAAGTGATAATGAGGGAGGAGTTAATAACCCAATGATGGTGCTCTTCAGGATTAGTCCAGTCTTCATCTTGGTTGCTCTTCCCCATCCTCACTCTCTGACCTCTGGTAGGGCTCAGCACTGTGATTATTGATGATTGATAGAGGGGGTGGGGACCCTCATCTTATAATCCCCTCATCACTGTCACTCCTCTAAAAGACAGTTCTCGTTGTTTCCTATGAAAAGGTGGACTTATGCGCTAAAATGGGGTATAAGACGTGCCCAAGAAGAACAAACAACAAAATCCAAAACAGCCGTGGAACACCACAGGAAAGAGCAGCCAATTAAGTAGTGTCACCACATATCTCAACCGTTAATAGAATAAAGAATAATTAGCGCTCAACTCCTTCAATGCGATGAACCACTCTTAGTATATAAAACCAAAGGAATGGGTGTATAAAAATATTAATAATACCAATGCATGAACGTGGGACAATCAAGAAATGTTCTCTGCGTGGATAAACAAATGGATCCAAGATGATAAAGACATAAACTAGTAAAAAGATAAGAAGATAAAAATATCTAGAAGCTCGGAATAATAAAAAGAAGCAAGAATCTGGGATTAGATCACAGTAAAACAGTTGATGCAATATATTGACATAAAAGTTAATCAGAAATATCTAAAAGCGCAGGATATTAAAAGGAAGCAGGAGTCTGGGAGAAGATCACAATAAAACTGTTGGTGCAAAAAAATACAATGTGATGAGTCACGAAAAATCAATAAAAAGTGACTAGTGATACAATAATAACTTATCCAAAAAGAATGTAGTAATATTAATACTTTCAATGAAAAAATGGTAAAGTGATGAAATCCAAAATTCATTCAACCATAGTAATTAATTCATAAAAATCAAGGCACATAATATCTGTGAATAAATAGGTGCTATAAATAAAAAAAGTGCTAGTGCTGTATAACGTGCATCAATGTCCATATAGTCCTAAAAAATATCTTGACAGTGACGAAAGTGCTAGGTGCTCAAATATATAATAATCAAATCAGGTGAATAGAGGAGTGAGATCAAACTTCCAATCACAAAAAGCTGCCGATGCGGTCCGCTCCGATGCTTCCGGTCTCGGCTGAAGACCGAAAGTGACGTCAATACGGCTTGTCTCTGACGCGTTGCGCTACAACTCGCGTAGCTTTCTGAAAAAGCTACGCGAGTTGTAGTGCAACGCGTCAGCGACAAGCCGTATTGACGTCACTTCCGGTCTTCAGCCGAGTATTATTAATATTTTTATACACCCATTCCTTTGGTTTTATATACTAAGAGTGGTTCATCGCATTGAAGGAATTGAGCGCTAATTATTCTCGATGTTTCCTCATTCTCTTTCTAACGTCCATAAATCAATATATGAACTGGTAGGGATAATGAAAGAGGAGTCAATAACCCAATGATGGTGGTCTTCAGGATCAGTCCAGTCTTCATCTTGGTTGTTCTCCCCCCATCCTCACTCTCTGACCTCTGGTGGGGCTCAGCCCCACTGTTATTCATAACTAAATCATGGACTAAATAAGGAAGAGCAGGACTTCTTGTGTTGGGAAGATGGCAGTGAGTGATAGAGGGGGTGGGGACACTTATCATAAGATCCTTAGAGTCAAAGTTGCCTGATGTGGGCGGAGTCCTGGTTTGGGGGAACCAATCTGCTCATGTCTAATAATCTTTTTAATTCTATTTTAGTAGATGGACAGGAGATGAGGAAAACCTCAGAGGATTGTCTCACTTTGTCTCCAGACTGTAAAGTAGAAGATGAGGACATCACACAGTATAGTCCAGGAGAAAACCCGGCTACCTCAAATGTCCATCCGGCACCACACAGTGTAGATGGATCATCGTATTCCTCTTATCCTGAGGAACCTCAGACTGTGAGGGACGGTGCCGTCCTTCCAAAAGATAAGAGCTTTTCCTGTCCTGAGTACTGGAAGAGTTTCCATTTTAAATCTGGTCCCAATGTGCTTAAAAGGTCTCATACAGGTGAGAAGCCACTTTCTTGTTCTGAGTGTGGGAAATGTTTTTCATTGAAGTCCAGTCTTCAAAGACATCAAAAATTGCACACAGGGGAGAAGCCGTTTTCCTGTCCTGAGTGCGGGAAATGTTTTATACGCAAATCACATCTTGTCACCCATCTAAGGTCTCACACAGGGGAAAAGCCATATTCCTGTCTTGAGTGCGGGAAATGTTTTTCACAGAAGTCGCATCTTTACGGCCATCAGAGATTGCACACAGGGGAGAAGCCACTTTCCTGTTCTGAGTGCGGGAAATGTTTTTCAGAGAAGTCCAATCTTAACAGACATGAGAGATTGCACACGGGTGATAAGCCATATTTCTGTATTGAGTGCGGGAAATGTTTTATACGAAAATCAGTACTTATCGCACATCAGCGATCTCACACGGGGGAAAAGCCGTATTCCTGTCTTGAGTGCGGAAAATGTTTTTCACATAACTCACATCTTTACAGGCATCAGAGATTGCACGCGGGGGAGAAGTCACTTTACTGTTCTGAGTGCGGGAAATGTTTTGCACAAAAGTCAGATCTTGTTGCACATCAGAAATCTCACACGGGAGAGAAGCCGTATACCTGTCCTGAGTGCGGCAAATGTTTTGCACAAAAGTCAGATCTTGTTGCACATCAGAAATCTCACAAGGGAGAGAAGCCGTATACCTGTCCTGAGTGCGGGAAATGTTTTTCAGATATGTCCAGTCTTTACACACATCAGAGCTCTCACGCGGCAGAGAAGCCGTATTCCTGTCCTGAATGTGGGAAATGTTTTTCAGATATGTCCAGTCTTTACGCACATCAAAGATCTCACATAGAGGAGAAGCCGCTTTTCTGTCCTGAGTGTGGGAAATGTTTTTCAGATATGTCCAGTCTTTACGCACATCAGAGATCTCACACAGAGGAGAAGCCACTTTCCTGCCCTGAGTGAGGGAATTGTTCCTCACTGAAGTCCTGTCTTCTTGTACATCAGGGATCCCACACAACCCTCGAGGTGTTTTAGTGCCCTGAGTGCGGGAAATGTCTTCTATATGAATGTTGCTGGACATGTGGGGAAGAAGCACACCCTGATATACACCTCAGATATACTCCATGGCTGATCTTCATCATGTAATAAACACTTCATAAGGAGGTCAGAGATCACCAAAGACATGGATGGAAAGTTATAATAAAGTGATATAGTAAACTTGTGCTTATCGTAATATAAATGTGTTCCGTTTATACCAACTCTGGAATAAAACTCCCAATTTAAGACACCGTGTGAAAATAAATGAATAAAGAAATAAAAGATTGAGAATATATAGAATAAGACCTATAGGAGGAGAGGATGGAGGGCAGAAACAAAGCAAAAGAAAAACAGAATGATTGGAGAAGGTATATTCAATCTCAGCGATGTACAACTGACTAAGGAGCAGGGCCAGCGCCAGACTAGGCAAGATAGGTGCCAGCCTAGAGAAAACATCAGTAGGGGGGCGCCGAGTTAGGGACAGCCTAAGAAGGAAAGGGGAATTCCTTTCATTCTGAACAGCAGAGTGCAGGCTGAAATGGCTGCTGGAGGGAGTATTTTGTCCCCCCTGTTTCTCCAACTGCAGGACTTGATCTCTGGCTACCAGCCAGGCTGTTGTTGTGTGGGTGGGATGGGGATGTGGCCAGCTTTGGAGATCCCATCCGCCTGAACCCCCTTCCGCTCGCCCACATGCATGAACCCCCTGCTGCCTGTCTGCCTGCCCGTCCAGCACTCGGAGGGAGATGTTAGCCAACCAGGAGCAAGTGGGTGCTGAGGTAAGCTCAGCTGACGGTACCTAATTGCCAGAGCACTAGAAGAATGGGATTGCAGCAAGCTGGAAGTGAGGAAGGGGTTAACATTGCTGTGTCCACTGATGCAGATGGGAGTCAGTGAAAGTTACCCACACACCCCCCCCCCCCATCCTCCTCCTTGCATTGTCTTCATAGCAGTGACATTTTAACCCACCTCCCTGGATGGGTGGGCTGACTGTCTATTGTTGCTTGATGGGGTGGGATGCCTGGTTATTGTTGCTGGATGGGGGAAATGCCTATCTACTGTTGTTGGATGGGGGAGCGACCTGTCTACTGTTGCTGGATTGGGGGGGGGGCTGCCTATCTACTGGTGCTGGTCTGGGGCGACTGCCTATCTACTGTTGCTCAAGAGTAGAGGGTGCCTATCTACTGTTGCTCGACGGGGGCGGCCTATATACTGTTGCTGGTTGGGGGGCTACCTGTCTATTGTTGCTGGATGGGGGGCTGCCTGTCTATTTATGCTGGATGGGGGGTTGGCTGTCTATTTTTGCTGGATAGGGGGGAGGCTGCCTATTTATTGTTGCTGGATTGGGGGGCTGCCTATCTACAGGAGGGGGGGGGTGCTGCCTATCTACTGTTGCTGGATGGGGGGGGCTACCTATCGTTGCTGGATTAGGGGGGCTATCTACTGTTGCTGGATGGGGAGGCTGGGTATCTACTGTTGCTGGATGGGGAGGCTGCCTATTGCTGGATTGGGGGGGCTACCTATCTACTGTTGCTGGATGGGGGGGCTACCTATTGTTGCTGGATTGGGGTGGCTATCGATCTACTGTTGCTGGATGGGGAGGCTGCCTATCTACTGTTGCTGGATGGGGAGGCTGCCTATTTCTGGATTGTGGGGGCTACCTATCTACTTTTGCTGGATGGGGGGCTGCTTATCTAATTTTGCTGGATGGGGAGGCTGCCTATCTTTTATTGTTGGATGGGGGAGACTGCCTGTCTATTGATACTGTATGGGGGCTGCCTATCTACTATTGATGGATGGGGGCCTGCCTGTCTTTTGTTGCTGGATGGATGGGGGCTGCCTATTTGTGATTGCTGGATGGGGGGCTGCCTATCTACTGTTTCTGGATGGGGGGGGGGGTGCCTATCCACTGTTTCTGGATGGGGGTGCTGTCTATTATTGCTTTTGCTGCAATAACAGGACAGTAGTATGCAACACAATATATTTCTAGCATGCTTTGGGCTGGTCTGAGGTCTGAAGGTGTATCAATTGAGACTAATTAGAGGTCAATATGTAAACTTTTAGGGGTGAATCTCCTAAAAGGGTGCTTGGAGGTATGTAGGGATGGAGTCAAGGGGCAGTCCTTGGAGGGGGGGGGGGAGTGAGTTCCGGCACCTTTTCCTTGAGGAAAAAAATCTCTACTCAGGAGATTTTGAGAAATTAAAAATATAGATAATACATGACCTTAGAGATATAATAGAAGGTATGAGAAAATATATGACCCTAGAGATATAATAGAAGGTATAAGAAAATACATGACCCTAGAGATATAATAGAAGGTATAAGAAAATACATGACCCTAGAGGTATAACAGAAGGTATAAGAAAATACATGACCCTAGAGGTATAACAGAAGGTATAAGAAAATACATGACCCTAGAGATATAACAGAAGGTATAAGAAAATACATGACCCTAGAGATATAATAGAAGGTATAAGAAAATACATGACCCTAGAGATATAATAGAAGGTATAAGAAAATACATGACCCTAGAGATATAATAGAAGGTTTAAGAAAATACATGACCCTAGAGATATAATAGAAGGTATAAAAAAAATACATGACCCTAGAGATATAATAGACGGTATAAAAAATACATGACCCTAGAGATATAATAGACGGTATAAAAAATACATGACCCTAGAGATATAATAGAAGGTATAAGAAAATACATGACCCTAGAGATATAATAGAAGGTATAAAAAAAATACATGACCCTAGAGATATAAAAGAAGGTATAAGAAAACTGGCAAAAGGAAGGACATTGTATTACGACCCGCTGACAAAGGTAGGGGATAGCATATAACCAACAAACAGAGAGACTCTTGAGAGATACCAGTACATATCAGAAATTAAGACATAACCTCATGTTGATATATAAAGATGAGCTGGAAAAACTAGTAAAGAAGGGAGCTAATAAAAAGGATCTAAATACTAAAGAAGAGAAGTAATTGGTACCCTCTACCTGCAAAACACCAATTATCTACTGTGTGCCAAAAATGCATAAAGATAAAAAAAAAAAAAAGTCACTGGGTAGACCCATTGTGAATGGCCTACAATCAGTGGGGGATGGACTTGGCTAGTAGATTGACTGACTGGTTCCTACAACCAGTGGTAAAGAAAATGGCAGCATACCTAAAGGACTCAAAGCATCTTACAACAACTACAGAAAATTGAAAAGGAAGATACGAGGAAGTTCATTTTTGGGACAGCCCGTGTAGGATCATCATACACAATCGATCGTTGACCATGAAGACACAAATTCGCAATAGAATGGGCATTAAAGGAATATGGAAATCTCAAAAGAGGACAAAGAAATATTCTCCTAAAATGTCTAAAGTACTCTTAACCAGTTCCCGCCAGGCCTATAGCAAAATGACGGCCAGGTGGCACGTTCATCGATCCAGGAGGATGTCATATGACGTCCCCCAGGATCGCGCCTCGATCTGTCACCAGCTGTGTCCGATGACTGATCAGTGTAGCAGCCTGCTGCCAGTACCATGTGATTGCTGTGACCAATCACGGTGGCTTTTTTTTCATCTTTTTGTATTTTTGGCTTAGCTCCCTTATTTGCTAGTTTTTCCGGCTCCTTTTTATATTGTCACATGACAGTTGTAAACAATAAATTGCTTCCTTTCATGCCATCCATTCTGTACAATTGTGTTGCTAGCTGTGATTGGTCACAGTGATCATGTGGTACAGACAAGGCCAATCACAGCCCATCTGTACCATGTAATTTGCTGTGGCCAATCACAGCTAATCACAACAAAACAAACTGAATGAATTGATTTCATTCAGTAAAATGCTTGCTTATATCAATGAAATTCACTGCTATAGGAAATCATAATGTGGAGAAAAAAAAAATCCTGATCACTTCCCCAGAGTAGTACATTGTTACTACGGTAACATTATATTGCTCTGGTCACTTTGTGTTAAAAAAAATCATAAAAAAAAATTTATCAAATATTGAAAAAAGTTTATTTTTTTGGGGTTTTTTTTGTACTGTCACTGTGACAGTATGTAAAAAAGTGACTTTTTTTTTTCAATTTCTTCGTTTTCCAAAAACTCATGACAAAAGATTACAGCTTTAAAAACTCGCCATCCCTTTTACTAAATATCTTGGACTGTCTACTTTCCAAAAAGTGGTCATTTGGGGGATATCTGTATTTTGCTGACATTTTCTGGCCTCAAGAAATTAGAATGGCCATCAGTACATCAGGATTGATCGATTTTCAGATATACACTATATTGTCAAAAGTATTGGGACGCCTGCCTTTACACACACATGAACTTTAATGACATCCCAGCCTTAGTCCGTAGGGTTCAATATTGAGTTGGCCCACCCTGTGCAGCTATAACAGCTTCAACTCTTCTGGGAAGGCTGTCCACAAGGTTTAGGAATGTGTCTATGGGAATGTTTGACCATTCTTCTTGAAGTGCATTTGTGAAGTCAGGTACTGTTGTTGGATAAGAAGGCCTGGCTCGCAGTCTCCCCGCTCTACTTCATCCCAAAGGTGTTCTATCAGGTTGAGGTCAGGACTCTGTGCAGGACAGTCAAGTTCCTCCACCCCAAACTCGCTCATCCATGTCTTTATGGACCTTGCTTTGTGCACTGGTGTGCAGTCATGTTGGAACAGGAAGAGGCCATCCCCAAACTCTTCCCACAAAGATAGGAGCATGAAATTGTCCAAAATGTCTTGGTATGCTGACACCTTAAGAGTTCCCTTCACTAGAACTAAGGGGCCAAGCCCAACCCCTGAAAAACAACCCCACACCATAATCCCCCTCCACCAAATGATTTGGACCATCAAAATACTAGTGGCTAGACTCTGCCTGTTCAACATCCCTCATGAACTATACACAATTGTTTCCCCTGAATATTGGGACTTTTTAGGCACTTTTATGTTTGATCATACAAATGAAAAAATGTTTATAAAAAAATTATATATTTTATTAGTACATGTTAAAAAATTGGTTATTACAGATTCAAAAAATACATGACAATGTTCACATGACACAATGTATATATATTACGATGGACTGCGAATACACCAACTGTGAACAATGCGATGACGAAGTTGTAACTTCCTCCACCGACACGTTTCAGAGAGCAAAAACTCTCAATCAGGGGTATGAGAGGTGTCACTTACAGTCAATCAAATGGCATTGCACGTAGAGATTACATACAAATCCAATTCCAATAAAGTTGGGACACTGTACAAATTGTGAGTAAAAAAAGAACGGATTAATTTACAATTCTAATAAACTTATATTTTATTCACAATATAATATAGATAACATATCAAATTTTGAAAGTTAGACATTTTGAAATGTCATGTCAAATATTGGCTCATTTTGGATTTCATGAGAGCTATACATTCCAAAAAAGTTGAGACAGGTAGCAATAAGAGGCTGGAAAAGTTAAATGTACATATAAGGAACAGCTGGAGGACCAATTTGCAACTTATTAGGTCAATTGGGAACATGATTGGGTATAAAAAGAGCCTCTCAGAGTGGCAGTGTCTCTCAGAAGTCAAGATGTGCAGAGGATCACCAATTCCCCCAATGTTGTGGCAAACAATAGTGGAGCAATATCAGAAAGGAGTTTCTCAGAGAAAAATTGAAGAGTTTGAAGTTATCATCATCTACAGCGCATAATATCATCCAAATATTCAGAGAATCTGGAACAATCTCTGTGCGAAAGGGTCAAGGCCAGAAAACCATACTGGATGCCCGTGATCTTCGGGCCCTTAGACGGCACTGCATCACATACAGGAATGCTACTGTAATAGAAATCACAACATGGGCTCAGGAATACTTCCAGAAAACATTGTCGGTGAACACAATCCACCGTGCCATTCGTCGTTACCGGCTAAAACTCTATAGGCCATAAAAGAAGCCATATCTACACATGGTCCAGAAGCGCAGGCATTTTCTCTGGGCCAAGGCTCATTTAAAATGGACTGTGGCAAAGTGGAAAACTGTTCTGTGGTCAGACGAATCAAAATTTGAAGTTCTTTTTGGAAAACTGGGACGCCATGTCATCCGGACTAAAGAGGACAAGGACAACCCAAGTTGTTATCAGTGCTCAGTTCAGAAGCCTGCATCTCTGATGGTATGGGGTTGCATGAGTGCGTGTGGCATGGGCAGCTTACACATCTGGAAAGGCACCATCAATGCTGAAAGGTATATCCAAGTTCTAGAACAACATATGTTCCCATCCACAAGTCGTCTCTTTCAGGGAAGACCTTGCATTTTCCAACATGACAATGCCAGACCCCATACTGCATCAATTACAACATCATGGCTGCGTAGAAGAAGGATCCGGGTGCTGAAATGGCCAGCCTGCAGTCCAGATCTTTCACCCATAGAAAACATTTGGCGCATCATAAAGAGGAAGATGCGACAAAGAAGACCTAAGACAGTTGAGCAACAAGAAGCCTGTATTAGACAAGAATGGGACAACATTCCTATTCCTAAACTTGAGCAACTTGTCTCCTCAGTCCCCAGACATTTGCAGACTGTTATAAAAATAAGAGGGGATGCCACACAGTGGTAAACGGGGCCTTGTCCCAACTTTTTTGAGATGTTGATGCCATGAAATTTAAAATTAAACATATTTTTCCCTTAAAATGATACATTTTCTCAGTTTAAACATTTGATATGTCATCTGTGTTGTATTCTGAATACAATATTGAAATTTGAAACTTCCACATCATTGCATTCTGTTTTTATTCACAATTTGTACAGTGTCCCAACTTTTTTGGAATCGGGTTTGTATATCCTTTTAAAAACAAAATCTGAAACTCTTGCTTGTCCAGTGTCCACCCAATTTTTGACACCGTATATGAGGCTTGTTCATAGGAAAAAAATGGCAGGGAGTTGTAATTTTAGATTTCTTTGTGGTAAAACAGCCTCAAGTGGGGAAACCAGGTGCCACTGAGACCTGACAGACTCCATCCCTGAAAATCAAAGACTGTAATGAATGTGTTCAGGTTGGATTCAAGTATTGAATTCTCTGGAAACTAGTTATCAGGATGGTGTGTAGAAAGGCGTCATCGGTTGAAAGAACACCACGTGTGCTTCTGAAAAATTCTAAAATTGCAACTCCCCGCCATTGTTTTGCTATAAACAAGCCTCATATAGGGTGCCAAAAACTGGGTGGACAAGCAAAAGCTTCAGATTTTTTTGAGAATGCATGTAATGTCTACATGCAATGCCATGTGATTGACTTTAAGTGACACCTCCCATACCCCAGATGAAAAGGTGCTCTATTGGATTGAGATGTGGTGAGTGTGGAGGCCATTGGAGGACAGTGACCTCATTGTCATGGTGAAGAAACCAGTGGTGAGATGATTGGATCTTTGCGACATGGTGCATTATCCTGCTGGAAGGAGCCAACATAAGATGGGGACACTGTAGTCCTAAAGGGATGGACATGGTCAGCAACAATACTCAGGTAGGCCGTGGCATTTAAATGATGCTCATCTGTACTAAGGCGCCCAAATTACACCACCACCACCAGCCTGAACCGTTGATACAAGGTAGGATGGATCCATGTGCCAAATTCTGACCCTAAACCGTAAACCCGAGAGATGGTTGTGTGTGAACATCATAGGAGATAAGCAATTTTTGTTATGTCTGTGTTAAACCATATTTCTCTTACGTCCTCCGACAGTCGCCGCCTCTTCATATTCGTCACATATGGGGTATTAGACTTTGCTCCGAAGGAGTAGCTAGGCAACAGAATATGTTAACATTAAAGCTTTTAACATATCCCACCCTCAAGGGGTGGTCCCCTCAGTCAATACCCTCCTACTTCCTGCAACCATATCTCAGTTTTAATGTCTAGCTTGTCAGGAGTGGCTGGCTTTTCCTGTGCTGGGGCTTTCTGCCCCAGACTCTTTCTTCTTTTTGAAATTTTGTTTGAGTTTTCTCTCTACCTTTACTTAGCTGTTCTTTTTGTCAGCGTTAGTTAGTTCTTCTGATGAAGAGGATCATGCGGGCTGGGTCTCGGGCTGATCCCCCTGGTCGCAGGTCGTGGGTCAGTGGCTTCCCAGCCTGCCATCGAGCGTTCAGCCAGGTAACGCTCCTGGCACAGTGAACGACCCATCCCTGTTCGGTGCAGGGATGATTGGTGAGGTGGCTACCTCACTGGACGCTGTGCGGTTTCTTAACCCCCATTTTGTGCGTCTTGAATTGCGACTCTCCCTGCCTCATGTGCAGCGGCTTGTTCGCCTGTGCGGGTCCCCCACGCCATTGAGAGGTAAGTGTATCTATGTGGGGACCTGTCTGTCTGGGGGGGTGTCAGTCTGGGACTGTGTAACCTGCCTCTATTCACACTGCTTGTCTCCCTATCTCTCGGCTGCATGCTGTGGGCTGCAAGGGGGGGGGGGGGGGGAGCTGTGTGACACTGTGTGTGTCAGTCTGGTCAGTGTGAGAAGCTGTGTGCTGTGGGGCATGTTTTTTTGGCATGTTTTGGGCATATACAGCGATCGCTGCGGCGATCTGACATGTATTCCTATACAGGGATGTCACGTGTGCATTACTGCACTGTGGAGTGGCGGTTTCGGCGCCAAACGGCGCCATTTTGCCTACACTCGCTCCGGCCGCATGTTTTACATGCATGGTGGCCATTTTCTTGTAGCCTCCATAGGCTTTCATAGAGCGCCCTAGCAGCATCACTTCCTCTTTCCAGGAACACCGATCGAGGCAGCAGCGGCGGCGAGGGTCTCCTCAGGTTTTATCCTTCTGTTCTTGCTATCCATTGCCTGTGTTCAGTTTGCATATTCCCTGTGGGGGTCTCATTGTGCTTGAGTGTGGTGCGGTGGGCTGCGCTTGCCGCGCTTGCTTAAAGGGGGCAGTTAACCCTTTATTGTCTGGCATTACAGGGGCAATGGATTCTCAGGAGGGCAAATTTCCTACCGCCTTGGTGGAAAGCCAGGGGACCGCTGTTTCCCCCCCAGGGGGGGATTTAGCCACTATTGTGGCTGGCCTTGCTGCTCAGGTGCAGATGCTGGTGGCTGCTCAATCTACTAAAAGACCCAGAATTGCTCTTTCCTCTGATTCTGAGGGTGAAGGTGATGGGGTTATTATGGCGGGGGCCTCCTTATCGGGGTCCCGCTCCTCCCTAGATCTAGTGGGGTCCGAGGTGGAGGCTGAAGTTGAGGGGGTTGATAATTCTCCCCCTGGCTCGCCTGAAGAGCTTGCAATCATGGATGAATTGATTGCTTCCATAAAGCAAACACTGCGTTTGCAGGATGAAGTGTGTCCCCCCGCTGCCTTGGCGGCCTATGGGACGCAGAGGAAACGCAGGACGCCGCAGGTTTTTCCCTGCAATGATGATTTTCAGCGCGCTGTTAAGGATCAATGGCGCAATCTGCGCAAACCTTTTGCTGTACCAAGTAGTTTCAAGCTGCGTTATCCTTTCTCGCCTTCCACTGATGAGAGGTGGTGTGTGCCTCCCCCAGTGGATCACGCAATTGCGGTTTTAAACAAGGCCACTGCGATTCCTGCAGAGGATTCCCCTGTGTTCCGTGATGCCACGGATAGGAGATTGGAGTCTCTTGCCCGTCATACTTATTCTGTTACGGGTTCTATGCTTAAAGCTCTGTTTGCTTCTCTCATGGCGGCCCAGGCGATCGCAAGTTGGACGCAGATGCTTAGGCGCGTCCTAGTGGCCGACTCGGCCTCGCCGGCGACCCTGGATATGGTGGATCAAATCCACCAGGGTGTCATGTATCTGTGTGATGCGGACCTGGACCTGGTTCCGTTGGCTGCACGTGTGCACAGCGTGGCGGTGTTGTCTAGCCGCCTGGTTTGGTTAAAATGTTGGTCGGTGGACCAATCTTCACGTAAGACCTTAGCCAATCTGCCTTATGATGGGTCTCGCCTTTTTGGGGAGTCCTTGGATGTGTTGATTAAGGGGATAACCTGGGGTAAGAGCACTCTCTTGCCCCATTTCCCCAAGGCTAAGGGGGCTTCTGGGAAGAAGCATGCTAATTTTCGGCCCCCTCAGGGGTCCTTTCGTGCCTTTCGGCCGCACTACAAGGGCAAGCCGTTCAAAGGTCAAGGCTCTCAGAAGAAGCCCTGGTCTGGGAAACAGAAGTCCAGCCAATCCGGATCTGCAGCCCATAACAGTGCGGCCTGAAGGGGCGCCCCCACCCAGTTTTGGGGTGGGGGGACGCTTGCTCGGTTTTCTTCAACCCTGGTTGGCCCGTGTGCAGGACAGATGGGTTCAGGAGATCGTTCGATCTGGTTACAAGATCGAGTTTCTCTCTCGGCCGGAGAGCAGATTTTTTCCCTCAAATCTTCAACTGTCTCCAGAGCGTTTGCGGGACCTGCACCTGGCGGTGCGGGACCTGAGGGCTCAGGGAGTGGTGGTTCCGGTGCCTCATCGGGACAGATTTCGGGGGTTTTATTCCAATCTGTTCACCGTGCCCAGAAAGGAGGGCAAGGTTCGTCCAATTCTGGACTTGAAGGCTCTGAACCGCTCTGTGCGGGTTCGCAAGTTCCGCATGGAATCCCTGCGGTCGGTGGTGGCTGCCCTGGTTCCGGGAGAATTCATGGCCTCCATCGATTTGAAGGATGCGTATCTTCACATCCCCATTTTCGAGGGTCACCAGAGGTTCCTTCGATTTGCCATTGCGGAGGATCACTACCAGTTCGTGGCGTTGCCTTTTGGTCTCGCCTCGGCTCCGCGGGTCTTCACCAAGGTGCTTGCACCGGTTCTGGCATTATTGAGGGCCCAGGGCATTTCTGTCCTGGGGTATCTGGACGACATTCTGGTTCGGTCTGCGACCAGCCAGGGTCTGGAGAAGGACCTGTCTGTCACGATGCAAACTCTGCAGGAGTTTGGTTGGACGATAAATTTTCCAAAGTCGACACTGAGTCCGTCGGTTCGTCTTCCCTACCTGGGAATGATTCTGGACTCGGTGCAGGCGAAGGTCTTCCTGCCGGAAGACAAACTCAGAACTCTTCAGGAGGAAGTGAGGTCCCTCAGGGACGTTCCGCACTCGTCTCTGCGGACGTGCATGAGATGTCTGGGATTGATGGTCTCGGCCTTCGAGGCGATTCCCTTCGCCCAGTTTCACACGCGGGGTCTCCAAGCGGAGATCCTGTCCAGGTGGGACGGGCGACCTCGATCTCTGGATCTTCAAATCTCGTTGAGTCTTCGCACCAGAAGAAACCTTCTGTGGTGGCTCCAGTCCCCGATGGTGTCCGGGGGCAAGTCGTTTCGTCCTGTCTCGTGGACGGTGATTACCACGGATGCCAGCCTGTCGGGCTGGGGTGGTGTTCTGGGCGTTCTATCCGCCCAGGGAACTTGGTCGGAGGGGGAGTCTTCCCTTCCGATCAACATTCTGGAATTGCGTGCGATAAGTCTCTGTCTTCATCGCTGGACGGACCGGCTGCAGGGCTGCCCGGTTCGGGTGCAGACGGACAATGCCACGGCGGTGGCCTACATCAATCACCAAGGGGGCACCAGGAGTGCCCGAGCGGCTCGAGAAGTGGCCGACATTCTGTCTTGGGCCGAGGCTCATGTCCCGGCGATAACGGCGGTTCACATTCCGGGGGTGGAGAACTGGCAGGCGGATTATCTGAGTCGCCAGACCCTGGATCAGGGGGAATGGTCTCTCCACCCGGCTGTCTTCCAGATGTTGTGCGCGAAGTGGGGTCTTCCAGATGTGGACCTGTTCGCGTCTCGTCTCAACAACAAGGTGAAAAGGTTCGTGGCAAGGGCGCGCGACCCTCGGGCAGACGCGTCGGACGCGTTAGTGGCCCCGTGGCATCAGTACAGGCTGATGTACGCGTTTCCACCGATTCAGTTGCTGTCCAGGTTCCTTCGCAGGTTACACTCAGAATGCAGCACGGTGATTCTTGTGGCACCGGACTGGCCTCGCCGGTCCTGGTACGCAGACCTCGTGAATCTGGCGGTCGACGCCCCGTGGCGTCTGCCTCTTCGAGACGATCTACTGTCTCAAGGACCGATATACCATCCTGCTTTACAGTCGCTGGCTTTGACGGCCTGGCTGTTGAGACCGAGGTCCTGAAGGAGAGGGGTCTCTCTCCAGAGGTCGTTCATACTTTGATCAACGCGAGGAAGTCTTCCTCTGGGAAGGTTTATTACCGTACTTGGAAGGCCTATTTTGCCTGGTGTGAGTCCAGGGGGTTTTCACCCCGCACGTACTCGGTTTCCCGTGTGCTGTCTTTCCTTCAAACGGGTGTTGATCAGCGTTTGGCGCTGGCTACGATAAAGGGTCAGGTGTCTGCACTGGCCGTTCTGTTTCAACGTCCCGTGGCGTCCAACTCCTTGGTTGGCACTTTTGTTCAGGGTGTACGGCATCTGGTTCCTCCTAGGAGGGATCCTTTGCCCCCTTGGGACTTGAATCTCGTTCTGTCTGCGTTGCAACGTGCTCCTTTTGAACAGATCAGGGAGCTCTCGTTGTCTATGTTGTCCAAAAAGGTCGCCTTTTTGGTGGCGATCACTTCGGCTCGCAGAGTGTCGGAGCTGGCAGCTTTGTCCTGCAAGTCTCCGTACCTGGTTGTTCATTTGGATAAGGTGGTCTTGCGACCTACTCCTTCTTTTCTTCCGAAACGAGTTTC
Source organism: Pelophylax lessonae (assembly GCF_965119305.1). NCBI lineage: Eukaryota > Metazoa > Chordata > Amphibia > Anura > Ranidae > Pelophylax > Pelophylax lessonae. The sequence continues at coordinate 38,544,341 of NC_138770.1, forward strand.
GGAATTCCATCTTAATGAGGATATTGTCTTACCTTCGCTGTGCGCGAAGCCTAAACATCCAAAGGAGGTGAGATTGCATTCTCTGGATGTTGTTCGGGCGATAAGGGTTTACCTTAAATCGACTGAGTCTTTTCGAAAGACGGACTCATTGTTTGTTCTTCCAGAGGGTCCTCGGAAAGGGCATGGCGGCTTCGGCCTCTACCATCGCCAAATGGATCAGGCAGACCATTGAACAGGCCTATGCTTTGCAGGGGAAGGTTCCCCCTGTGCCTGTGAAGGCGCACTCTACTAGATCTTTGAGTACGTCTTGGGCCTGTCGTCATGGGGCTTCTGTAGCCCAGGTGTGTAAGGCGGCGACCTGGTCGACCGTACACTCGTTCACAAATTTCTACAAAGTGGATGTTCAGGCATCGGCGGATGCTTCCTTTGGCCGCAAGGTTCTTAGTGCGGCAATTCCCTAGGGTCCCTTGTTGGGGACCTCTGGCTGTTGGGATAAGTTTTATATCCCCTGGTTTTTTTGTCTTTTCCTGGGTTGTTGCTCCTGTTGAGCACTTGTTTTTTTCTGTTGCCCAGCTGGTTTCCTTCCTTTGGTAAGGTTCCTTTCTTTGATGCGGAGACTGCGTTGCCTTTTCGGCGCGGATGCGTTTCCCACCCCTCATGTTTGCACTGCTTTGGGACGTCCCCATATGTGACGAATATGAAGAGGCGGCGACTGTCGGAGGACGTAAGAGAAAACGGAATTTTTGTAAAATCTTACCTGTAAAATTCCTTTCTCTGAGTCCTCCGACAGTCGCCGCCCCCGCCCCTCTTTTGGGGTTTGGTTGTATACTCTACTGCTATTCCACTAAAACTGAGATATGGTTGCAGGAAGTAGGAGGGTATTGACTGAGGGGACCACCCCTTGAGGGTGGGATATGTTAAAAGCTTTAATGTTAACATATTCTGTTGCCTAGCTACTCCTTCGGAGCAAAGTCTAATACCCCATATGTGACGAATATGAAGAGGCGGCGACTGTCGGAGGACTCAGAGAAAGGAATTTTACAGGTAAGATTTTACAAAAATTCAGTTTTTCCATACTGTTTTTGAAATGACATAAAGGGCTTTAATTTGATGTGACATATACACATATAACGTTTTATTTAGTATAGAAAAAAAATCCTTATTTTTTTTTACAGTTTAGGCAGTAATAAAGTGTATATTATTACTGCAGCTAAAGATAAGTAATTGAAAATAAATTCCTTTATTTGCCCTGTACCTCATATGTCTGGGTCAAGATTACAGGAAATAAGGAAAATCCCTATATAAATACTAAAATAACACTGATAAAATAAATAAATAAAAACTACCTCCTAAAGGGTAAAAAAAAAAGATGGGTTAACCCTTAAAGTGCAATTTTACTTTTGTTGAGGAAAAAAAATTGCCCTCTGGGTGATCTCTGTACATTGCAGGGGTTATAACAAACTTTGTTGCAGATTCCTACCTTTTGTTATTCTGAAGAAATCATTATTTGTTCCTCTGTGCTAAGTGGGTCTAATGGGAGTGGTTTCATAATTATCTATCAGCTGTGCAGCTGCAGGGCTCTAATGAGGAAATCTGCTGGGCCTGCATCCCTTTAGACGTGTTTCTATTGGGAGTATCTCACCAAAAATGACATTTTGGGTGCAGGGGATGCCAGAAATCTGACTTGTATCTTAGGCAGACTTCTGGGAAAATCGGTGAGCCAATCACACAAGCAGGAAATGATGTTTCTGGGGGTGTGGCCAGTATAAAGTCTGTGTACAGAACAGCTCCAGGTAGCCATATTGCATTGCATTTTCAGAAATTTACAACGGCTGCAGTTTGAAAAGGAAAGGCCGTTCCTCTTTCGTTCATGGATGGACACAGCTCCATATCTTCTTTGACCCTTGGGTTATGCTGCTTTCATTAGGAGTAGGACATTAGGTGTAAAAGAGTTTGATTACGCCCATAGGGCAGTCCCAGGGGACATAATCCCACTTCCTGCTCTAGCTCTTCAGTTTTTTTCTGCCTAGTCAGGAGTAAGGACCTAGCTCCCTGCTGGGATCTTTAGTCCTAGCATTTTTTCCTTTTCTTGTTTTCTTTCTACATTCTTTGGATTAGAGCAAACAGGCTGTACCTGGTGTCAACTGAGTCATTCCAAAAAATTGGATTCCCTGGTTGTCCTTACGGATGGTTCCCATAAGGGGCTGGCCGCGTCTGTTGTAACCATTTGCGATGGATCAGGCAGACGGTGGTGCAGGCCTATTGTAATAAGGATCAGGATCCTCCATTTTCCTGTTAAGGTGCATTCTACGAGGGCACTTAGTACCTCTTAGGCCTTCTGTAATCTGCCGTCAGTGGTGCAGGTTTGCAGGCAGCTACCTGGCCGTCCGTGCACACTTTCACAAAATTGTATAGGGTAGATATGTTGGCATCTGTTGATGCCGCCTTGGCTGCAAGGTTTTGCTGGCTGCTGTTGGAGAGGATTAGTCCTCTTTGAGGGTGTAAATTTTTCCCAGGTGAGCTCAAGTTCTTTCCTGGTTGAGCTCCTGTTTTACCTGTTTGGCTACATTTAGCCTTTGGGAAGTACGTTTATTGCTGTGTTCTTCCTATCCCTCATATTGACACTGCTTTGGGATGTCCCAAGGGTCAAAGAAGATATGGAGCTGTGTCTGTCAACGATAGAGAAAACTGGATTTCTGTCTTACCGTAAAACCCTTTTCTCTGATGCTCATTGACGGACACAGGACCCGCCCCTCTAATGAGTTGGGGTTTATGGTTTTCTGACAAAAGGATACTTTAATATCCTTGTTACAAGGATATTAAAGTAAAACAGTGCAGCGCTTAAAAAGAATAATGGATACAAACAATCACAGTATACTAAACAATGATAATAAGTCCCAAGTGCTAAAAGATGAAACCTTTTGAAGCTTGTAGAGTGAACACATACAGGTGACCAAACCAGATGTAAGATCAAACACCACCACCATAGATGCAGGGATATGCTCACCAGATGGTATGGACTAGGGATGAACTTCGAGTTTGAGTCGAAGGTAAGTTCGACTTGAACATCGCCAATTCAATCGTTCGCCGAATGACGAACAAATGTGCTTTTTCGTGGGAAATTCGAGTTTCTCATTCGAGTTTCTCCTTTAAAAATGATGGTTTTTAAAAACTTTTTTTTTCATTGTTACATGTTCCCCAGGTCAGGACCCAAACCCCCATACACTTTTTTGGGGCAATAACTTGCATTTAAGCCTTCAAAATTAGGCCGTTTGATTTTCGAGGTTCGAGTCCCATAGACTTCAATGGGGTTTGTTTGCTCGAACAAACTTTTCCTCTGTTCGCGATATTCTGGTGCAAACTGAAACGGGGGGTGTTCGACTCATCACTAGTGGTCAGTAGGAGAAGGACATTCATACATTGTCATCAATTATCTGTGAGGGGAAGACTGCTCCCCTCACAGATCATTGATGCCAATTGTTAACCACTTCAATACCTGGCACTTTCACCCCCTTTCTGCCCAGGCCAATATTCATCTTTCAGTGCAACGCTGTACCCAAATTACATTTTTAGCATTTTTTTCACACAAATAGAGCTTTCTTTTTGTTGTGATTTAATCACCATTGGGTTATTTATTTCTTGCTAAATAAGCAAAAAAACCTGAATATTTTGAAAAAAAAAATGTTTTCTTTACTTCTGTTATAAAAAGATTTTTGGAGTGCAGCATCATCATACAAAGGGTGTGGTGGTGATCAGGTACACTGAATAGTAATAATTTCTCTTTCGCTCACTGATGGACACTCAGCTCCATGTCCTCTTAGACCCTTGGGGCTTATGCTACTCCCTCTTTAGGAGTAGGACTAGGAGGAAACAATTTTTGGCTATGCCCCTAGGGCAGTCCCAGGGGGTATATCATCACTTCCTGCTATAGGAATTTAATTTTTTCTGCCTAGTCAGGAGTAAGGACCTGGCTCCCTGCTGGGATCTGTTGTCATGGCATCTTTTCCTTTTTAAATGGAATTTTTTATTTTCCTTTGTTATTTTCTGTTCCTGTGTGAACTAAAATCAATTCTGTTCCTGTGTGAACTACAATCAACAGCCGGACTGGGCGATGCACTCGATATCATAGATCCTTACGGCCTTCCCAGTCTGGCCTGCGAGCACGACCCAACTATTAGCCCTGCCAGGTTGGCCGCAACATAGCCCCACTGGATGGGGGCTGGCCAGTGAGTGAAACACCTCGCGAGGTCACATAGCCCTGGTCACGACAATGGTCACGCCCAGAGTCACAGCGTGCCTATGGCCGCAGCACCCCCATTCCAAGATGGCGCGTTGGACTGTTGGGAGTGGTGCCTGCCTAATTCCAAGATGTGGTGAGTAGTTTCCCCCCTCTTTTCTCTGGGAAATACTGGAGTGGACACGAACCCTTCCTGGGGATGGTAGGCCCCCCCTGTGTCCTTCCTCCCCTCATGGTTCTCCTCTCTCTCTAGTGGGGGTTTTTCACTGTAATGGTTGCCCTCACCTTCCCCGATCGCTCTCCCTTAGTCCCCCTTTGGGGTGCACAGGTTTTTCTGGGTGGGGGGTGTTAGGTTCTGGGCTGGTAGGCGGTGGGAGTTTGCCTCTGGCGGCTCCTTTTAGGGGTGCCTGCATTTATTGCTGTGCAGGGGGGGGGTCCCTGGGGGGCTCCCCCCTGGAGGACTACAAATTCCCTAGGGTCCTGCGCGGTGCCGCCATTTTGCCGTGGATGGCAGCCTTTTTTGTGTAGTCCAGCGGCCATGTTTTTGGGGGTTTCCATTGTAGTCTATGCAGTGCCCATTTTCTTAAAGTCCAGTGAGGTGACGTGCGGCGGGGGCCTCTAGTGACACTGTCGGGTCTTCCTTTCTGATCGCAGCGTGGCAGGCAGTTTGGCGCTCTGGATCCATCTCTGTGTGCATAGTGGTAAGTCCCTTTGGGTATACAATCCTTCCTCTGCTATAGACAGCGCCGCAGGTGCGCTGATCCCTGTGGTACCTCAGCGGTAGCGGTGTGCAGAGGGTTTGTTCTTACAAAAAAAAAAGAAACTTTTTTCTTTTGTACATAATGCGACTCCGATTTAACCGTGGAGCCCCTGGAATGTGTATCACCACCTGACCCACTCTCTGAAGCTGTGGGATCCTCTGGGTCTTAGTCTGCCCTGGCAGCCATGACGGCAGCCCTGCAGTCACTTGTGTCAAAGGTTGATATGGCCCTGCAAAGGCGGCCTAGCAAGAAGCGCCTCCCTGCCTTTGCCTGTATCCTCTGCCTCCTCAGTCTGAGGTGGATTTGGCCACCGCGGACGCGAGTCAACCCACTGGGTCTTCACACTCTGAGTGCTCTAACAGTGAAGATGAATCCTCTTCCACTGCAGCTGCACATGTCGCTAGTCTGGGGGATCCCCAAAACGCATGGTTGGAATACCTAAGCGTTTCACTAGGAGATATCCTTTTGAGGAGTCTCTCCCGAGGAAGCTGACGGTTCCACCGTCGAGGGACTCTCAGGTTTCCAGGTTAAATAAGGCCACACTTTTACCGGTGGAGGATTCTCCATCCTTTAAGAATCCTTTGGACAAGAGAGCTGAGGCTCTGGTTCGATACCTTTTCACCATGGCGGGTTCAATTTTGAGGCCGGTGTTTACTATCACCTTGGTATCTCAGACCTTAAGGGAATGGGCAAAAAGTTTTACGCCAGGATCTGGAAGGGGATCAACATCCTCCTGAGCTTGCAGATCAGTTGATTCAGGGGCTACAGTACATTTGTGATGCCCCTTTGGCTGGCAGAGTATCTGTGACAGCGGTGAACCTTCACCGCATGATTTGGTCAAAGTACTGGTCGGCCGACCAGGCTTCTAAAAAGGTGCTGACTGATCTACCTTTTGTAGGTGAGTGTTTGGTGCCTCTATGGAGGAAATCATTAAGGGCCTTATGGGAGGTAAGAGTACTTTACTTCCACAGGTTGCTAGGGACAAGGAATCTCATCATAAACGTGGTCCTTTTTTCCTCGGCTCCCAAGCGGTCCTTTCGGCCAACTGGATTGCACAAAAAGGGCTCAAGACCCACTCGTACTTTCATGGGCGGCTCCAAGAGACCCTGGAATGGTAAGTTAAAAGCGGTCCCTATTGGTTCCAAAGACAAGCCTTCCTCAGCCTGAAGGGGTGCCCTCACCCGTATCTGGGGTGGGACGACGACTTTGTTTCTTTCCAGACCCATGGACCTTGCTTATTCAGGACAAATGGGTCCACGAGTTGATTCAGTTCAGTTACAAGATCGAGTTTCGGTCCTTGCCTCCGGCAAGATTCTTTCCTTCCAACTTACGCCTGTCTCACAATCGGATGCAGGGCCTTTATGGGGCAGTGCAGAACCTGTTAGCACAAGGAGTCATTGTGCCAGTTCCACAGTCGGAACGTTTTTAAGGTTTTTATTCAAATCTGTTTACCATTCCCAGGAAGGAAGGCAAGGTCCACCCGATCTGGGAACTCAAGGCTCTGAACCACTTTGTGCGGGTTCAGAAATTGTGGATGTAGTCCATTCGCACGGTAATGGCGTTTCTTCATCAAGGGGATCTTTTGGCCTCTATTGATATCAAGGACGCTTACCTTTATATTCAAATATATGTCGGGCACCAGTGTTTTCTTCGCTTTGAAGTTGTGGCGTTACCCTTTGGTCTTGCTTCAGCTCCTCGGGTGTTCACAAAAGTGTTTGCCCCGGTGTTGGCCTTGCTCCGACAGAAGGGGATTGCGGTACTAGGCTACTTAGACGATCTGCTTCTACGTGCAGAGTCTATATCAGCTCTAGAAATCTATTTTGACATTACTGTGCGAACACGAGTTTGGATGAACACTGAATTTTCAGTTATCGGCTCTGACTCCAACCACCAAACTGGATTACTTGGGTCTGACGCTGGATTCAGCCACAGCCCGGGTGTTTCTTCCACAGGCGAAACTACTCAAGTTGCAGGATGTGATTCGGCTCCTGCAAGTGCTGGGTCTGATGGTCTCCACCTTCGAGGCGGTTCCATTTGCTCAGTTCCATACCAGACCTCTGCAAAGAGAGATTCTTGCCAAATGGAACAAGGTTCCACAGTCACTAGACAATCTGATCCTGTTGAGCCGGGCTATGAGAGGGTCTCTGATATGGTGGCTCCGCTCTCCGGAGCTTGGCCTGGGGAAGTCCATTCTTCCCCTGTATTGGACAGTGATTTCCATGGATGCCAGTCTGGATGGGGAGGTGTCTTGGGAGTGTACCCGGCTCAAGGTGTTTGGACTTGAGAGGAGTCCAGTCTGCCGATCAACATCCTGGAGATTCGGTGATCAGGCTTTGTCTGTCCCAGTGGATAGATCGTCTGCAGGGATGCCCAGTGAGGATACAATCGGACAATGCTACGGCTGTGGCATATGTCAATCATCAAGGGGGCACAAAAAGTGCCCTGGCGGGCCGGGAGGTAGCCGGCATCCTAAGGTGGGCAGAATGATATGTTCCGTCCCTCTCTGCTGTTCATGTTCCGGGGGTAGAGAATTGACAAGCGGACTATCTCAGTCGGCAGACGTTGGATCAGGGAGAATGGTCTCTCCATCCGGAGGTGTTTCATCAACTGTGCCTCTGGTGGGGGACTCTCGATGTGGACCTGTTGGCCTCCCATCTCAACAGGAAGGTGCAGAGGTTCATGTCAAGGCCTCGGGATCCTTTGGCAAACGCCACAGACGCCCTGGGGTCAGAATTGTCTGATTTACACTTTTTCTCCAATACAACTTCTGTCGAGGCTGCTACACAGAATCAAGGTGGAAGGGATTCCTAGTCATTCTGGTGGCACCAGACTGGCCTCACCGGTCTTGGTATGCAGGCCTGGTAAGGCTGGTTGCAGACGTTCCTTGGAAACTTCCTCTCAGGCAAGATTTTCTGTCTCAGGGACCAATCTTCCATCCTTCTTTACAGTCGCTGGCTTTAATGGCCTGGGTATTGAAAGCCAAGTTCTGAAGGACAGAGGGCTGTTAGAGTCGGTGATTCCTACACTGATGAAAGCTAGGAAATCTACTTCTAGGAAGGTTTATCATTGAGTTTGTAAGGCGTACATTACTTGGTGTCAGTCTCGAGGGGTTTCTCCCTGTTCCTTTTCTGTGTCTCGCCTGTTGGAGTTTCTACAATTAGGTGTAGATCAACGTTTGGCTCTGGGCACCATCAAAGGCCAGATTTCCGCATTGGCCATATTTTTCCAAAGGCCGTTGGCGGCAAAGTCCTTGGTTCACACTTTTGTGCAGGGGGTTTGCCATCTGGCTCCTCCAGTGCGATCCCTGGTACCCCCGTGGGATCTCAATTTGGTACTGTCAGTACTTCAAAAGCCTCCTTTTGAAAATATTTGTGACCTTCCTCTGCTCACTCTGTCGCAGAAGGTGGCCTTTTTGGTTGCTATTACTTCTGCGCGTAGGGTGTCGGAGTTGGCTGCGTTGTCCTATTGGTCGCCTGACCTGGTGGTTCATAGGGACAATGTGGTGTTACGACCCTGTCAGGTGTTCCTTCCTAAGGTTGTCTCGGAGTTTCATTTGAACGAAGATATTGTGTTGCCGTCTTTATTTCCTAAGCCGTAACACCCTTATGAAATTGCTCTACACTCCCTGGATCTAGTTCGAGCAATTAGGGTGTACCTGGCTGCGACTGAGTTGATTCGGTAATCCGTTTCTTTGTTTGTTCTTATGGATGGACCTTGTAAGGGGCAGGCCGCATCTGCTGCGACCATTTCCAGATGGATCAGCCAGACGGTGGTGCAGGCCTATTTCATTAAGGGTCAGGTTCCTTCTTTCCCTGTCAAGGAACATTCTACGAGGGCGCATAATGCCTCCTGGGCCTTCCTTCATCAGGCATCAGTGGTTCAGGTGTGCAAGGTGGCTACATGGTCATCTATACACAAATTCACAAAGTTTTATAAGGTGGATGTACTTGCATCTTCGGATGCTGTTTTCGACTGCAAAGTTTTGCAGGCTTTGGTTGCAGAGGCTCCTGCCTCATGATGGTGTATTTTTTTCCTGGTGGTGAGCTCCAGTTGTTCCTGGTTGAGCTCCTGTTTTACCTGGTTGGCTATGATTAGCCTTGTTGGGAATTATATGTATTGCTGTTTTTTTCCCACCCCACATATTGGCACTGCTTTGGGACATCCCAAGGGTCTAAGAAGATATGGAGCTGTGTCCTTCAGTAAACGAAATAGAAAAATTGATTTTTGTCTTACCGTAAAATCCTTTTCTCTGAGGTTTACTGAGGGACACAGCACCCACCCTTCTGTTGGGTTGATTTATGTATTCTTCTGACACTGCTTGTTACAAACTGAAGTCATATAGCAGGAAGTGATGGTATACCCCCTGAGACTGCCTCAGGGGCGTAGCCACAATTGTTTCCACCTAGTCCTACTCCTGAAGAGAGAACAGCATAAACCCAAGGGTCTAAGAAGATATGGAGCTATGTCTGTTAGTGAACCTCAGAGAAAAGTATTTTTTTTCTGATTGTTTTTTCTTTTTTTTTTTTTATCACTTATTTTTTTAACACATTGTGACTAGAGCAATATAATGTTACCATAGTAACACTGTGCTACTCTGTTAAAGTGTATCTGGACATAAGACGTACACCCACTGAGGCGAAATTCCCACCCGGCTGTCATTTTACAATGGGGGGGGGGGGGAATGATTAATGAGAGAAAGAGAAATTGTTCATTGCTCAAGGAACCCCTAGAAACCTTTGGAGGAACCCTGGCTGAGAAAGGCTGGACGAGGCAGTAATATATTTCTATCCCCCTTGGTGGGAGTGGAGATGACCCATCTATAAGGATATACTGTATTGTAAGCTCCATGAGCAGGGCCCTCTAATTCCTTCTGTATTTAATTGTATTGTAACTGTATTGTCTTCCCTCATATTGTAAAGCGCTGCGCAAACTGTTGGTTCTATATAAATCCTGTATAATAATGATGTAGCACCCTTCTAGGTAGGTGCTAGGTAACATATAGGGAAGACCTTGTCTGCTTATCAGCAGGGTTCAGTTATTTAGCTAGGCTGTCATGTGTTCCCAGGTGTGCCTGTTGAGCTTGGGGAGTCCTCATTGGACAGTGGAGGAAACCTGACCAATAGCACACCAAGGCTTGTATCTATCCCAGAGGAAAGAATATGCCACAATGCATCCTGGGATGGGGTATAAGTCTGAGGGGAAGCACATGATAGAGCATCTTTGGCGGGAATCAGATTCCCAGGCGGGAGGTGACGGCTGTCTCTCCTCCTGTCAGCGTGGAACGGGTGTCCTAGGTGACTGGGCTAAGAGGACAGAGGGTTGAGCTGAGCTGCAGAGAGAGATCCAGTGTGCTGAGGACCAAGCAGAGTTTCCAAGAAAGCAGTGTCGAGAGTACTGTAAACTGCCCCGGGGTCTGCCTAGGATAGGGGACCACTCCGAAAGGTCAGAGGGATCCAGGAGCCAGCTAGCCTGTGTAGAAGTTTAGAAAGGGGGTGCCAGAATTTAAGCCCCGAAGAGTTAAGAGTTGCAGCAGTAGTCACAGTTAAGCTACTTCAGCCGGGAGGGCTAAAGGGAGCAGTGCAAAGGACTTTTGTATCACTGGAGAGTGTCAGAAGTCAGTTCGAGTTCACAGACTGCAAGTCAGTGCTAAGTAGCGCCAACGGGCGTTGACCGGCATTCAGCCAGCGTCAAGTCAGTGTCGAGGCATTTTTCTCAGTGCCCCATTCTATTATGTATAGTTGAGCCAGAGGAGTATCCCACTCATTCCCTTCTCCCATCCAAGTTCCTAAATAAATACAAAACCAGCACAAGGCCGGTGTTGTAAAATTTTGTCGGACCCGTGAAAAAATCGGACCTCGTCACTTCCGGTGATAGAGCATCACAAAACAGCGGATGGGAGTCGTCAGTGCGCATGCGCAGAAGACATTTTTCGAGGTTTGGCAAAATTATAACAGAGAGCGGACAGCTGATTGAGAGGAGGCGGGGCTGAGGTGCGACGGAGGACGGAGGACACATATGCAGAGCTGGTGGAGGAGGCGGGACGGAGGTGCGGCCGTGTAATATATGCAGGACTTTAGCGACTCCTTATGTTTTATTATCTTTAGCAATTATCGTATTATTTATCCTTAGGATTTCATTACATTTAGTATTTCTTATTTTGTATTATATAAATAGTAAATGTAATGAAATCCTAAGGATAAATAATACGATAATTGCTAAAGATAATAAAACAAGGAGTCGCTAAAGTCCTGCATTTATTACACGGCCGCACCTCCGTCCCGCCTCCTCTCCCGCCTCCTCTATTCAGCTCTGCAGATGACGCGGCGGTGTCTTCCGTCCCACCTCAGCCCCGCCTCCTCTCATTCAGCTGCCCGCTATGTGTTATAAGTTTACCAAACCAAGATAATGTCTTATGCGCACTTGAGACTCCTATCACCGGAAGTGACGAGGTCCGATTTTTTTCACGGGTCCGAGAAAATTTTAGAACACCGCATTCCCACTACGAGATGTTTTCTCGGGGCTGCAGTTCCTCTGAGCTCCACAAGGTGGTGATCTCACTTCTACTCAGGAAGTGTCTATGGAAAACAGGAAGTGATGTCAGATACAGACAGGAAGTTCCGGGTGAGAGGTGAGTTGAGAGGAATTAGAGAGAAGACATTGTTGGAAGTGGCAGCAGAGGAGGTAATAAGATCTTATTTACTATTTACACCCAGTAACCCCTCCATCATGTCCGTCCTCTTCCTCCATAGTCACTGTGATGTCTTTTATCTCCAGCAGATGATGATACACACATATATAGTGTGGAAACCTAGATTAACCCCTTCAGGGTCAGAACATTTCCCCACTTACGGGGCCGGAACATTCTATTCATTTTGGAGATAAATTCTAGTAATATGTTCCTCTAAACAAACAGCACTGATAATAAATAGACAAGACAATGACCATCCTGACCATACATGGCCTACAAAGGGCAATTATTACACTACACAGGCAGCCAATGGGCAATCATTACAATATGCAGCCAACACAATGATGGAGTGCAGGGGTCAGGAGTATGGAGCATAGAGACCCTTACATTGCTGGTCAGGAGGAAGAAAACATTCCCCAGCCTGCCATGAAGAATATGTTCTATCATTGGTGTCAGAGGGAGGAAAATACTGAGGGAAGTAGAGGAGCTGAGAGACTTCTGAGGGGGTGCTGAGGCTGAGGGACTTTGGGGCTCCTGAGGGGGTAATGGGGTTGAAGGACTCTGGGCCCTTGGTGGGGTTAACGGGCAGCAGGGCTCTAAGCGAAGAGGAGGTTGTAGGGCTCAGGGGGACTCTAAGGTAGGAATGGGGGGGGGGGGGGTCTTGGTCTATGATGGTCCTCCCACCTACATTTACTTTTCAGAACTCCTGCCAGGAAATGAAGGCAACGTTCACCTTCTTACCATCTCACTGGTCAAAGAAAAAAAAAAAAAGTGTCCAGGATACCAAGTGGACTGATCCTTCATCCTTTGGTCGGCACTTTTTCTTTTAGGGGGTCTGTTTGAATAGCATTGTCTAATAGGTGACCAGGGGTCAGTGCTGTGCATCTAGCGGAGGCATTTCAATCCCTTCCCATGACACAGACTCAGGCAGTGCCCGGTGCTGGAATTCAGAATACCAGGAACCAACTGCCACTCTGTACAATGTCCTGGATACTACTCATACTTAGCAACTGAAAAAACATCCCCCTCCCAGCCGCTGTCCTCCTCCTACCCACACTGGGCTGCCATTGGAGGGAAGAGAACAGACTCCTCCCCAACAGCGCTCTACTTCACCAGCCCCATATTCCTGCTATCCAATCCCTTCTCTTACTACAGAGAGTGACATTATTATTATACTGGATTTATATAGCACCAACAGTTTCTGCAGCGCTTTACAACATGAGGGTAGCCAGCACAATACAATCATTGGTATCAGTGGGAGGAATAGTGCCCCATCATTAGTGTCAGTGGGAGGCATAGTGCTTCATCATTGGTATACATGGGAGGAATTCTGCCCCATCATTGGAATCAGTGGGAGGAACAGCGCTCCATCATTGGTATACAGTACATGGGAGGAATGGTGCCTCATCATTGGGGTCAGTGGCAATGTCCCCTTTAAGATGCGTGGACGCGCAGTCTAATTGACGGTCCCGCGCAAGCACAGTTTCAGACCGCGCAGACGTGGCGGCTGGGGAGCAGAGCAGTGCGCCCCGAGCCTGCCCATTGTGTGACAATAGCGAATGAAAATTCGCTATTGTCACACGGATCCTCCTCCTGGCCAATCAGGGAATGGGTCCTCCCGCTTCCTGATTGGCTGAAAGGCAAAACCCATGCCATTGGCCGAGGAGGAGGAGGAGGGAAGACTGAGGACTCGAGGAGACGCGTTGAGTCGGGACTGAAGAGAAGCTGCCTTCAGGTAAGTGCACTGGTCTCGCGGGGGGAACGCTGGCATCTCTGCATTGAAAGGTGGCACGCTGGCATCTCTACATTGAAAAGTGGCACGCTGGCATCTCTACATTGAAAGGGGGCATGCTGGCAATTCTACATTGATTGGGGGCAATGCTGCGGCACTCTGCATTGATTGGGGGCAATGCTGCGGCACTCTGCATTGATTGGGGGCAATGCTGTGGGCACTCTGCATTGATTGGGGGCAATGCTGAGGCACTCTGCATTGATTGGGGGCAATGCTGTGGGCACTCTGCATTGATTGGGGGCAATGCTGTGGGCACTCTGCATTGACGTCCCCCCCCCCAGCGGGCCACAGAAAAATTATCAAACGTTGACCGGTCTGCTGCGATAAAAAGGTTGGGGAGCATGGCGCTCAGAAATTTTTTTATTTGCTCAGCACAGTAAAAAATTAGAGGGAACATTGGTCAGTGGGAGGAATAGTGCTCTGTAATTTCAAGAACCTGGGGCTCAGTTTTACTTATGTTATAGACCCGAACAACCTCATTTTTTAAGACTTGGAATTGGCTCATGAGGAAAAACATATAATCACAATCACAAAAGAAAATGTGTAAACCCACTGATGGGGACTCGTATCTCCATTATACGTGTGCCACCACTCTCTTTGGAAAAGACAGTTGCGTAGACTCAAAAGAAATTGTATCAAAAATCAGGGCCCTACATTGACCTCACAGCACTGCCTCAGAGCACAGCAACCCTCATATTACCTCCCTCACATTTACATCCTATTATTGTGTGACCAATACCATCCAAATAATTCTTACTTTCATTTACCAAAGTTATCCATCTATAAGGAGACCTGTATAGATCAATAGACGGCACTAATGAGGATGGAGGAGGACCAGAGTCACGTGACTGAGAAGATACTAAACCTCACCCTGGAGATCATCTACCTGCTGACCGGAGAGGTGAGGAGGATTCTGGGAGGTCACATGACATCACTCTTATCTCTATTAATAAAACACAGACCTGACCGGAGAGGTGAGGAGGATTCTGGGAATCTAACATGATATTTATATTGTTTCCCCAACACAGAGATTTCCTCCTCTGAAGTCAGGTGATCATATGACCATCACAGTGCCTCCATGTGACTCCCTAAAACCTGAGAGACACAACATGCAGAAGATTCTAGAAGTCACCAAGAAGATGATGGAGCTGCTGACAGGAGAGGTGAGCGGTGCTGGGAATTCTGGGACATTATCCAGTAACAGACAAGGGATGTGTCTGGATGGTGACTGTATCATTGTGTGTGTCAGGTTCCTATAAGGTGTCAGGATGTCACTGTCTATTTCTCCATGGAGGAGTGGGAGTATTTAGAAGGACACAAGGATCTCTACAAGGACATCATGATGGAGAATCAGCCGTCCCTCACATCACCGGGTAAGAGGAGACTTTATTGTAAAGGAGAGAGCAGTACGGAGGCTCCACCTAGATCCCCCATCATCTGATAAACACATAGAAACAATGTATTCAGTCAGTGTGTGTGTTTCCTACAGATGGATCCAGTAATGGGAACCCACCAGAGAGATGTCCCCTTCCTCTGTATTCCTGTAATTCCACACAGGAAGATCACACGATTCCTCACCATCATCAGGTAGATGAGGAACAATCACTGATAGTATCATTAGGATCTGTACATTATCTGCATTGTTACCATTGATGTCATTTTTATTATATATTCAGAGTGGAAACCTGAGAGATTCTAAAGATGAGATAAAAGAGAAGGATGATGAGGATGGGGTGGTGGAGGAGTCAGGGTTTCAAAAAGAACACAAAGATCTGTACCAGGATATCATGGTGGAGTCATCCAGATACAGAAACCCACCTGAGAGATGTCCCCGTCCTCTGTATTCCCGGGATTCCACACAGGAAGATCACACCATCCCTCAGGTAGATGAGGATCAATTGTTGGTAATGATTTATACACAGCATGTTTGTTACAGTTAATGTTTTATTAGATCTTTCAGAGTGGAATCCTCGGGGATGATAATATTGTTGTTAAAGAAGAGTATAAAGAGGAGGATGAGGAGTATGGAGTGATGGAGGAGTTTTCAGAAGGACACAAGGATATGATGGAGCCACCTAATACCAGGAACCCACCAGAGAGATGTCCCCGTCCTCTGTATTCCCGGGATTCCTCACAGGAAGATCACACCATCTCTCACCATTACAAGGTTGGCATGACGGATCATCTAGAACATAACCTGGAGGAGACGATGTGTGCATAATTTTTGCAATGTCACAATAGTAAAGCTTACATTTTATACATGACGTTTTCTCACCTTCTTTTGGTTTAGGGAGAAGATCTGATAGATATAAAAGTTGAGGGTAAAGCAGAAGAAGAAAAGTATGTGAGGGATGATCCGCAGTCTATAGAGGAGGATGGAATAACGAGGACATTTATAGAAGAGGACACTCCTACAGAGATCAGCACAGGTGGGTCATTACCACTAAATACATTCCTCCACCCATACTGCTCAATGATTGGTCCAGAGTAGATCAAGGACTGGGTGATATCAGCCTGTTCTCCCCTGGTCACTTTCCTAAGCTGTGTTCCCTGTTCTGTATTCCTGTATTTCTCTCGGATAATCTTCCTTCTCTGTGCTGGAGATACAATTTATGTAGCTAGGCTGGATTTATGGAGATTCTGGGGTTCAACTATCAGCGAAATGTTGATTTTCACTATAGGCATTGCTCAATCTAGGCATCTGATGCATGTGCTTTGCGTCTTTTTCCCCATGCCCGGGTCTAGATCTCTTAAGGAGTAATTCTCACAGGGTAACTTACTCTTTTGTTTACTGGCAGTGCTGGGTGGAGGGATATGTGTGTATACTTTTATTCATTGATAATAATTGCGATTACATGTTCAACTGTTTGGAACCTTTAACAGAAAGTGATGAGAGAGGAGTCTATAACCCAATGATGGTGGTCTTACAGCAGAGTTCCACTGGTTTTCTTTATCGTATATCATGGGAAACAGAGCTGATAATGATAACTATTTGGGTTATACGCCACCTATAGGTAAATGGACACTGGCAACCAATAGACAGGAAGTTCCTCCTATATAACCCCTCCCATACAGGAAGAACATCCGTTTTTTCGCCAGTGTCTTGAAGGTGGTGGTCATGGCTGTTCAAGCTCTCCAGGTTTCGTATTGTCCCAGAAAAAGGGGAGATATAATCAGATCCATTCAAATGGCTAAGAGCTAAAAGGATGGTACCTGAGCCTAGGCAGCTGAAGACCCGAGCCTAGGCAGCCGAAGACCCGAGGTTTAGCCTGTAATCTGACCCTTTGGGCGCTGGACCCTGGGAAATGGAACCCTGGATACATTCTTACCCAAGGTGATTCCAGCAGGGTGCTCTACAACTGCAAGGGAGTGGACCCCGTATAACAGGGGGACCCAGTCCTTGATGGTCATGAATGGAGCCCGCCATGATGGGTGAAGTTTGGGCTCTATTCAGGGTCCTGAGGCGCGACTGGTAAGTGTTCCTTTTCCATTCTTGTTGGGAAAGGAATAGCGCAAAATTTTATTTAGCCGCAGTACTGTTTTTCCACCACAAACTGGCGCTTCTCTGCAGGTTTGTTTGTCTGCATTACAGATCTCGGTCAGCTTGGTCGATGTGCTAAAGTGCGTGCGGCCTTCAGCGCATGCGCATTGCGGATCGGCGCTCGTGAATGATGTCATGGGCCAGCACGAGAACGCCGGGTTTTTCAACTAAACGCTGCTAAGGCAGAGAAGCTCAGGATCTCTGGCTGGATGGTCGGCTGATCAGGGGAAGCGGTGCAGATCTAATAATATCTGTTTGGGCATGTGTTACAGTACGTGGCAAAGAAAAAGGTGGTTGTTTTCTGTGATGGCTGTTAATGCTGGATCACAGTAGACCTTGGTGCAAACTTTTTTAATTCTGGGTTTTCTTTATGTTTAAAGCAATGTCTTCCAGAAAAAGAAGCGGGGGCGCAGCAGGGAAAGAGCCAAGTACCCCCGCACCAGAGATTAAATTCTCCTAGTCCGGTTCCCACTGCATTTTCTTCCCCAGAAAGACCTGAAGCTACTGGCCAATCCGAGGCTTTACGTCTATCAGTTATTGTTGCTACCTCTGATGCTTCTGTTTCTCCCTATGTTACTAAGCATGACTTGGCATCTGCCCTGGCTAGCCTAGAGGATAAAATAGCCGGGACGATTTCTTCTTTTCTTCCCAGGGTGGGAAGAAAAGGGATAGGTCCCTTTCTTCTGCACCTGGGCCCAGCAAAGAGGTAAGGCCTTTAGCCCTAGGGCCTACGGGGCTTCTGGTTTAGAACCAGATTGGGCAGTAGAAGATGATTAGAGTCACAGGCTGAACATATTTCCTCTTCAGGGGATTCTAATTCTGAGGAACCATTTACGGCATCCCGCTCCCAAAGATTGCTGATTCAATCCCTTACTGAAATGGTGCGGGTTGGGTTTAAATTGCCTCCTTTGGAGGTATCTGAGGCCTCTTGTTCCTCGCTAGGCTCTTTAGGTCCTCAGCAGGGTGTTCAGGCCTTTCCTTTCCCCCCCCCCCTGCTGCAGCAGCTAATGTATGCAGTATTCATTCCAGGGGTGCACAACTGGCAGGCGGAATTTTTTAAGTCGCCAGCAGCTGTGTCACAGCCTGAAGTGTTTCGGCTGATCTGTCAACGTTGGGGTACTCCCGATGTAGATCTGTTGGCATCCATGTTCAACAACAAACTTGACAATTTTGTTTCCAGGTCCAAGGATCTGATCGGAATAGATGCTTTGGTGACTCCTTGGTCACGGTTTAACCTGATTTATGCGTTTCCACCAGTTCAGCTTCTACCTCGGCTGCTTAACAGGATACAGGTGGAGGGGAAACCAGTGATCCTGGTGGCCCCAGTGTGGACCAGGAGGTCGTGGTACACAGAAATCATAAGGTTAGCAGTGGGGAAGCCATGGTTGCTGCCATGTCACCGGAGCTGCTATCTCAAGGTCCCATATTCCACTCTGCTTTACGGTCATTGAATTTAATGGTCTGGCTATTGAAACCAGAATATTAAGAGACCGGCGGGTCTTGGCTTCGGTTCTGGCTACATTGATCAGAGCCAGGAAGCCCGTTTCTAGGAAAACCTATTACAGAGTTTGGAAAGCCTATACTGTATCTTTTGGTGTAAATCCAAGAAATGGCATCCTTCAAAGTATGTTATTGGGAGAATTATTGCCTTTCTTCAGTTAGGGGTGGACTTAAAATTGGCATTAGTGACCATTAAACGACAAGACTCCGCCTTGTCAATTTTTTTCCAGAGTCCGTTGGCTATGCCCTCTTTGGTACGGACTTTTTTGCAAGGTTTGATTCGCAAAAGTCCTTGGGACTCTAATCTGGTTCTCACCGCCCTGCAGAACCAGCCTTTTGAACCTATTAGGCATATTCCCTTACTACTGTTGTTGAGGAAGCTGGTCTTTTTGGTTGCTATAACCTCAGCTAGAAGGGAGTCGGAGTTAGCGGCTATTTCGTGTAACGAACCCTTTCTAATTCTGCATCAGGATAAGGTAGTTTTTCATCCTCATCCTTCTTTTCATCCTAAGGTAGTTTCTGGTTTTCATTTGAACCAGGACATTGTTCTACCTTCCTTTTTTTTCTAATCCTCAGTCTATTAAGGAAAGGTTGTTACATTCTCTTGACTTTGTACGTGTGGTTAAAGTCTATTTAACCAGGTCGGCACAGATTCGTAATACTGATGCTTTCTTTGTATTGCCGGATGGGCCTAAGAAAGGCCAGGCTGCAACTTCCTCCACTATTTCTAGGTGGATTTGTCAGGTCATTTCTCAAGCTTATGGCTTGAAAGGTAGGGTTCCGCCTTTTAACTTAAAGGCCCACTCTACCAGAAGGGTAAGCGCTTCATGGGCAGTGCACCATCAAGTATCTTTGGCCCATATCCGCAAAGCTGCTGCCAGGTCTTCAGTTCATACGTTCACAAAATTCTACAAAGTGGAAGTTAGAGCTCGTGAAGGGGCTTAATTTGGTAGTAGCATACTGCAACCAGCTGTATAGTCCTACATTTTTCTTTGCTCAGGGGCAAATTTGGGACTCTGTGTCCCCTCCCCTCAAGGGCATTGCTTTAGGACATCCCAAATAGTTATTATTACCAGCTCTGTGTCCCGTGATTTACGATAAAGAAAATAAGATTTCTCTATCGTCCATTGACAGACGCAGCCTTCTTACTTCTTATCCATTGGGTTATGCTGCCCCCTGCAGGAGTAGTTCTAGGCAGGAAAAAAAAATAATTCTCCATGCCCATGGGGCTGTTCCCACAGGCTTAACCCACACCCTGTGCTCCAGCAAACCAGTTTGTTTCTGCCTAGAGAAGGAGTAGGACCTAG
Source organism: Pelophylax lessonae (assembly GCF_965119305.1). NCBI lineage: Eukaryota > Metazoa > Chordata > Amphibia > Anura > Ranidae > Pelophylax > Pelophylax lessonae. The sequence continues at coordinate 38,564,167 of NC_138770.1, forward strand.
GTTTCCTGCTGGGACTCCAATCTCAGTTTTTTTTTCTGTTCAGAATATTTGTTTTATTTCTCTTTACTCACTTTGCTAGTTAGTGTTCAGGGGGATCCTCCTGCTGATCTACAAGCAATGCTGGCTGGGGTTTTGCACTGGATAATCTAGATCCCCAAGGTCTCCCCAGCCTGGCCTACGTGCGTGAGCAGGTTATAGTCCCGCACTAGGCCTCACCACGACGGTGCCCCTTTCCAGATGGGGGATGAGCCTGCGAGTGGATGTCTCGCTGGGACGCGACGACCTGGAACACCCTGAGTCGCAGCGTACCCCTCGGCTGGCAACACCCCCATTCCAGGTAGGAGGTGGTTCTGCCCGGAGCAGAGCCCACCCAGTCCATGGTATGGTGAGTAAATGTTGCCCCTCGGTGGTCTTTGGGGGGATGTGGGCCCTCTCCTGGGGATAATAGGACCTAGACTTCCTAAAAGATCCCCCTGGCCTGTCAGGTACCTGTCCCTGTGCCTGTCTCCCTCTCCTGTTCCCACAGGGGGCTATGTAACTGGGGCACCTGGCATCCTGGGGGGGTGGCAAGAGTATTCTGCTGGGTCTGGTTGTAGATCTTTGAGGCCTTCATATTGGGGGTCCCTGACCACATGGCATTCCGTGGGGGCCGCCATCTTTAGTGTGGGCAATGTAAAATATTTTTCCCATTGATATGTATGGGGCAGCCATTTTCCCTGTGCTTCCTATTGATTTGCATTGGCAGCCATTTTTTTGTAGCCCTGTGGAGTAAGGATAGATCGATATGGTTTTTCCAGGGCCGATACTGATATTTTGGTCACAAAGTATCGATATCGGCCGATATTCTGCACATTCAAACACACATCCAATGCAGAGTGACCAGTGCCCCCATCCAATGCAGAGTGACCAGTGCCCCCATCCAATGCAGAGTGACCAGTGCCCCCATCCAATGCAGAGTGACCAGTGCCCCCAGCAATGCAGAGTGACCAGTGCCCCCAGCAATGCAGAGTGACCAGTGCCCCCAGCAATGCTGAGTGACCAGTGCCCCCAGCAATGCAGAGTGACCAGTGCCCCCATCAATGCAGAGTGACCAGTGCCCCCATCAATGCAGAGTGACCAGTGCCCCCATCCAATGCAGAGTGACCAGTGCCCCCATCCAATGCAGAGTGACCAGTGCCCCCATCCAATGCAGAGTGACCAGTGCCCCCATCCAATGCAGAGTGACCAGTGCCCCCATCCAATGCAGAGTGACCAGTGCCCCCAGCAATGCAGAGTGACCAGTGCCCCCAGCAATGCAGAGTGACCAGTGCCCCCAGCAATGCTGAGTGACCAGTGCCCCCAGCAATGCAGAGTGACCAGTGCCCCCATCAATGCAGAGTAACCAGTGCCCCCATCAATGCAGAGTGACCAGTGCCCCCATCCAATGCAGAGTGACCAGTGCCCCCATCCAATGCAGAGTGACCAGTGCCCCCATCCAATGCAGAGTGACCAGTGCCCCCATCCAATGCAGAGTGACCAGTGCCCCCATCCAAAGCAGAGTGACCAGTGCCCCCATCCAATGCAGAGTGACCAGTGCATGGGGATTAGAGCCCCGCTTGATTACACAAAGAGCAGGGTTCTTCTGCTTCCCCGGCGTGGGTGCTCTCATACGAAGTCACGCCTCCTGGACCGGCTCCTATGATAGACATCAACAGTGTGCCCTCTATCATAGGTAGGAGGCGGGACTTCGTATGAGAGCGCCCGTGCCAGGTAAGCAGAAGAACCCTGCTCTTTGTGTAATCAGGCGGTGACTCCCTCTTCTTGCTGCACATGATTAGGAGGGTTCCTCCGAAGGTGTTAAAGTACTGGGGTCTTTGTGTGCATATCCCTGCACACTCTGCTGTCGGTATATATTTAAGGAGGGACTCCGCAGACTGTGGCGATCGGCGGTAGGAACCGCGATCGACGTTTTTAAAGTGGCAGTACTCATTTTTTCTGTTGCATTGAATATGCAGTCCCAGGCAGTAAATTCACCTTCAGACCCACTTAGTGCAACACCTGGACCATCCGGATCGCAGTCGCTGGCCACGATTTCAGCAGCTCTGGAAAGCCTGGTGACCAAGGTCGATTTTGTAATGAAAAAGGTTACTAGCCAAAAATGGCTGCTGCCTTCTACATCATTGGTGGGGTCCACTGATTCAGGGGCTGATATGGTCGACACGGACGCCCCCCTACCTGAGGGGTCGCTGTCCTCGCAATCGGATGGTGAAGAGGACCTGTCTTCTTTAGCTGCAGCACGGGAAAACGCTTTGGTGGAAGCCCTGATTGTTTCAGTTAGGGAAACTTTAAAAATGGTAGATGAGCCCACGTCGGCAGGGACACGGGTGTCTTATGGCTCCCGCAAGACCAAAAAATTGGGAAAGGTTTTTCCTTGTCCAGAGACTTTTCATGATATTGTTAATGAACAATGGTGGCGCATCAAGCACGTGCTAGTTGTGCCTAGGCGCTTTAAGCGCCGTTATCCCTTTGCTGAGACGTCTCCAACCGTTGGACAGTACCGCCTAAGGTGGATCATCCTGTTTCCAGGTTGAACAAATCTACTATAGTGCCTGTGGAAGATTCCCCGGTTTTTACGGATCCGGTGGACAGGCGGGTGGAATCCCTTTCCCGCCATCTTCATGTATTGGCGGGTTCTATTCTAAAACCGGTTGTTGTGTCTGTTTTAGTATCACAGATGGTTACGGACTGGATTGTGTCTGTTTTAGTATCACAGACGGCTACGGACTGGATTAAGGTTCTGAAGGGGAACTTGGATCCTGACATAGTTCCCCCGTAGCTGATGGAACTTATGGATCTTCCTTTTTTGGGCGAGCGATTGTTTCGCGACTTACTGGATGAGTTGGTCAAAGGTCTGACTGGTGGGAAGAGTACTCTTCTTCCTCAATCCTCCAAGGGTAGAACACACGTACTAAGCGGGGGGCTTTCCTATACCACTCATAGGCGTTTTTTTCATGCCTCCGGGGCGCAAGAAAAAGGTAAGCAGGTTCAGAGCTTCTGGAGGGACTAAGAAGCACTGGGGCAGGCCCAAGACCAGTCCGCCTGGTTCTGTGGACAAGTCCTCTTCAGAGGCACCCTCACCCGCTTCTGGGGTGGGGGGGCGTCTGCGCTTCTTTCAGGAACCCTGGACTTCCTTCATTCAAGACAAATGGGTTCACAAACTGATTCGTTCCGGGTACAAGATCGAATTTCGTTCCTGGCCGGTGGACAGGTTTTTTCAGTCAAATCTTCACCTGTCTCCGGATCGTTTAAAGATCTTTGGGATGCTGTGCAGGATCTCCTGGCTCAAGGAGTGATTGTGCCGGTTCCTTAGCAGGGTTGCTTTCACGGCTTCTATTCCAATCTGTTCACAGTGCCCAGAAAGGAGGGCAAGGTGTGTCCAATTCTGGATCTCAAGGCTCTGAACCGCTTTGTGCGGGTGTAGAAGTTTAGAATGGAGTCCATTAGATCGGTGGTGGCATCCTTAAATCAGGGGGATTTTCTGGCCTCCATCGATATCAGAGATGCGTATTTGCATGTTCCCATCTTCGAGGGACATCAGCGATTCCTCTGCTTTGCAGTGGCAGAGCAGCACTTTCAATTTGTGGTGTTACCCTTTGGTATCGCCTCCGCTCCCAGAGTTTTTACCAAGGTCCTGGCCTTGTTGCGTCAGAGAGGAATTGCGATTTTGGGATATCTGGATGATCTAATATTGCGACCAGAGTCTCTTTCGGATCTGTTGGGCAACATCTCTATTACAGTTCAGATCCTTCAGGAATTTGGGTGGATGATCAATTTTAAAAAATCTGCTCTGACGCCAGCCATAGGGGTCACATATCTGGGGCTGACTCTTGACTCTGTCCTGGTGAGGGTCTTTCTCCCCTTGGAAAAGCTTCAGAAGTTGCAAAAGGCGATCAGGTTGCTGATGGAAACCGATAGGTCTTCCTTGTGGACTTGCATGAGGGCCCTGGGTCTGATGGTATCGACCTTCGAGGCGGCCCCTTTCCTCAGTCTCACTCAAAGCCTCTGCAGAAAAAGATTCTTGCAAAATGGAATAGGGTCCTCCGTCATTGGACCAGAAAATTAGTTTGAGCCATCTCACAAAGTCGGCTCTATCCTGTTGGATCCAGTCGCCAGCTTTGTGTCAGGACAAGTCCTTCCTGCCGCTGTTCTGGACGGTGGTCCATCACGGACGCCAGCCTGTCGGGCTGGGGTGGAGTGCTGGGGAAGCTCTGTGCCCAGGGGACTTGGTCAACAGAAGAGTCTTCCTTGCCGATCAATATTCTGGAGCTCAGAGTGATCAAGCTTTGCCTGTTCCACTGGACAAGTCAGCTACGAGGGTCCCCGGTTCGGATACAATCGGACAATGCCACGACCATGGCTTACATTAATCATCAAGGGGGCGCCAAGAGTGTCCTGGTGGCCACGGAGGTGGCCGAGATTCTGATTTGGGTGGAACACAGTGTTCGGCCCTTTACGCAGTCCACATTCCGGGTGTGGAGAATTGGCAAGCGGATTACCTGAGTTGTCAGGTGCTGGATCAGGGGGGAATGGTCCCTTCATCCGGAGATGTTTCACCTCCTGTGTGTCCGGTGGGGGACTCCGGAGGTGGATCTTTTTGTGTCTCGCCTCAACAGAAAAGTTCAGCGGTTTGTGGCTAGGTCGAGGGATCCTGTGCCTGTGTAATGTTCCGGTACCTTTGGTACCCTAAATTACACTTTCCACAAGTGTATGCGCCCTACCATTTACTTTTGGAAAGGTGCGCATACACCTTTAAGACTGGAGCTGTCATCACTCAGCGCCGGACTAGATGGCTATTTAAGGCGTCGGTTCTCACTCACATGTGTTCGTTCAAACACCCTTACTTGGATGCTAACCTTGCTTGAAGCTTCCATGCTTGCAAGCTTACTTCGCTGACGGAACCTCGCTGCGCTGATCCCTTTATCCCGCTACTGGATCATCCGCCTCTCCTGAACCACCCTTCGGCTGTATCGCTAATAGTGCTAAGTACCCCGCAGGGGAATTCTCTATAAACTTATACTAAGCTTACACTATCTAGCTCTGCATAGTAAAGACTGTTTATTACATCTGCATAAACTAGATTGCTAGCTCTTGAGACTACTGCTACTTTTCTGCACTGGGTTGATCTCTTTTGTATGTCCACCTGCTATTCTATCATCTGCTATCATACAACATTGCTAAACCTTCCTGCATCCATCTGCTACTGTCTCACCTTCAAGTGTCTATCACCTATCACCTCCACTCAACCTATCCCTCAACCTTCATCATTGTGTTACCACATACATAAAGTCATTCTAGGAACCAGCTTGCTAACTGTGTGTATTTACTGGCTGAAATAAGACCTTCCACACATGATGAGTCATTGAGGTTGGGAATGGTATCTCAGCATATCTCTTACATGACTACTGACGTGGATCTATTTCTGCAGCTGAAAATCCACACCATATAAGAAACGCAGGAGCGTTACAGCCTGATGCCACAGACGCCTTGGTGGCTCCTTGGAGCCAGTATCGGCTGATTTATGCCTTCCCTCTGCTCGTACTCCTGTCGAGGTTTCTTCGTTGGGTGGCGGTGGAAGGCATTCCAGTCATTCTGATGGCACCAGACTGGCCTCGGCGGACTTGGTACGCAGACCTGGTAAGAATGGTCGTAGACCCTCCATGGAGACTTCCTCCACGGGAGGATCTGCTGTCTCAGGGACAGATCTTCCATCCTGCTTTACGGTCGCTGGCTTTAACGGCTTGGCTGTTGAAAGCAAGGTGTTGGGGGGATAGAAGCCTTTCTGACTCGGTGATTCCTACACTTTTGAAGGCCAGGAAATTGACGTCCAGGAAGATCTATCATCGTACGTGGAAATCGTACATTTTATGGTGTGAATCACTGCAGCTGCACCCTCGCTTGTTTTCTATAGCTAAGGTTTTGGCCTTTTTACAAAAAGGGGTTGAGCAGCGGTTGGCTTTGGGCACTATCAAGGGCCAAGTGTCGGCCTTGGCTATTTACTTCCAACGTCCGTTGGCCACTAATAACTTGATTCAAACTTTTCTTCAGAGGGTGCATCATCTGGCTCCTCCGAGGAGATCCCTGTTGCCTCCGTGGGATCTCAATCTGGTTTTGTCTGTTCTTCAAAAGCCTCCTTTTGAGAATATTAGGGAGATTTCTCTACATTCTTTGTCGCAGAAGGTTACCTTCCTGGTAGCTATTACTTCTACCCACAGAGTGTCTGAGTTGGTGGTGCTGTCCTGTCTTCACCTTATTTGGTGGTCCACAGAGATAAAGTGGTACATCAACCTAATCCGTCTTTCCTCCCTAAGGTGGTGCTGGATTTTCATCTCAATGAAGACATTGTGTTGCCTTCCTTATGTCCTAAGCCCAAGCATCCCAAGGAAATTGCCTTGCACTCTCTGGATGTGGTTTGGGCGATAAGGGTTTATCTGACGGTAACTGAGTCTTTTAGAAGATCGGACTCTCTCTTTGTTCTTACCAAAGGACCTAGGAAAGGTTTGGCTGCGTCTGCTGCGACCATATCCAGATTGATCAGGCAGACAGTTGTCCAGGCTTATTAACTCAAAGGTCAGGTTCCGCCTTTGAAGCCTCCTGTGAAGGCTCATTCTACTAGAGCGCCGAGTGCCTCTTGGGCTTTTCGTCATCAGGCCTCAGTAGTGCAAGTTTGTAAAGCAGCAACTTGGTCGTCTGTACACACCTTTACAAAATTCCACAAGGTTAATTTTGTTGGCATCTTCGGATGCTTCCTTTGGCCACAAGGTTTTGCAGGCTGCTGTTTCATAAGAGAATAGTTTATTTCTCTTTAGAGTTTTTTTTTGCCTGGGTGAGCTCCTGTTGTTCTTGGTTGAGCTTCATGTTCCCAGTTGGCTAGGTTTAGCCTTTGGAGTTACATTACTCTCTGGTTGCATTTTTCCCACCCCTCATGCCTACACTGCTTTAGGACATACCAATGGATAAGAAGTAAGAAGGCTGCGTCTGTTGATGGACGATAGAGAAAACCGGATTTTTGTAAGAACTTACCATAAAATCAGTTTCTCTGAAGTCCATTGATAGACGCAGTAACTGCCCCTCTAATATGGGAATGTTTTTTTATATCTTCTTCAGTGCTTACAACGAAACTGGTTTGCTGGAGCAGAGGGTGTGGGTTATGCCTGTGGGGACAGCCCCTTGGGCGTGGAGAATTCATTTTTTTTCCTGGCCAGAACTACTCCTGCAGGGTCAGCATAACCCAATGGTTAAGAAGTAAGAAGGCTGCGTCTGTCAATGGACTGCAGAGAAACGGATTTTACGGTAAGTTCTTACAAAAATCCAGTTTTTCCTGCTGCTTACCTGTAAAATCTTTTTCCCTCCCCTCTTTTTCTGGGATCTTCATTTTTTGCTTCAAAAACTGAGGTTCTTTTTGTATGGGAGGGGTTCTATAGGAGGAAATTCCTGTCTATTTGTTGCCAGTGTCCATTCACCTATAGGTGGCATATAACTCAAATAGTTATTACCAGCTCTGTGTCCCGTGATGTACTCCAAGAAAAGGATTTTACAAGTAAGCTGTAGGAAAAATCATATTTTTGTGTTTATTAAAAGTCAGCAGCTACAAAATGTGTAGCTGCTGACTTTTAATAAACACACACTCACCTGTCCCACGATCTAGCGATGTGGCCAGCAGAAGTCTTGATTCTCTCCCTCTTCCCCCCACGGCACCGGCATCACTACTGTGGGCACCTGGCTGTGACATCTTGCGGCTTCTCAGCCAGGTGGGCATTCGCGAGTCGCGCTGCTCTTCCCGAGTGGACAGGCAATTTTCTGGGACCTTTGACGTGTCCCAGAAAATTTCAGGGAGGGAGGGGGAGAGAAGAACTTTCGCTTTAGCCACCTAGGCGGTTTGAGCGGAAGTGGGAGCCGGTACCTGTCAAAACATGTTACCCCCCCCCCAAAAAAAAATGACATGCCAAATGTGGCATGTCAGGGGGCCTCAAAGTGGAAGTTCCACTTTTGAGTGGCACTCCGCTTTAAGGATCAGTCCAGTCTTCATCTTGGTTGTTCTCCTCCTATCCTCACTTTCTGACCTCTGGTGGGGCTCAGTCCTGATGTTGTTCATGAGGGATAGAGGGAGTGGCGACATTCACTCCATAACCTCCTCCTCACTGCTACTCTTATACATACTCATTGTTTCCTCACTCTCTGACTGGTAGGAGATCAGAGAACCCATTTACTAGTATCTTGAGGGGGGAATTGTAAGATCCTCAGAGACAGAGCTGCCTGATGTGGGCGGAGTCCTGGTTTAGGGGAACCGATCTGCTCATGTCTAGTAATAATCTTTTTATTTCTATTTTAGTACATGGACGGGAGATGAGGAAAACCTCAGAGGATTGTCTCACTTTGTCTCCAGACTGTAAAGTAGAAGATGAGGACATCACACAGTATAGTCCAGGAGAAAACCCGGCTACCTCAAATGTCCATCCGGCATCACACAGTGTAGAGGGACCATCGTTTTCCTCTTATCCTGAGGAACCTCCGACTGTGAGAGACAGTTCCATCCTTCCAACAGAAAAGAGGTTTTCCTGTACTGAGTGTGGGAGATGTTTTTCTAAGAAATCCAACCTTTGTACACATGAAAGATTGCACGTGGGTGAGAAGTCATATTCCTGCTTTGAGTGTGGGAAATATTTTTCGGATAAGTCACATCTTTACATACATCAGAAATCTCACACAGGGGATAAGCCACTTTCCTGTCCTAAGTGCGGGAAATTTTTTTCAAGGCTATCCAATTTTTACAGACATCAGAGATTGCACACGGGGGAGAAGCCATATCCCTGCCCAGACTGCGGGAAATGTTTTTCACAGATGTCCCATCTTTACAGCCATCAGAGATTGCACACAGGTGAGATGCCATTCTCCTGCCCTAAGTGTGGGAAATGTTTTGCAAACAAGTCCTTTTATCTTAGACATCAGAGATTGCACACAGGTGAAAAGCCATATTCTTGTCCAAAGTGTGATAAAAGTTTTTCACAGTCGTCACATCTTTACACACATCAGAGATTGCACACGGGGGAGAAGCCGTATTCCTGTCCAGAGTGTGGGAAGTCTTTTTCAATGAAGTCCAATCTTCAGAGACATCGAACATTGCACACGGGGGAGAAGCGGTATTCCTGTTCTGAGTGCGACAAATGTTTTGTACAAAAATCAGAACTTGTCATACATCAGAGATCTCACACGGGGGAAAAGCCGTATTCTTGTCCTGAGTGCGGGAAATGTTTTGCAAGAAAGCCCAATCTTCACAGACATCAGACATTGCACACAGGTGAGAAGCCGTATTCCTGTTCTGACTGTGGGAAATGTTTTGTACAAAAATCAAAACTTGTCACACATCAGAGATCTCACACAGGGGAGAAGCCGTATTCCTGTCCTAAATGCGAGAAATGTTTTTCAGAAAAGTCTCATCTTTCCAGACATCAGAGATCTCACATGGGGGAGACATCAGAGATCTCACATGGGGGAGAAACCACTTTCTTGTCCTGAGTGAGGGAATTGTTACTCACTGAACTCCTGTCTTCCTGTACATCAGGGATCCCACGCAACCCTCGAGGTGTATTAGTGCCTTGAGTGGGGGAAATGTCTTCTATATGAATGTTGGTGGACATCACAGCTCTCATGTGGGGAAGAAGCACACCCTGATATACACCTCAGATATACTCCATAGCTGATCTTCATCATGTAAGAAACACTTCATAAGGAGATCACCAAAGACATGCATGAAGTGTTGTACCGTGTTGGCCATTGATAGCAGTAGAAAAATAAAGATGGAGTCATTACCTTTCATTGGCTGAGTGCATTTTGTGGTGTAAGCTTTCATGAACAAAAGCTGATTGGTTTCTATGCAGAAGTGAGCCTGATTCTGCACTCACCACCTTTAGTAAAAAAAAGGGTCAATGCACACTAGACAGCTGAAAAAATGGCAGAACCTCTGGCAGAAAAGCAGCATAAAATGCTCATAGTGTCCCAAATTTCACAACTGTTTATGAGCATTTACTTTTATAAGTGTTTTTCAAAAATATCCCCTCTGCTCTTTTTCAGCTATAATCAATGCACACCTAAAAATGGTGATCATGCCTAAATGCCACGTTTTTTGCCCATCAAGCATTTTTCTGCCCAAAGGCTCCTCTGAAAAACGCACTTGTGACTTTTTTTTTTTTTTTTGTTCCTGAAAACACTCCTCTGCAAGTATGCCTGTAAATTGCAAAATGGACAAACAGGCTAACATAGAGTTGCTTATATAGGCTGAAGAAAAAACCCCACCAAAAGTCTGTATAAGCAGCATTTTTTATGCCTAGTGTGCATGAGGTCATAGAAGTCTATAAAAGCACTTTCTATACCGGGCACTTTCACCACCTTCCTGCCCAGGCCAATTTTCAACTTTCAGCGCTCTCACACTTTGAATGACAATGGTGTAGTCATGCAACGCTGTACCCAAATGACATTTTTATCATTTTTTGACACAAATAGAGCTTTCTTTTGGTGGTATTTGATCACCACTGGGTTTTTTTTTTTTTTTGCTAAACAAATTGTAAAAGGACCGAAAACTTTGAAAGAAAAAGTTTTTCTTAGTATTTGTTATAAAATTCTGTAAATAAGTAATTTTTCTTCTTCACTGATGTGCACTGATGGGGTGCCACTAATATGCAGCACTGATGGGTGAAATGATGGGCACTGATAGGAAGCACTGATGGGGGACAATGATGGGCACTAATATGCCACAGCACTGATGGGTGACAATGATGGGCACTGATAGGAAGCACTGATAGACAGCACTGTAAAGTAGAAGATGACTTTACGTCAGGAGAGCCGCTTTTCTGCTCTCCTCTACTCACGTGTTGTAAGCCGGAACCGGCATTTCCGATTTACACTGTTATCAATTGCAATTGGACGCAACTGATCACATGGTACAGAGCCTACGTAATATCCTTGATCAGAGATGCAGTGTGTCCGAGTGACACATCTCACTATCATCTGCCAGGCTGCGCGCCCCCCCAGAGGCACGCATGAGGGCAAGTTGTGAAGGACATCATATGACGTAATTTTCTTTAAGGCTGGGTGGAATGTGGTTAAAAGAAAAATTGAACAAATGTGGCCAGAATTCACCCAGTTGTGAAGAATTTGGTTGTATTTTTTTAACTGCTTTTAAACTGGGGGTATTGTTCTAAGAGGATGTTCATTAAGGCCCTCGCAGAACTGGATGACTGCGCCATAGCCAGGGACCCAAGGATTTCATCCCAATACCTAATGGCAGTCAGGGTGCCATTGTCCAGCCTGGGAGAGGTCTGTGCGCCCCTCCATGGATACGCCTCCCCAGACCATCACTGACCCACCTCCAAACCAGTCATGCTGAACAACAGGCAGCATAATGTTCCCCATGGCTTCTCCAGACCCTTTCACATCTGTCACATGTGATCAGGGTGAACCTGCTCTCATCTGTGAAAAGCACAGGGTGCTAGTGGGGGACCTGCCAATTCTGGTGTTCAATGGCAAATGACAATCAAGCTCCACGGTGGCAGGCAGTGAGCTCAGGGCCCTCTAGAGGATGTTGGGCCTTCAGGCCACCATTAAGAAGTCTGTTTCTGATTATTTGGTCAGAGACATTCACACCAGTGGCCTGCTGGGAGTCACTTTGTAGAGCTGTGGTAGTGCTCATCCTGTTCCTCCTTGCACAAAGAAGCAGATACCGGTCCTGCTGATGGGTTAAGGGCCTTCTATGGCCTTGTCCAGCTCTCCTAGAGTAATTGCCTGTCTCCTGGAATCTCCTCCATGCTCCTGAGCCTGTGCTGGGAGACACAGCAAACCTTCTGGTAATGGCACATATTGATGTGCCATCCTGGAGGAGTTGGACTGCCTGTGCAACCTCTATAGGGTCCAGGTATCACCTCATGCTACCAGTAGTGACACTGACCCTAGCCAAATGCAAAACTAGTGAAAAACAGTCAAAAAAGATGAGTAAGGAAAAACATTTCAGTGGCCTTCACCTGTAAAACCATTCTGCTTTGGAGGTCATCTCATTGTTGCCCATCTAGTGATCCCTGTTGTTACTTTCATTAACACCAAAGCAGCGAAAACTGATTACCAACCCCCTCTGCTACTTAACTGACTAGATCAATATCCCAGGAGTTTAACTGACTTGATGCTATACTCTGATTAAAAAGCATTCCTTTTATTTTTTTGAGCAGTGTAGTTGTATATAAAATGCACTTTTCTCTTACGTCCTCTGACAGTCGCCACGCACTCATTCAGTCTTCACCAATGGGTATTGACCTCTTATCCATAGGAGCAAGCTAGGCATAAGACTTGTTAAAAACAAAGCAATTTACATAGACACACCTATGGGGGCTGTCCCACTGGTCCAATACCCCCCTGCTATCAGCCATCCCAACTCAGTTTGTCTTCTGCCTAGTTAGGAGTAAGATAGGTTTCCCTGTGCTGGGGCTACGGTCTCAGCCTTTCTCCTGTTTTATGATTTTATTTTCTGCAAATGTTTTTTTCTTTGCACTACTAGCTGTTTATTTGTCAGCATTTAGTTAGTCGGCTCTTCGGAAGACGACGGCGTTTGCGGAGCTGGGAGTCGCACTGGTCGTCCTGGTGCTCCTGGACAGAGGGCCTTATGGAATCCAGCCTGCCATCAAGCGTTTAGCAGGCTATGCGTACGCCCTGGCCTCGCAAATGACCTATCCCTGTCCTCAGGGATGAAAGCCCGTGAATTGGCCACCTCGCTTGGACGTCTCAACCGCGGTTCCGTGCATTGCTAGCGTCCTGCGTTTTTGGCTGATGGCTTCCCATAGGTGAGAGGCGCCCATGCCATCGGGTACAGTAAGTATATCCTATGTGGAGCCTCTGTCTGGGGATAGCAGTCTGCTGTGTCTGTGGTATCCCCTCATGTCTGTGTGTTTGGGGCTCACCTCACTCCCGATCCCTGCGGGGGCTCTACCGCGTCTAGGACGCTATGTGGGGGTCCCTACCCTGTGTGACACTGTTTGTGGTGTGTTTGGGTGCAGACATGTGCGGCGGCCCGCTGCGGAGTAAAAAACCTTGGGTCAGCCATTTTAGGTGTGGGCAGCTGCTTGGCTTCCCTTTGGGCGCTTCTGCAGCTATCATTGTAGTGTGTTTTGGCGCCTTCGGGCGCCATCTTGTGTGTGGCACTGTGTTTTCTTCTGTGCACATGTCGGCGCCATTTTCCCAGAGCCTCACATTGCTTTCTATGGGCAACCATTTTTCCTTAGCCTGGGTCCTGTTCATCCTCATGCGGTGTGACATCACTTCCTTTCTCATGCAGAGGAGATCGTCAGACAAGCGTGGTAACACTTGTGGGGGTCTGTCCTTGCTTTTTTGTGGGGAATATATCTGGCTATCAGCTTTATTCCTGCCTGCAGAGTCTATCAGTGTATTGCGCCGCAACGTCATCACACATCGCCGCGGACCGCACTGCAGGCGGCCGCGGCCCCTTTCTCTCCATTGCCGTACTACATGCCCCGAAGCAAGCCGTTTTTATGTAAGTGTAACCTAATTAACTATTAAACAGTCTGTGAGGTATTACACTATTGTGCGGTTTTGTCATTTCTGGGGCACTGGGAGACCTTGGAGGAGCCATATCCAGACCTAGGGATCACAGAAGGGACATCCACCACCCCTGTGAAGTGTATGTCTATGCCTATATTCAAGAATTTTTCTGGTAAGAGGCACATCCTCTCATTTAGCGTGGTCTCAGGGATCCACTGTGGTTTTTTTACACCTGGATTTGTGCTATATTACGCCCTTACATATCCATTCTTCTGGTAAGGAGCCAATCCAGAGTTGGTGGTGGGAACACTTGCACTTTGATTTGCTGTGGATTTTTTCACCAAGGAGCTCATTTTACTCACCATAACACTTGGACTATTTGGATTGGACTTTATATATATTCTTTGCCAATTTTTGCACTACTATGTTGAAGAGTGTTTTATTCACTTTGATGTTCAGTTGATATACTAGAGCACATGCAACATGTATTATTCGTTGGTATAATATTATACTTTGATTATTTTTCTGATACCACAATATTTGTTAATCACGTTTGTGATTTGTTTCCCTAATTTCAGGGAACACCTTTTATATGAGTTTTGCGCACCTTATTTTTAAACAAAGGTTACACTGTAGAACTGATCACTGAAGCATATGAGAAATACAAGAGGGAATACATCAAGATGTTGCAAAGAAATCAGGATGTTATTGAGACACTGATTTGGTCCTATTTAGCACTAGATATAGCAACAAAGCATTTGAAATTAAAAAGGTGTTCATAAAGTACTGGAACGTCCTCAAACAGCATGCTTATTTGTCGAGCGTGATCCCGGGCAGAACCAATGTGGTCTTTGGAAAGCCAAGAGATCTCAGAAGCCACATTGCCCCCAAGAGATCTCAGAAGCCACATTGCCCCCAAAAGAACAAAGATTACAGTTACAACTGGCATAGTCTGCTGTTAGAAATCACGGGGCCCCATACTGCTTATTCAAGAGGCTTTTCAGCGGTTAGAGCAAAGAGAACAAAGATTACAGTTACAACTGGCATAGTCTGCTGTTAGAAATCATGGGGCCCCATACAGCTTATTCAAGAGGCTTTTCAGCGAAGCCCGCACAAGTCCGCTCGTCGTGCTAGCCGAGAACTTGGGATTCCTCATATAACTGTTTGGCGTGTGTTAGGACAACTTCTGAGGCCATACTGATTGCAACTGGTGCAAGCTCTTCATGCAAGTGACAGAAGAAAAGGTTCAGGTTAGAGTTTTGTCATATGCTTTCAGACTACATGGAGGACAACAGATTCTTACGGTGGTTGATTTTTAGTGATGAAGCAATGTCTCATCTAAGCCAGGGATAGGCAACCTTTCAGAGATTGAGATCTACCTAGACAACATGGAGGAAAGCAAAGATCCCTGGGGGGGGGGGGGGGGTGCAGAGTCTAGTACTCAGAGCCCATCAGGTGCCCAATAAAAAGACAGCATCACAGTAGTGTCCTCTGTCCCCTTCACGTCATCCTCCCACTGTAGTGTCCTCTGCCCCCCCTTAGTAGTGTGGGGCTGCTGTGGGTTCAGGTGTACAGTACCAAACAAAGAGTGCACATTTGGGCCACTTACCTGCAATTGCAAACCAATGTCAAATTAGGACCTGTGGCATTGTTTGTACAGCCACTATATCCCCATATAGTAACAGGTTGCTCCATCTGCATGAAAAAAACACTCATTCACATGGCCAGAGTACCAAGGGATTGAGGACATAGATTCCTTAATCCTGCTTTCTGCAGCACTGCAGAATGAAAGAACAGGAAGCATTCTGTACAGAAGCTCCTTGCTCATTCACAAACTGAAGCATATGTGTTGCATCTGATGTATTTTTTATGTAAATAATATACATAGAGATGTATGTATGTGTGTGTATATATAATATATATTCTTGTGACTTTCCCACGCTCACTTACTCCCACACAGTGGGCGTTTGTTGAGCAGGTTTTCTGCAAGTGGACACTTGTCAAACAGATGTCCTGGTGTGCTTACACAAGATGTCCTCTCTGCTTCCATTGTTTATACAGGTGTTCTGGTCAACTCTAAATCTAGCTTGAACTTTTGACATGGTTGACCTATGTCCTATGGCATGTATGATACAAAACAGCCACCTAGTGGCTCAATTTGACAATGTTACTGTAACAGATCCAAGACCCACACTGTGCTTGTGGACTTCCATCATTATACGGCTTCCTTCAGTCTGGAACATAGATATCAAATATTCCAGCTGCCCCCCATACAAAGCTAGCCGATAACTTAGCTTGTACAAGTTTTGGAACCTTTTCTTTTATTGAACAACTCACACAGCATGGACATCCCCCTCCTGATCAGATTACCCCATCAGGTCAGGGGTTGCCTGATTACATTATCATATGTAGATGAAATTGTATACAGAAATAGAATTAACCTTAACTAATTATCTAGCCATCTGGACAGAAACAATATGTGAGTTCTTTAACAATGGGACAGACAGGCTTAACAGAATCCACATCACACCTCAATACACAGACAATAGGAAGGGACCACCAGTGACAGACTGCCCATCTCTGACATTGAAGTACAATACACATTATCATAAGTGTAAACATAGAACCCCCAGTAGATAACAGGTCAGTATATCAGCATATTCAACGATGTGTGGAAGACAGGTGGTTGAGCTGATATTAGCATCTGTTATGAGTCTATGTGAAGCAGTCTTCATAGGTTTCTTGAGATACATATTACTGTCCCATTTGAAGTAATCCAAAGCATGTTCTCAGTGTCCATTAAGTATCTGTCTTTCACTCCCAGTGACGGTGAGTACCGTCACAGTTACTATATTTGACATCAGTGCAGTGGGGCAGAGAAGGATACGCCCAGGTAGAATTGTCTTCTCAAAACTTTCCAAATAAAAGCCAAGAACAGAGATTGAGAGCAGGACTTTGTAATGACTTAACACCAAGGAAGGTCTCTGCCAGAACCTGAAGACGATTTTGCCCGATCGCCTGGGGTCCTCATTACCAAGGAGATCATGAAGTTTTTATAAGCGGAGCTAAGTAACCTTTTTGTGTATACTTATTGTATACAGACCATAGTTTTGCTAGGAAGTAGGTAGCATTTTTCCTTGTTAGGTTGCGTTAGGCTTGTGCTGTATTCCTATAATTGTAATTGTTTGTATGTACAGAATTTTGGTTTAGTAAAGCACATTAACCCCGCTAGCGGTAAACCCGAGCGTGACTCGGGGTAGGAATTTTCTGCTATTATCGGTATCCCCGAGTCACGCTCGGGGTGAATGGCAGAGCTATGCAGACAGCGCAGTGGAGCGTCTCTTACCTTATCCTGGCGATCCAGCGATGAGCTCTCATTGCTGTGACCGCCAGCCGAGATCTCCGCCGCTCGTCTGTCGGTAGGAGGACTTCCTAGTTCCGTTCCCTGCAGCAGCAATGCTGCATGGGAGCGGAACTAGGGAGGGAAATTCAGAAAAAAAAACGTTGCACAAAATGCATAACACATTTTATATTATATATATATATATATATATATATACACACACACACACACACACACACACATATATATATATATATATATATATATATATATATATATATATATATATATATATATACACACACACACACACACACACACACACACACACACACACACATATATATATTTATATATATATATACACACACATATATATATATATATATATATATACACACATATATATATAATATATAACGCATGAATTATAATCTAATCAATAAAATAATTTTATTATATATATTATATAATAAAATTATATTATTGATTTGATTATAATTCACGCTTTTGTGTTTCAAATTTATCACATCTGGGATGTCTACTAGAGTCTTGTTTTGGTCAGGTTTAAGTCAGTAATTACTAAGAATTGTAGGCCTATAATACATGACGCCAAATTTCCATGAAAAGAATTGTACCTCTTTTGGTACAGAATTCCTGACAGAATCATACCGCCAGGGAGGTTAATATACCACAGAGATACAAGTTTCCTTGGTTTTTACCACAAGAAACTTTAAAAAGACACAAGTAAAACAGCATAGTAAACAGAATTTACTATGCTTCAGTTAGAAATGAACACAGGGACAGTTGGTGCACATTGTTTACTGCATGCATTCAAGAAATGAAGGGGCCAGTAATTATGACATGTTAACTGCCCCCCCCTTTCCATCTTCACACCCAGAAGTGCTGCAAGAGGGGGAAACAAGGGCATCTGAACTGTAGGAAGTAAGGGGCTGATTGTGGAGGGGGGCGATCAGAATACCGTGGGGTACACAATTACTGGAACAAGCAGGAGGGAGAGGAGAAGACGGTTGCTATGCAGGGTGAGTCACAGGGCATTGTCTGCAGTAATTGTCCCCCATACAGCTGTAGGGGCCCCTCATCGAACATACAGAGCCTGGGCCCGCACAGGCTGACCAGTGCTTCCCCCCCCCCTTATCAGCAGCCCTCCCATCTTCTAGACTTCCTTTTTAAACAGAAAGGTAATTTTATGATACAGCCAACTCTGGGGTACTTTATGTGGCATAGGAAAAAAAAAGTGACCGGAACATTTGGCAAAGCATACCCTATCTGACAATTCATTAACCGCGGCTTGCAATATGTGGTCTATGACCTGCTATGCCCCTGCAGCCCACCTTATGTAGGCCAAACTACACCCACCTTGAGGACACGGTTCGAAGCGCAGAAGATAAATATCCTGAAAGGATTTGATAAACACTCTATCCCCCACCATTTTTTTGGAGGTGCATAATAAAAATCCGGACGGCCTCAAGGTGTTTGGGATAGGAGACACAGCTGCAGGTAGAAAACATAAGTAAGTCGGCAGTCGGGAAGCATTTTGGATCCACGGGTTGGATACCATGACACCAAGGGGTCTGAAAGAAGACCTTGAGATCCACGTGCAATGAATAAATGATGCTGCGCTGCTCATGCAATTAAAACACCTCCAAATGTAGTGACAGTGAATGATGACTAAGAAAGGAGTAAACTACCTACAGAGGTGCTAACCCCACTAGCAACGAATACGTTTATAAACCCACATCCCATACAAATAGAAATATCGTTGAATCTCTTGAACAGTAGCTAACCACAAAGCTAAAGATACCAAAAACAAAACTCAAGTTAGTAAAAACCCCACAAAATATAATGCATAAATAGTGACCCCTAAACAACGTGAATCACAATTATTTGACTTCTTAGAGCTGGGTGATTCCACCCTGAGTCAGGTGTCCAGAATTCTGGTAATATACTGTAATCCTTGTGATATATACTGTAAATCTAGTGCCCAGCGACAGAAATCAACAGGATTGGTGCGTTTATCCTGACGTAATGACCTAAGGTTATTTCTGCTGAGTGGGCATGGTCAGGATCATCATAAAGTAAACCCAGGGACTTACCCTCAGGCTGGGTCATCTGCGGGAAGACTAAAGGCCCAAGACTGGGGGTCCCCCTGCAACCATGTAATAATCAGGTTATTTCACTGTGCTTCAGAACCAGAAGAGCGTGGCTGTACACCCTCACATATTGTATACCCAGTGAAGTGACTGGCCTCAGAGATGTTTACTTGTTTATCTGAAGTCTTCTCTTCTCTACACCCCTTCAAAAGGGCAGAATTGTGTTAAAATCCTGCATTTGTGAGGAGCAGAGAAGAAGGGGTGGAGAGACTACCGTCACACTGTGTGAGAGCTGATTGGAAAAAAGGCACACCCCACCCTTTGCACAGCATAAGAACTGTGTTGTGAATAGACGAGCTATGTGCTTCCCCCATATCATAAATGTATCTCATGTGTCAGGAAAACGTCTCAGAAGTGACTCATGCTGATAACAGAGGAACAAAGCACCAGAGAGAAACCACACTTAGAGCTTTGAGGAGAGATAAGTAAACACTACAGATATATGAGCTTTGCTCAGATTCCAGGACTAAGGTTTACAACCACTAGGGATGGGCAAATGGTTTGGCCCGAGCCAAACTGATGAGTCATCAGCTGTCGATGGGTTTCCCCGCTGACAGCTGAATAAAAAAAATGGCATGGGTCTGGTGTGGATTTGGAGGGGAACACCACGTCAAAATAAAAAAAAAATGGTGTGGTGTCCCCCCTGAAAATCCATACCAGACCCTTACCTGGACATACAGCCTAGCAGGTCATAAAAAGGGTAGGGGGAACGAGCGAGCATCCCCCCTCCTGAACCATACCGGTCCCCATGCCCTCAGCTTGTTGACGGGGACAAAGGCCTCTTCCCGACAACCCTGAACTGTGGTTGTCGAGGTCTGCAGGCAGAGGGCTTATCGGAATCTGGAAGTCCCCTTTAACAAGGGGGCTCCCAGATCCCGGCCATCCCTTATGTGAATGG
Source organism: Pelophylax lessonae (assembly GCF_965119305.1). Taxonomy (NCBI): domain Eukaryota; kingdom Metazoa; phylum Chordata; class Amphibia; order Anura; family Ranidae; genus Pelophylax; species Pelophylax lessonae. The sequence goes on from NC_138770.1 coordinate 38,584,157, forward strand.
GTATCAGGTACATCATACCCCACGAGACAGTTTTTGACAAATCCTTTATTAAAAAATTGTTAAAAAGTGTCCCTCAATGTAAATCCATCTTCAATCACGCCCCCCCCCCCCCCCCCCGCTGACCCAAAAAATAAGAGAAAATGCAAAAAGCTCGGTCCCTTGGGAGGCCTCCTGACGTATACCTGCATCGTGCTTTGACATTTCTTATATAGGCAAGGGACCTTTTTATTTCTTCATTTTTTTTAATAGCCGGGTGTCGGCAATTGTAACCGCGAGTCATTTTAAATATGATTTGACTCATGTCACCCAGGGCAATACCCAGACCCCAATACTCCTTTTATGGCCAATTACTTGCATTTAAAACTTCAAAATGGGCACTTTTGATTTTTCCTGTTTGACTCCCATAGACTTCATTGGGGTTCCCCGTTCGGGTTAGAACATTTCCCCGGTTCAGGAGTTCTGCTGAGAACAGGAGGGTATTCGGCCCATCCCTAACAACCACTTTAAAGGATACTGTAAGTTCACATTTTGGAACTTTACATGTTTCACCCGTATTTAGGGTGTAACATGTTTTAGCAGCTGCAGCCTCTGCCCCTCTCCTCCACTCCCTGTGACAGTGAGCAGGGATCTTCTCCCTGCAACCTCTGTCACTATTTGAAAATAGCAAGGCTGTTTAGGGCTCTGTCCACACGGCCGCATCATTCATGCAGTTTTCTGTGAATGCATGAACTACAACTGCCGTCAGTCATTGCAGCTGAATGCACTGAACACCTCCTGGTTCGGTTCGCCCCAGAACTCATGAACTGAGAAAAAGTATGGACCCAAGCCGTGAACTCTATTAAAGTCTATGAGACCTGAACACGAACAATCAAAAGTCCCCATTTTGAAGGCTTATATGCAAGTAATTGGCCATAAAAGGGATATGGGGGTCCGGGTATTGCCCTGAGGACATGTATCAATGCAACATATTTTTTTAAAAAGATTGTTTTTAAAGGTGCAGTGATTTTAATAATGCTTAAAGTGAAAATATAAAAATGAAAAATTCCTTTAAATATAATGCTGGGGAAGGGGGTCCTCTTAGTCTGCCTGTAAAGTGGCACATCTGTACTGTGTATAGAACCTACTGCAGCAAAACTGACATTTATAAAAAAAAAAAAAAAAAAATTACATTTAAAGAGGAAGTAAACTTCCTTTTTTTCTTTCTTTTTTCCCCCCTGCAAAGTAAATGCATAATGTGCTAGTATGCATCGCATACTAGCACATTATGTGACACCTGCAATGAAGCCCGCGTTGTCCCTGCTCCCGCATCTATCTTCATCCGTCTTCCTCCCGGGTCTGTGGACTCTGGCTGTATTACTGGCCGGAGCCGCCTGACGTCAATCCCGCGCATGCGCACGGGGGCCGCTGATCACGGCACAGGGCTCTGAAGGAACAGCACAGGTGACCAGCTGCTGCATCGGAAAAAAAAAATACCCTCCCTGCCACCCACATGCCCAGCCAATAAAATCCAGCTTGTCCAAGTTGCTGGCTTTACAACTCCTGCCTTTCTGTCTGGTGGAATCTGACCCCTTCCGTGAATTTGCAGAATGTGCTGTACCATAATGGCAGGCTCCCAGTCGCTATTTCTTTGCACATGAGGCCATTTGAGCTCTGTATCATCACAAAGAAGGTAATGTTTTGGCATCTTTGGGCAAGACAGCCAGCCACAAGGTCCACATTAATGTCGACACGTGGTCCAGCAAGCATGATCAGGGATGATATATTTCGTTCACAGCACACTGGGTAACTCTGCTTGCAACTAAGAGAAATGCAGGACAGGGCTCAGTGCTGGGGCTTGTTTTGCCACCACCTGTCCATACAGCTGGTGGGGATGATATTAGATCTGTCAGCTCCTCCTCCATGCCCTTCTCTGCTGGATTGTCCTATGAACCCCCCCCCCCGGTACCCCCTAAGTGTTCAAGGGGCCATTCAATTAGTCAGGCTAAAAGATGACATGCAGTGCTTTAGCTTGTATGTTTAGAGGACAGGAGTCACACCGGAGATTCTTTCAGCTCTGCAGGGGCAGGCCAAGAGGTGGTTAACACCACGGAAGCTAGAGCCAGAAATGGTGGTGTGTGATAATGGTCCTAACCTTCCGTCCGCTCTTAGACAGGAAAAGTTGACACGTGCCATGCCAGGCACATGTCCTTAATTTGGTGGTGCAGCATTTCTTAAAGAGGTACCCAGGTTTGTAAGATTGTCTAAAGCAGACCAGAAGAGTCTATAGCTATTTCAGGTGATAATACACAGCCAGTATTCAGTGAGCTGAAATTCAGTGGGAACTCCACCTGCCCATAAACCGCGTGATTTGTGACATGCCCAACAGGAGAAACTCATCTTTAGCATTGCTACAGCAGCTGCACATGCAAAAGAGGGCCGTCAACGAGTATCTGTATGAATATGGCACAAGGACAGGCTCAGGGCAACTTAGCTTTTTTTTCCCCAATGACTGCTGATAAAGGATGCATGCACTCTACTGTCACCATTTGAGGAGGCGACAAGGATGGTGAGCCATGACAATGCATGCATGAATTACTTAATCCCAATTCCTGCTGGAGCATGCTCTGTGTGGCATTATGGACAGGGCACTCGAGGCAGAGCAGCGGGAGGAGGAGGACTTCCTTTACCCTCAAGGCCCTCTTTGTGCAGACACCAGTCTTGTGACACCACAGAACACGAAAGAGGAGAGGGAGAAGGAGGAGGATTTTGGCAGTTTTTGGAGGCATTGAAGCAGAGGAAGACATAGGTCAAACCTTAAGAGATGGTTTTCAGTCCCCAGAAACCCTGGGGAGTAGTACATGGCTGGGGAGAAGGCAGTTCCAAATACTGTAATCCTCAGTGACCCCGAGGACTGCTTCTCATGTCTCCGCAAACTTACAGTGCATGGCCTCCCTTATTCTTCAAAGCCTGCAAAAGGGCCCAAAAATTTGTGGCATGAAGAAAAAGGATCATTATTGGTTGGAAACCCTCCTTGCCCACTGCTTCAAAGGAAAAGTCTCCAAACTCATCCTGCCCTCGCAGAGGTAGCAGAGGATGAAATAGCTTGACACCTTAGAGGAGTTTATGTAATACTTTTCCAGACTCTGGTAGGTTACAGTCTTATGGAAAATCTAGTTTTGGGGCTTCTGTTGGTCAAAGGAGGAGCGGTAGAGAAGGGGGCTGCCTCAGTGATGTATTTTAAATTTTTTTAGTCTTCGGTGCCCACAGCTGTCAGCTTCAATATCCCATCGGCAGCATCTGTATTATATGGTGGAAGATTATCTAGGGGCAAAAACAAATATGGAGAGCTTTCCAGTAGATGATCCACTGGGTTTCTTGTTCATGAGAATAGACCACTGGCCAGAACTTGACCAGTATGCAATTGAGCTGCTCGGCTGCCCTGCATCCAGTGTGCTTTCCAAACGGGCATTCAGTGCTGCGGTTTTGTGACTGATATAAAAAGTGCATCTCTCCACAGACACCGTGATCAGCTAACATTTGTCAAAATGAATCATTCCTGGATTAGCAGCTGGTATTAAGCCCCTGATGCCGATGTTGCTGATTAACCACTTGCCCCAAGGAAGATTTACTCCTGTCCATGACTAGGCCATTTTTTGCAATACAGCACTTTGTTACTTTAACTGACAATTGGGCAGTCATGTGACGCTGTACCCAAATAAAATCAATGTCCTTTTTTTCCCCCACAAATAGAGCTTTCTTTTGGTGGTATTTGATCACCTCTGCTGTTTTTATTTTTTGCGCTATAAACCAAAAAGTATGACAATTTAAAGAAAAATAATTTTTACTTTCTGCTATAAAACTTAACCAGTAAAAAAAATCATATTTCTTCAATAATTCAGGCTAATATGTATTCTGCTGCATGTTTTTAGTAAAAGAATTGCAATAGGCGTACATTCATTGGTTTGCGCTAAAGTTATAGCATCTGAAAACTGGGATAGATTTATGAAATTTTTTTTATTTTTTTTTACTAGCAATGGCAGCGATCAGTGACTTATAGTGGGACTGCAACATTGTGGCAGATAAATCAGACACTTTTTAGTAAAAATATGTGCTGTCACTGTACTGACAATGGCAGGGAAGGGGTTAATATCAGGGCCGATCAAAGGGTAAATGTGTAAGTACGGAGTGCTTGCTAACTGTGTGGGGAGTGTTTGTACTGTGGGAAGGAAGAGACTCGTGTTCCTGTTTAACAGAAACACAGGATCACTACCTCCCCTAGGATCATCTACAGGTACGTGATCCTGCGCAGATCTCGTATATATACAGTATATTGGGGTCTGGAATCTCTGTAAGGCTGTCTAGGCTGCCTAGCTTTGTGGGTGTTGATTTTATCTTGAAGCAATTTTTTGGTGTTGGTTTCATGGGTACTGATGTGAGGGGGAGCTGAGTGCATACAGGCGTGGGGGGGCTAAGTGTGTACAGGTGTGGGGGGGGCTGTGTGTACCTGTGTGAGGGGGGCTGAGTGCGTACAGGTGTGAGGGGGGGCTGAGTGGGTAAAGGCGTGAGGGGAGCTGAGTGCATACAGATATGAGGGGGAGCTGAGTTCGTACAGGTGTGAGGGGGGCTCTGAGTGTGTACAGATATGAGGGGAAGCTGAGTGCGCGCATGTGTGAGGTGTGGGGTTTAGTGTGTACAGGAGTGAGGTGGGGCTGGGTGCGTACAGATATGAGGGAGAGCTAAGTGCGTACAGGCGTGAGGTGGGGCTGAGTGCGTACAGATATGAGGGGGAGCTGAGTGTGTACAGGTGTGAGGGGGTGCTAAGTGCGTACAGGCGTGAGGTGAGACCTAATGCATACAGGCGTGAGGTGTGGCTGGGTGCGTACAGGCGTGAGGTGTGGCTGGGTGCGAACAGTCGTGAGGTGTGGCTGAGTGCCTACAGGAGTGAGGTGTGGCTGAGTGCCTACAGGCGAGAGGTGTGGCTGAGTGCGTACAGGCGTGAGGTGTGGCTGAGTGCGTACAGACGTGAGGTGGGGCTGAGTGTGTACAGACGTGAGGTGGGGCTGAGTGCGTACAGACGTGAGGTGGAGCTGAGTGCGTACAGGTGTGAGGTGGGGCTGAGTGCATACAGGCGTTAGGTGGGGCTGAGTGCGCACAGGCGTGAGGTGGGGCTGAGTGCGTACAGGCATTAGATGTGGCTGAGTGCGTACAAGTGTGAGGGGGGGCTGAGTGCGTACAGGCATAAGGGGGGGCCGAGTGCGTACAGGCATGTGGGGGGCTGAGAGCATACAGGTGTGAAGGAGGGCCTGCGTGTTTACAGGTGGGGTGCTGAGTGCGTACAGGCGTGAGGGGGGCTGGGTGCGTACAGACACGAGGAGGGCTGAGTGCGTACTGATGTGAGGGGGAGCTGAGTGCATACAGGCGTGGGGGGGCTAAGTGTGTACAGGTGTGGGGGGGCTGAGTGTCTACAGGCGTGGGGGGCTGAGTGAGTACAGGTGTGAAGGGGGGCTGTGTGTACCTGCATGAGGGGGGCTGAGTGCGTACAGGTGTGAGGAGAGGCTGAGTGGGTAAAGGCGTGAGGGGAGCTGAGTGCGTACAGATATGAGGGGGAGCTGAGTTCATACAGGTGTAAGGGGGGCTCTGAGTGTGTACAGATATGAGGGGAAGCTGAGTGCGTGCAGGTGTGAGGTGGGGTTTAGTGCGTACAGGAGTGAGGTGGAGCTGGGTGTGTACAGATATGAGGGAGAGCTGAGTGCGTACAGATATGAGCAGGAGCTGAGTGTGTACAGGTGTGAGGGGGTGCTAAGTGCGTACAGGCGTGAGGTGAGACCTAATGCATACAGGCGTGAGGTGTGGCTGAGTGTGTACACGTGTGAGGTGTGGCTGAGTGCCTACAGGCATGAGGTGTGGCTGAGTGTGTACAGACGTAAGGTGGGGCTGAGTGTGTACAGGCGTGAAGTGGGGCTGAGTGCGTACAGACGTGAGGTGGGCCTGAGTGCGTACAGGTGTGAGGTGTGGCTGAGTGCGTACAGGCGTGAGGTGGGGCTGAGTGCGTACAGGCGTGAGGTGGGGCTGAGTGTGTACAGGTGTGAGGTGGGGCTGAGTGCGTACAGGCGTGAGGTGGGGCTGAGTGTGTACAGGTGTGAGGTGTGGCTGAGTGCGTACAGGCCTGAGGTGGGGCTGAGTGCATACAGGCATGAGATGGGGCTGAGTGCGTACAAGCGTGAGGTGGGGCTGAGTGCGTACAAGCGTGAGGGGGGGCTGAGTGCGTACAGGCATAAGGGGGGGCTGAGTGTGTACAGGTGTGTGGGGGGCTGTGTGTGTACCTGTGTGAGGGGGCTGAGTGCGTACACATGTGAGGAGGAGCTAAATGCGTGGTGGTCATGGGTGGGCATCCCTGGTGGCCATAGGTGGGCATCCCTGGTGGCTCTAGTGGCACCCCCCAAGGGTCTGCACTGGTAATCAATGCTCTGATTACCAGCACACACCCACCCCCCTTTCAGGAGAGTCTCCGATTGGCTCTCCTCTACTCGTGCCTGTCAGGCACGAACTGAGGAAAGCCGATCAACGATTGGACACAGCTGGTCACATGGTAAAGAGCCTACGTCATTAGGCTCTTTACGGAGATCAGAGATGCGGTGAGTCAGAGTGACCCACCGCACCCCTGGGGGCGCGCAGAGCGGTCTATCCTGCTGGACGTCATATGACGGCTAGTCAGGATAGTGCAACCCCTTTACCGCTGTCATTTTGCTATAGGGCGGGCGGCAAGTCGTTAAAGTTCATGTGTGTGTGTAAAGCTGGGTGTCCCAATACTTTTGACAATATAGTGTATGTTTTTATGTGTTTTTTTTAGAGTGGTTTTCTGATTTATTTTTAATAAAGCTTGCAGTACACAGAGAGCAATATTTGTCCTCTTTATTATGCTTTGCATATGGTACTATTTGCCATGAGGAGAGAGCCAAGTGTGATCTGAGGTAAGTTGCCCTATGTACCATGAGCTACCCCTAAACACCATTTGATTCTCTTTCATCATACACAGGAGATTGAATGGTTGGTGAGGTGTCCAGGCTTGTGGTTCCAATGCACTATTTGTATCTCCCTTTGTGAGTGATTAGATGCTATTTTCTCTATTTTTTACCTTGAAATATACAGAGAGCCCAATTTTTCTTCCTTTTTATACCTTTTATATGCCATCATTGTTTATGTTGTGAATGCCAAGTGATTCCGGACGATAATGGTTTTATGCACCATGAATCATCGGGAGTCTTTAATACTGGCAGGATTTTTTAAAGCGCTATTGAACCTCAGTCTAATAGTGAGGTCACATAAGGAGGTGAGTGGCCAATTTCGCACGTGGCTTGAATGCATTTGGGTGATATTCAGGAGGAGGATCTCACCATTACTGCACATTGATCATAGGAGTACATTGAAAAGGACAGTGTTTGGACACTTATTGAACTTTATTTGTTGTGCTGCAATATAATTCAGGCTGATGAAGGAGGCCCAGGATTTGATAGCTCTCCTGACAGCTCTCTCCTTGTGGCAGCTCCCCAGTGGTCTGTCTAGATCCCTGCACGGCATTTCGCAGCGGCTTTGACATCCAGCAGCTTCAGCATGGATTGGACTCCTCCTTGGTGATCACACTTTGAGCCATTGCATTCTGTCACCTCAGATGTTTGTGAGTGCATTTTAACTGTGTACTCATTTCTTTCTAAATAAATTATGCTACACTATCGGCAGCTTGGCGCCTCTCCTTCCCTTCCCTTTATCTATTTTGCCAGGCTCAGTCTTGATGTTAGTTAAGATGGCTAAGATGTTCTGCTGTGTTCCATCACTGTATTACAAGGATGGTTTTCAATGTGGCCAAAAGGTTGTTTATTTCAGGAGATTCTGGTATATTGTCAATGAGAGAAATATGGACTCCTTTCCATGCTATTAGATTTAAATCTAACTTTGGTTGCAATCTGGCATTTAACAGAATAAGCGTATCCAGGTGTTCCCGAATCAGCTTTGGGGGTGACATTAGCAACTAGTGGTCAGTGTAATTTCTGTTATATTGCTGTTCAAAGGGAGAAGGACCCCTATATTAATGGTCAGTGTAGTGGTCCTTTACATTGATGACTAATTGGAGAAGGTTCCGTATATCAGTGGTCAGTGTAGTGATCTCTTACATTGGTGACTAATGGGAGAAGGATCCCCTTATATCAGTGGTCAGTGTAGTGGTCCATTACATTGGTGACTAATGGGAGAAGGACCCCCTTATATCAGTGGTCAGTGTAGTGCTCTCTTAAATTGGTGACCAATGGGAGAAGGACCCCCTTATATCAGTGCTCAGTGTAGTGGTCCCCTACATTGGTGACCAATGGGAGAAGGACCCCCTTATATCAGTGGTCAGTGTAGTGGTCCCTTACATTGGTGACTAATGGGAGAAGGACCCCCTTATATCAGTGGTCAGTGTAGTGGTCCCTTACATTGGTAACCAATGGGAGAAGGACCCCTTTATATCAGTGGTCAGTGTAGTGGTCCCTTACATTGGTGACTAATGGGAGAAGGACCCCCTTATATCAGTGGTCAGTGTAGTGGTCCCTTACATTGGTGACTAATGGGAGGAGGACCCCCTTATATCAGTGCTCAGTGTAGTGGTCCCCTACATTGGTGACCAATGGGAGAAGGACCCCCTTATATCAGTGGTCAGTGTAGTGGTCCCTTACATTGGTGACTAATGGGAGAAGGACCCCCTTATATCAGTGGTCAGTGTAGTGGTCCCTTACATTGGTAACCAATGGGAGAAGGACCCCCTTATACTAGTGGTCAGTGTAGTGGTCCCCTACAGTGGTGACCAATGGGAGAAGGTTACCCTTATATCAGTGGTCAGTGTAGTAGTCCCTTACATTGGTGACCAATGGGAGAAGAACCCCCTCGTATCCGTAGTCAGTGTAGTGGTCTCCTACATTGGTGACCAATGAAAGAAGGGCCTTATATCAGTGGTCAGTGTAGTGGGGTCTTACATTGATTATCAATGGAAGAAGGACCCCTTATAGCAATGGTCAGTGTAATGGACCCTTACATTGGTGACTAATGGGAGAAGGACCCCTTTATATCAGTGGTCAGTGTAGTGGTCCCTTACATTGGTGACCAATGGGAGAAGGTTACCCTTAGATCAGTGGTCAGTGTAGTAGTCCCTTACATTGGTGACTAATTGGAGAAGAACCCCCTCGTATCAGTAGTCAGTGTAGTGGTCTCCTACATTGGCGACCAATGAAAGAAGGGCCTTATATCAGTGGTCAATGTAGTGGGGTCTTACATTGATTATCAATGGAAGAAGGACCCCTTATAGCAATGGTCAGTGTAATGGACTCTTACATTGGTGACCAATGGGAGAAGGACCCCGATATATCAGTGGTCAGTGTAGTGGTCCCTTACATTTATGACTAATAGGAAAAGGTTCCCTTATATCAGTGGTCAGGGGAAAAAGAACATTCTTACATCATCATCAGTGGCAAGACTGCCCCCCTTACAGATCATTGATGTCAGTTGTTACTGAGAGATAGAAATTGTTCATTGCTCAAGGAACCCTTAGAAACCTTTGGGGGAACCCTGGCGGAGAAAGGCTGGACTATGCAGTAATATATTTCTATCCCCCTTGGTGGGAGTGGAGATGACCCCATCTATAAGGATATACAGAACATACACACACAGCACAAGGCCGTGTTCACAACTTCTCACTATGAGAGGTTTCTCAGGGTGCAGTTCCTCTGAGCTCCACAAGATGGTTATCTCACTTGTACCCAGACAGGAAGTCTCTATTGAAGACAGGAAGTGAGGTCAGGTACAGACAGGAAGTTCCGGGTCAGAGGTCAGTTGGGAGGAAGTAGAGAGGAGACATTGCTGGACCTGGCAGCAGAGGAGGTAATAAGATCTTATTTTCTATTTACACCCAGTAACCCCCCCATCATGTCCGTCCTCTTCCTCCATAGTCACTGTGACGTCTTTTATCTCCAGCAGATGATGATACTCACATATATAGTGTGAAAACCTAGATTAACCCCTTCAGGGTCAGAACATTTCCCCACTTACGGGGCCGGAACATTCTCTTCATTTTGGAGATAAATTCTAGTAATATGTTCCTCTAAACAAACAGCACTGACAATAAATAGAGAAGACAATGACCATCCTGACCATACATGGCCTACAAAGGGCAATTATTACACTACACAGGCAGCCAATGGGCAATCATTACAATATGCAGCCAACACAATGATGGAGTGCAGGGGTCAGGAGTATGGAGAATAGAGCCCCTTACATTGCTGGTCAGGAGGAAGAAAACATTCCCCAGCCTGCTATAAAGAATATGTTTCATCTTTGGTGTCAGAGGGAGGAAAATACTGAGGGCTCTGAGGGATGTAGAGGAGCTGAGGTGCCTTCCAAGGGGTACTGAGTCTGCAGGACTTTGGTGACTGTGAGGGGGTAGCGGTGATGAAGGAATCTTGGCACTTGATAAGGTTGGCAGGCAGCACGGCTTTGAGAGAAGAGGAGGTTGTAGGGCTCAGGGAGACTCTAAGGTAGGGAGGGGGGCTTTTGGTCTATGATGGTCCTCCCACCTACAATTACTTTGCAGATCTCCTTACAGAACTCCTACTAGGAAATGAAGGCAACCTTCAACTTCTTACCATCTTGCTTGTCCAGTAAACATTTTCCAGGATACCAAGTGGAATGAAGAATTGCGGTCCTTCTCCCCTTGTTCTTAGAGGAGGTCTGTTTGCACAGCATTGCCTAAAAGGTGGTCAGGGGGTCAGTGCTCTGCATCTGAGGATGGCAGTCCAATACCTTCCCATGACACAGGGTCTGGCAATGCCGGGGCTGGAATTTAGAGCCGTGGGAGCTCATTGCCACTCTGTACAATGTCCTGGATTCTACAGTATATTTGGCAACCAAGAGAACAAACCCCTCCTGACTGATATCTTTCTCCTACCCACACCAGGCTGCTATTAGAGGGAAGAGAACAGACCCCCCCCACAGCTCTCTCCTCCACCAGTATCATCCTCCTGCTATCCAATCCCTTCTCTGGATGTATGTAGCACCAACAGTTTGCCAAGAGCTTTCCAACATGAGGGCAAACAGTACATTTACAATATAGGAAGGATCAGAGGACTCTGCTTGCTACTCCTAGATTGTAAGCTCTAACGAGCAGGGCCCTCTAATTCCTCCTGTAGTAAATTGTATTGTAACTGTATTGTCTTCCCTCACATTGTAAAGCGCTGCGCAAACTGTTGGCGCTATATAAATCCTGTATAATAATAATAGCGCTTCCAATCTACAAGGGAGGATCAAGCGAAACCGAAGATAATAACTGTGAGGTGTGACATCATTCCTATCAGTCAGGAGGCTACCAAAGATTTAAGCGCTACAGTTTTCTGATAATTATCCCGATTAGCTGGAAACTCCGGCCAAAAGTCAGCAAGTTCTCCTTCCTGGCCATCATGATGACTCCCCATTGACCTCACATCGCTGCCTCAGAGCAAATTAATCGAAGGAAGGATCGTATTTATCATTTCTTGTCTGCAGATCTAAAACTCATCAAAACCAGTTTAGAAACCAAACCCAACAGAGAAAAGAGAATTTGAGGCCAAAAGAGACAAAAATATTGCAATCACTAAACAGTCCAGATTAAATGTGTTCCCATAGGGGGCAGTAGTTCATGTACAGCAACCCTCTTAAAAGAGGCAAATGCCTAATCAGTCAAGAAAGTTAATTTTTATCTTTCTCAACCAATGGGAAGAAGTTCCACCTTCTGGGCTAGGCTTATTATCATTTTTATGGGCTTATTGTCCAAAACGTTATATAGGGACACAGACACTTCTCATCAAGACACACACACTACTTCACTACATACACTTGACACACTTCATCCATCATACTACACACCCTCATCATCACGTCTCATACTCTAAAGCTTTAAAGGAAGCAAGACGCAAGCTCCTCCTTAACCACTTGCCGACTGCCGCACGACTATTTACGGCGGCAGTCAGCCCCTCACAGGCAAAGTGACATAGGGCTATGTAGCTAGCCTGTGAGGCTCTAGGGGGCGAGCGCGTGCCGCCGGAGGCGCGCTCCCGCCACCGCTCGCTCCCTAACATGTCCGCACGTGTGACCGGCGGACCCTATGTCCACCGGTCACTCGCGATCGTCCGGCACAGAGGGAGAAAGGCAGGTGGCTAATGTAAACAAAGCCGCCTGTCATTCTCCCCTGTGTAAGTGCAGAGATCATACGGTCCTGCTATGTAGGATCGTATATCTCTGTAGTTACACAAACAGCCACATCCCATAACAGTTAGAAGCACGCCCCTAGGGACACACTTAACCCCTCCTTCTCCAATAAAGTTAACCTTTTCCCTGCCAGTGTCATTTTTACAGTAACAGTGTATATGTATAGCACTGATTACTGTAGTAATGTCACTGGTACCCCCAAAAGTGTCAAAAATGTCAGTCAGGGGTCCGATCTGTCCGCCGCAATGTCGCAGTCCCGCAAAAAAAATCGCAGATCGCCGCCATTACTCGTTAAAAAAAAAAACAAACAATAAAAATGACAAAAAATCTTTCCCTTGGTTAGTAAACGCAATAACTTTTGCGCAAACCAATCAAAATACGCTTATTGCGATTTTTTTTTTTTTTTTTTACCACACATATGTAGCCGAAAACAAATTGGCCTAAAATGTTAAAAAATTTTGATTTTTACATTTTTTTGGGGGGGGAATTTCATATAAAAACTTTTGAAAAATATTGTTATTTTTTAAAATCACGCAGTGCCGAATCGCAAAATAGGGCTTGGTCAGGAAGGGGGAAAAATCCTCCGGGGGGCTTAAGTGGTTAACCAGTCACCATTTTGGGGAAGGCATCTATCTTAGGGGATTCTGGTAACGACCATTGGGCCAGCAGCCATTTTGGAAGGGTAAATATGTTTTATTGATTTTTGTCACTGATTATTTGAATACTGAATATTGAGTGCTCATTATGTTTAGATCATCTATCGCAGATTTTTCCTTAGCTTTGGTGTTAATTTTCAGAATTTTACCATCTTTGTATTGCGCTATGTTAGCGAACCAGTTTTACGTAGTTTAATCCTCACTCCATCTGCAGAGGAGTAACTGTTGGCTACGCAAATCACAGACGTTTTTGTCTGATAATTAATTCTATATTATATGGTTTTTGCATAGACTGGGAGAAATTAAACCTTTCATTTTATTCATATTGCTGAGCGAAACCCATTAGTGAGTGTTGCAAATAATTTTGTATTTTATGTAAGATTTTGTTTTGTTTTTATGTCACCCATACCTAACTATTTATTGTGAATACATGTCTTGTGAATAAATATATATTTACTATTTAGTCTGTATTCATATCGCTTGGTGTATGCTTTTAAAAAGAAATTTGATTGCTGAAAATAATTCGTTATCATTATCATTCGGGAAATTATTCTCCAACGTATAACATATAACAACATCCTATTTATGAGTGACCAATAGCATCCAAATAATTTTTACTTTCATTTACCAAAGTTGTCTGTCTACAAGGAGACCTGTATAGATCAAATGACGGAACCAATGAGGATGGAGGAGGACCGGAATCACCTGACTGAGAAGATACTAAACCTCACCCTGGAGATCATCTACCTGCTGACCGGAGAGGTGAGGAGGATTCTGGGAGGTCACATGACATCACTCTTATCTCTATTAATAAAACACAGACCTGACCGGAGAGGTGAGGAGGATTCTGGGAGGTCACATGACATCACTCTTATCTCTATTAATAAAAGACAGACCTGACCGGAGAGGTGAGGAGGATTCTGGGAGGTCACATGACATCATTTTTATCTGTATTAATAAAAACACAGACCTGACCGGAGAGGTGAGGAGGATTCTGGGAGGTCACATGACATCACTCTTATCTCTATTAATAAAAGACAGACCTGACCGGAGAGGTGAGGAGGATTCTGGGAGGTCACATGACATCACTCTTATCTCTATTAATAAAACACAGACCTGACCGGAGAGGTGAGGAGGATTCTGGGATTTTAACATAATTTTCCTATTGGTTCTTCAATACAGAGATTTCCTCTTCTGAAGTCAGGTGATCATATGACCATCACAGCGCCTCCATGTGACTCCCTAAAACCTGAGAGACACAACATGCAGAAGATTCTAGAAGTCACCAGGAAGATGATGGAGCTGCTGACAGGAGAGGTGAGCGGTGCTGGGAATTCTGGGACATTATCCAGTAACAGACAAGGGATGTGTCTGGATGGTGACTGTATCATTGTGTGTGTCAGGTTCCTATAAGGTGTCAGGATGTCACTGTCTATTTCTCCATGGAGGAGTGGGAGTATTTAGAAGGACACAAGGATCTCTACAAGGACGTCATGATGGAGAATCAGCCGCCCCTCACATCACCGGGTAAGAGGAGACTTTATTGTAAAGGAGAGAGCAGTACGGAGGGTCCACCTAGATCCCCCATCATCTGATAAACACATAGAAACAATGTATTCAGTCAGTGTGTGTGTTTCCTACAGATGGATCCAGGAATGGGAACCCACCAGAGAGATGTCCCCGTCCTCTGTATTCGCGGGATTCCACACAGGAAGGTCACACCATCCCTCACCATCATCAGGTAGATGAGGAACAATCACTGATAGTATCATTAGGATCTGTACATTATCTGCATTGTTACCATTGATATTTTAATATATATTCAGAGTTGAAACCTCAGGGATCATAGTATTGTAGGTAAAGAAACTGTTAATGAGGAAGATGAGGAGTATAGTATGATGGAGGAGTTTTCAAAAGGACACAAGGATATGATGAATACCAGGAACCCACCAGAGAGATGTCCCCGTCCTCTGTATTCCCAAGATTTCACACAGGAAGGTCACATTATCCCTCACCATTATAAGCAGTGATGGGAATAACGCCGTTATAAGTAAACGGCGTTTATTTTTTTTAGTAACGAGTAATCAAATTGATTACTTTTTCCCCCGCTGTAACGCCGTTCCCGTTACTAATGCGGTGTTACTGTAATTACAATTCATTGACCACCATAGACATTTACTGCCACTAGAGGGTTGTACAGTAACTTCTCTATGATTGTGATTGATGATCCGCTGATGTCACCCTGCCGCTGTCCACTCCTCACGATACTGAGTCCTGATGTTAAGTACAGCGCTTCTGCTCTACAGCTGCCAAACAGCAGGTACCGTAATACCACCACCACCATGCAGCAGCCAGCAATACCACTCAGGACAGGAGTCAGACAGTCACAGGTACCCCACCAGTGCCATACCACCAGCCACCACACCGCAGGTACCACTCGAGTCACAAAAAATAAAATACCACTCAGTCAGGTACCAGTACCAGTGTACCACCACCACACAGCCAGCCTGTACCACTCAGCACTGTCAGCATCAAATACCAATCAGGTACTACTATCAGTGTACAATGCAGCCGGCCGGTACCACTCAGCAAATACCCACTAAGGTACCACTTAGCAAATACCACTCTGTACCACTCAGCAAATACCACTCAGGTACCTACCACTGCCAGTGTACCACGCAGTCGGTACCACTCAGCAAATACCACTTGGTACCACTCAGCAAATACCACTCAGGTTCCTACCACTGCCAGTGTACCACACAGCCAGTACCACTCAGCAAATACCACTCAGGTGTACCAGTGCCACTCAGCAGATACCACTCAGGTACCAGTGTACCACACAGCCAGCCAGTACCAGTCAGCAAATACCACTCAGGTACCACTCAGCAAACACCACTCAGGTACTAGTGTACCATGCAGCCGGTACCACTCAGCAAATACCACTCAGGTACCACTCAGCAAATACCACTCCGGTACCATTCAGGAATCAGGATTCACCACAGTACAGTGCAGACAGTAGACAGTGAATATGATATCAAGGGCAAGGATATAAAAACGCTCTTATGGAAGCCTCGTCATCATCATCTCCAGCACCTTCATTGAACTATTATTATTATTATTATTATTATTATTATTACAAGTCCTTTGAGAGATTTTTTTGTGTTACTGCTGTTCAGTTCACATACACGCACAGACACAGTCGCACACACCGGCGACGACCAGGAGTCAGAGTGATGGCAAATCCAACGAGTTCAAAGGTAGTTTTCGCAAACTGGAAGTCTAAGCACTACTTTTCCCTCGTTGAAGTGAAAGGCAAGAATGTTTATGTAACGTGCAACTTATGCACAGGAAATAAGAGTCTCTCCACAATGGTGGCAAGTAATCCAAATTTAATGAAGCACCTCACATTGTCTCTAATGCCGCCACAAAACTAGTGGCCTAGACAGCTGATAACGTGAGCTCCGCTATCAAAGGAGGAGATAAAGCCACGACATCAAAGCAACTGAAACTTGATTTTTCACCACCGCAAACTCGTATAACGCAGACAGAATTAATCAAAATAATTTCCAGATATATAGTTGAGGAGATGCTGCCGTTGTCGACAGTTGAGTCTGATTCTTTCCGGGCAATAATTGCGAAAATACCTGCGAGACAGGGGGTAGGCCCGCCATGCAAAAATACTTTTTTCAAAGTACATAGATGCCGAGTATGCCAGAATGAATGACGACCTCAAAAAGACCTTTGAACATGTAGACTATATTTCCACAACAGCCTATATTTGGACAGCACATAATAAAAGCTATCATGGCATAACTGCGCATTGGATAAATCCAAACAGCATGAAGCGAGGGAAAGCAGCACTAGCATGCAGAAGATTCAAGGGTCGTCATACTCATGACATTATTGCAATTGAGCTTGACAACATTCACTCATCCTATGGAATATCCCATAGAATTACATCAACTGTCACGGATAATGGCTCCAATTTCGTCAAGGCCTTTAAAAGATACCAGCAGATAGTCGAGAAGGAGGACACTGAGGAGGATGATGAGGAGGAGGTGACTTTTACGGACATTAATGATGTTTTGCAAAATGGTGGTGGTGATGATGGTGGTGAAATTGTGGTCACATTGTCGCCACATCATCACAGGTGTGCTGCTCACACTGTAAACCTTTTTTCATGTACTGATGTTGACAAGTGGTTACTGTCAAAACCACAAACAAAAGCGATATACAGAAGCACTACGGAATATGTACAGGCTTATGGAACACGGCTAGTCGTTCAGCGGTGGCTGCAGAGACCGTGGATGACATCATTGCAAAGAAGCTGATGGTCCCTTGCAGTACAAGAAGGAATTCGTTTAATGATGCTCTGGCTCGAATCGGTGAGATTCCTAGGGGTGAGCTGAACAATATCTCGTCCAAGTTTGGGATGACAGCCATCACAGAACGAGAACATCACTTCATCACGGAGTACTGTACTGCCATGAGGCCACTTACAGTAGCCTTAGACATTCTTCAAGGAGAAGACAACTGTTTCTATGATACACTCCCACCCACACTGGAGACATTGATTTTCAAGACCTTGGAACTGAAGAGAGGCCTGCAAATCCTAATTGACCTTCCAGAGGCAGTTGTGACGGTAAGAACTTTAATTTATTTAAATATCTTTAACCAGTCACCCAAGAATTGCATCTTATTTTATCCCCCCACACTCCAAAGACATGCTGGTAGTGGTAGGTTAATTGGCTCCTGTCTAAATTGGCCCTAGTATGTGTATGTATAAATGTTAGAAGAGGCTTCCTTCTGGGACGACAGCCATGCAGACCAATTTGATGCAGTGTGCGGCGTATGGTCTGAGCACTGACAGGCTGACCCCCCACCCCTTCAACCTCTGCAGCAATGCTGGCAGCACTCATACGTCTATTTCCCAAAGACAACCTCTGGATACGCTTAAACTGATGGCACTATATAAGTACCTGAAATTAAATAAATAAAATCATATGTTCTTTGCATTCTTATCATTTCGAGGCAATAAAAACAAGATTTGCAGAGGTGCTGGAAAGCGAGGATGCTGTCTTGGCTGCTGTGACTCAAACTATGTTGGCTTCGGACACAGGTCAGGGCAAGTCTACTGGCGGAGTGCCGGAAACTTGTTTTAGGCCAAGACCAGCAAGCAAGTACCACTACCTGCTCATCAACACGCCGCCTTAGCGGAGACTGAGCCATAGAGGATGAGTTATTTTCCTTTGAGGAGGAGGAGGATGACACCTCTTCTACCGCTGAAAGTCAAGTCGCAGATTATTTTGAATCAAGAGCACAAGAGATAGACTCTCTAAATGGGTTTGCACTGATAAAGAAAATTGCACTCAGATATAATGCAGCCACTCCGTCCAGTGCCCCAGTAGAGAGACTCTTTAGTCTTGGGAAACTTGTCATCACTCCAAAGAGGAATAGGCTCTCTGACCAGATGTTTGAGAAGCTTCTTCTGGTTTTGAGATACAACCACTGGTTTAATACAAGTTTGGATGGATGGGGAGAATGGAAGGATGCTATTGGTGGATGAGTGGTTGGATGAAGGAATGCATGCATGGATGGATGAGTGTTAAGCCTTGTACACACGCACCGATTGTTAGCTGACCGATCGGCCGTCTTTTGTCCAGTGTTGCTGTGTTGGTTAAAATGTGCTCTAGACTGCACACAAATTTTGTCGGCCAACAACAACCAACTGCAGAAGTGATGTCATGTTCTGGTTTACTTTTTGTGTGTTTTTTCTTCTCTGAGCATGCCCAGTCTTGCTCATCACATTTTTGTCTGCCGAAATCTGTACTGACTGAAGAACAATCGGCCATTCTGGTGACGGCCAACAAAAATTTTATAGCATGCACACCAAATTTTGTTCGGCCGAAAAGTCGGAGTCGGTTGTCGGAAGCATCATACTAACAAGCCGACAATCGGCCGACCGGACGTTGGCCGAAAATTCACAGCCAACAATCGTTGCGTGTGTACGAGGCTTTAGAAAGGAAGGAGTGTATGGAATGATTGATGATGAATGAATGAATGTTTAGGAGCTAAAGTTGGATTTATCTGGCAAATCATGACACTGATTTAAATAGAGGCAGAGGGGACAACAGTGTTTTTTTTTTTTTTTTGCATTTTTTTCATTAAACAATAATAATAAAATATATAGTGCGAATTAATATGTAACTGATATAAAACAGGTAATAAAACATTTAATTACCTGTTTGTTTATATAAATCAGTTTCATATTTTTTATTTGCACTCCAAAAGGCTCTTTCACACGGCCGCTCCCATTTTTTATTCCGCTGCGGCACTTTTTTTTTTTTTTTTCACGGACACGGATGACATCCGCTCCGTATGTCCGCATATCATCCCATCCGTTTGCGGATGATACACGGACATAATGTATGTCTATGGGGATTGCGGATGACAACGCTGACATCCGATTTTGTATCCGTTCCATTTTTTAAACAGAAGAAAAATAGGGTTCTGTTCCGTTCCAAAAAACAGAACAGAACTGAAAGGACGAAAATCGGATGTCAGCGGATGGTCATCCGCTGACATCCGCAATCCCATTGACATGCATTATGTCTGCTTTTCATCCGCAAAAAAATGGGATGAAATACGGACATACGGAGCGGCCGTGTGAAAGAGCCCAAAGAGTGTATATTTTTATTATTATTGTTTTTTTTTTTTTTTGGTACATTGTTAAGTATAAAATATTTAAAGTAGGCTACACAGCATGTCTAACAGTTGTGAAGTTGTGTGACGGTTTTATATATTTTTTTGCATAACAAAGAGTTTATTCATTATTTTTTTATTTTTTTTATTTAAACGATACAGTTCTAAGAAGTATCATTTATTTTGAGACTTGTTTGTTGGCCAGTTGTGGTCTCAGGTCTGTGTAAATAAATATAAAAATTTCTAAACCATCTATTGTGTTTTATTGTTCCACTATAGTAATGATCGTATTTACAATAATATATTTGATAGGTGTCTCATTGTCCCACAGCAACAAAAAAATAGTGTAGATTACTGTAAAATGTTTTATAATAATAATTGCTTCTATCTAGTGTTCATTTCATTCATTTAACATATTTAACCACTTGCCGACTGCCGCACGACTATTTGCTGCGGCAGTCAGTCCCCTACAGGCAAAGCGACGTAGACCTACGTCGCTCGCCCACGAGCCTGTAGGGGGCGCGCTCCCGCCCCCGCTCGTTCCCTGTTGAGCCAGCAAATGTGACCGGCGGCTCCGATGGCAGTAGGCCACTCGCGATCTTCCGCAGGAGAGGGAGAAAGACAGACGGCTGATGTAAACACAGCCGTCTGTCATTCTCCCTGAAGTAAGCACAGAGGCTATGCGATCCTGCTATATAGGATCGCGTGTCTCTGTGGTTACTTCACTTGCCACGCCCCCTGACAGTAAGAATAACGCCCCTAGGGACACACTAAATCCCTTGACCACCAATAAAGTTAACCCCTTCCCTGCCAGTGTCATTTTTACAGTAACAGTGCACATTTATAGCACTGATTACTGTAGTAATGTCACTGGTACTCCCAAAAGTGTCAAAAATGTCAGTCAGGGGTCCAATCTGTCCGCCACAATGTCGCAGTCCAGCTAAAAATAAAATCGCAGATCGCCGCTGTAACGGACCACCAATACTTCGACCAAGTATTACTGTCTTAGGTCCGCCAAATCCCACGTGATGCAGTGACTCTGGCCCCCAAATCCCCCCCAAACATCAGCCTAAGCACGATGAAGGGTAAAAACAAAGACTCTTTATTCCACAATTCACTTCCAATATATACAGTTATTTTTTTATTTGTTTTTTAAATTCTGTTTATTGCATTTTGAAAAAACAAGGTACAAAACAGAGCCGTGTGGGCATACCCAGGCTCAACAAAACACAAAAACAATAGAACAACAACAAAAAGGAAAGATAACTAAACTAAAACCACCAACCCCCCAACAATGGCTGCTGCTTAAGAGAGCATGTGCATATCTCAGGCATCCTACAGATACTCCAATGCGCATAATACCAATCCACCTCGGGCCCAATGTGCTCCAGGAGGCACGAGTATCCCACAGCAATATACACAAAATGAGACAATCTATAACTTGGATTAGGGCAATATTCTGGTCATCAACAGTATCCTTAGCTTCAAGCCACAGATCCCAAACTTTATGGAATTTGTTGGGGCACCCCCTGTACGTGTAAACCGCTTTATATAGTGGAATAATATATACAGTTTTAGTGGTGCTTTGGTGCTTGATTACATCATGCAAATGTATTGTAAACAGAACATAATTAACATACCTGGCCATCTGGACAGACACAATAGGTGTATGACATTGCAGGCTCAGACAGGATTAGCATTATCATAATTGACTCCACAAACAACCAGCCCAAACATAGCCGAATACACATTCCTAGAAGTGTGAACACACTTTACCTCTAAACAGATGAAAGCAGAAGACATAGGCTCTCAGACGGCCCATCTCCATTTTCAACACCCCTTATTATAACTGTCAATACACATCCCCACAGTAGACGTCATTAGCATCTCTTTAGTCTCTCAATGTGTGGAGAAGTCCTCTGCTGTAACAGGCAGCTTTAGGCCTGTGACAATGATATTAGTCTCAGAGTCTGTATCTTGGGGTGACATGGATTTGAATTCAAAGTAATAGTACTCCAAGGGTCCCCCAGCATACACCCCCACCCGCAGCCGCGCTCCCCTACAAGCCAGGGCCGTAGTCCCTGGGCAGGAGGCTGGCTTCCACACTCCTCCAGTAGCCCATGCCGAACGTCCCAGCAAATGGGCGTTCGTCACAGCCGCCATTACTAGTTAAACACTTTACCACTGGCCACTGTGCTGCATCAAAATACGCTTATTGTGATTTTTTTTTTACCAAAAATATGTAGCAGAAAACAAATTGGCCTAAAATGTTAAAAAATTTTGATTTATAATTTTTTTTGGGAATGTTATATATCAGAATGTAAAAAATATTGTTTTTTTTTTTTTTTCAAAATTGTCGCTCTTTTTTTCAAAAATTAAAATTCACACAGGTGATCAAATACCACCAAAAGAAAGCTCTATTTGTGGGGAAAAAAGGACATAAATTTAATTTGGTTACAACGTCGCATGACCGCGCAATTGTCCATTAAAATAACGCAGTGCCGAATCGCAAAATATAGCCTGGTCAGGAATGGGGTAAAATCTTCCGGTCTTAAAGCGGTTAAAAATACGCTCATTGAGAATTTTTTTTGTCAAAAACATGCTTAACACATTTTGGCCTAAATATATGACAAAAATTTAATATATTGGATATTTTTTAACTGTCAAAGTAGAAAATGTCAATTTTTTCGCAAAATTTTCGCCCTTTTTTTATTAATATCGCAAAAAATAAAAAGCGCAGAGGTGATCAAATACCACCAAAAGAATGCTCTGTTTGTGGGAAAAAAAGGACGTAAATTTTGTTTCAGTACGGTGTTGCATGACCGCGCAATTGTCAGTTAAAGTCGCGCAGTGCCAAGTTGCAAAAATTGGCCTAGACGTAGAGCAGGAAAATCCTCCGGTGGTAAAGTGGTTAAAAAAAAAAAAAACAATAAAAATGATATAAATCTTTCCCGTAGTTAGTAAACGCAATAACTTTTGAGCAAACCAATCAAAATACGCTTATTGCGATTTTTTATTTTTTTTTTACCAAAAATATGTAGCAGAAAACAAATTGGCCTAAAAATGTTAAAAAATTTTAATTTTTACATTTTTTATGTGAGAATTTCATATATAAAAAAATGTGAAAAATATTGTTATTTTTTCATAATTGTCGCTATTTTTTTGTTTATAGCGCAAAAAATAAAAATTGCACAGGTGATCAAATACCACCAAAAGAAATCTCTGTTTGTGGGAAAAAAAGGACGTCAATTTCATTTGGGTACAGCGTCGCACGAACGCACAATTGTCCGTTAAAGTCACGCAGTGCCGAATCGCAAAATACGGCCTGGTCATTGAGCAGCCAAATCCTCCGGGGCTTAAGTGGTTAATATTGGGGAAATCCAAGTTATTTGACATATTTGATTATTTTTTTAAAGTAACGTAATAGTTACTTTCCCTGGTAAGTAGTTACTTTTTTACTGATGTAACTCCGTTACTAACTCCGTTACTTTTTGTGAGAAATAACTAGTAACTATAACTAATTACTTTTTTTAAGTTCCATGCCCAACACTGATTATAAGGGTGGTGGGATGGACCATCTACACCAAAAACCTAAGGACAATGTGTGGATTATTTTTGTAATGTTACATTATTAAAGCTTAAATCATTTTTAGATGTTTTCTATCATTATCTTGGTTTAGGGTGAAGATCTGATAAATATAAAAGTTGAGGTTAACGCAAAAGAAGAAGAGAGGTATATGAGGGATGATCAGCAATCTATGGAGGAGGATGGAATAACGGGGACATTTATAGAGGAGAACACTCCTACAGAGATCAGCACAGGTGGGTCATTAACACTAAATACATTCCTCCACCCATACTGCTAACTGATTGGTCTAGAGTAGGGCGGGGACTGGGTGATATCAGCCTGTTATACCCTGGTCACTTTCCTGAGCTGTGTTCCCCATCCTGTATTCCTGTATTTCTTTCGGATAATCTTCCTTCTCTGTGCTGCAGACACAATTTATGTATCTAGACTGGATTTATGGAGATTCTGGGGTTCAGCTGGCAGCAAAATGATGATTTTCATTATAGACATTGCTGGACCTAGGCACTTGATGCATGTGCTTTGGGTCTTCTGCCCCATGCCCAGATCTAGCAAGACCTCTAACAGAGCAGTTCGCCCAGAGTCACTTACTTTTTTTTTTTGCTGGCTGTGCTGGGTGGAGGGATATGTCTGTATACTTGTGATAACGTTGATACATTTGGAACATTTAACAGAAAGTGATAATGAGGGAGGAGTCAAATTACCCAATAATGGTTGAATTCATGATTAGTCCAGTCTTCTTGGTTGTTCTCCCCCCATCCTCATTCCTGGTTTACTCCTGGGCTCTTGGGGAACCAATCTGCTCATGTCTAGTAATAATCTTTGTATTTCTATTTTAGTAGATGGACGGGAGATGAGGAAAACCTCAGAGGATTGTCTCACTTTGTCTCCAGACTGTAAAGTAGAAGATGAGGACATCACACAGTATAGTCCAGGAGAAAACCCGGCTACCTCAAATGTCCATCCGGCACCACACAGTGTAGATAGACCATCGTATTCCTCTTATTCTGAAGACCCTCAGACTGTGAGGGACGGAGCCGGACCATCGTATTCCTCTTATCCTGAGGAACCTCAGACTGTGAGGGACGGTGCTGGACCATCGTATTCCTCTTATCCTGAGGAACCTCAGACTGTGAGGGACAGTGCCGGACCATCGTATTCCTCTTATCCTGAGGAACCTCAGACCGTGAGGGGCGGTGCCGTCCTTCCAACATGTAAGAGGTTTTCCTGTACTGAGTGCGGAAAGTGTTTCTATTCCAAATCCAAACTTATTGTGCATAAAAGAACTCACACGGGAGAGAAGCCGTATTCTTGCCCTGAGTGTAGAAAATGTTTTGTTAAAAAATCAGAACTTGTCACACATCAGAGGTGTCACACCAGGAAAAAGCCATATTTATGTTCTGAATGTGGGAAATGTTTTTCAGATCAGTCCAGTCTTTCCATACATCAGAGATTGCACACGGGGGAGAAGACACTTTCCTGTTCTGAGTGCGGCAAATGTTTTTCATTAAAGTCCAGTCTTCACAGACATGAGAGATTGCACACGGGTGAGAAGCTGTATTCCTGTCCTGAGTGTGGGAAATGTTTTGTACGACAATCAGAACTTGTCACACATCAGAGGTTTCACACAGGTGAAAGACCGTATTCCTGTCCTGAGTGCTGGAAAAGTTTTATACGACAATCACATCTTGTCACACATCAGAGGTCTCACACAGGAGAGAAGCCATATTCCTGTCCTGAGTGCAGAAAATGTTTTTCACAGAAGTCCCATGTTTACAGACATCAGAGATTGCACACGGGGAAGAATCGGTATTCCTCTCCTGAGTGTGGGAAATGTTTTGTACAACAATCAAAACTGATCACACATCAAAGGTCTCACATGGGGGAGAATCCGTATTCCTGTACTAAGTGCGGGAAATGTTTTTCACAGAAGTCGAACCTTTCAAGACATCAGAGATTGCACACGGGGGAGAAGCCACTTTCCTGTTCTGAGTGCGGGAAAAGTTTTTCATTGAAGTCCAATCTTCACAGACATCAGAGATCTCACACAGGTGAAAAACCATATTCCTGTCCTGAGTGTGGGAAAAGTTTTATACGACAATCACATCTTGTCACACATCAGAGGTCTCACACAGGAGAGAAGCCATATTCCTGTCCTGAGTGCAGAAAACTTTTTTCACAGAAGTCCCATCTTTACAGGCATCAGAGATCGCACATTGGGGAGAAGCTACTTTCCTGTTCTTAGTGTGGAAGATGTTTTTTACATAAATCAGAACTTGTCACACATCAGAGGACTCACACGGGGGGGAAAAGCCGTATTGCTGTCCTGAGTGCAGGAAATGTTATTCACAGAAGTCTAATCTTATCACACATCAAAGGTCTCACAGGGGAGAGAAGCCGTATTCTTGTTCTAAATGCGGGAAATGTTTTGTAACAATGGCAGATCTTGTCAGGCATCAGGGGTCTCACACGGGGGAAAAGCCATATTTCTGTCCTGAGTGCGGGAAATGTTTTTCCCAGATCTCCCATCTTTACAGCCATCAGAGATCTCACAGAGGGTAGAAGCCACTTTCCTGTCATAAGTGAAGGAATTGTTCCTCAATGAAGTCCGGTCTTCCTGTACATCAGGGATCCCACACAGCCTTTGAGGTGTATTAGTGCCTTGAGTGCGGGAAATTTCTTCCACAGGGGGCGTAATTACAGGGGTCACAATTACGACCCAGCCCCATCCTCCAGGGGGCCTCCTGTACACCTATAGAGAAACTAATCTCCTCCATGTTCCTCCTACAGTCGCTTAAAGCCCACTTCTCTTTCTCTCCCTCCCGCAGCTGCAGGACGAACATGAAGAAGATCGGTTCCTCTATATGCCGCCCCTCCTATATGGCTGCCCCCGAGCCCCTGTGCTTTGTCCTGCCCCCCTCATGCCTTGGGGGATGCCGTCTCAATGGAGAGTGGAGAAGGGACCAGTAAACATATTATTTACTTGGAGGGTGACCCCCGGACCGACTTGGGTTGATTGGCACCTCTTGGGCTACTTGGATCTCTCTGGAGAAGGAACAAGGTGGGACACGCACTCCCCCTGGGGGTGGCCCCCTAATTACACCAGCTGGGCTTTTATGCACTGATTCTATGTCCCCCGTCCTATCCCTCCTTCCCTCTTTCCCTGTTTCTCCTTCTCTCTCTTTCTTTTCTTTCCTTTATCTTTCTTTCCCTTCCCCCCTAATGTGTTACTTTAATGGTCCCTCCATGGGGACGAGGGTCAATTGCGGCCGTCAGGCCAGAGTTTGTGGGTCCACCCAGCCCCCTACACTCTTTTTTCTCTTAAGATGGTATAGGGTCGGGATGTTTGGGGTGGGGGGGTGTGCACATTTTGTGTTTGCTTTTATCATGCCTACCCATATCCCCACATTGCGTTATTGTGTTTTCAGTGGCTGACGGCCCCTGTCACCATGGACTTTTTTTTGATAGTCAGTTTATAAAGCGGTTCCCTGTGCTTGGGCCTTTTCCATGCCCTTTCCCATGATTCCCCCCCCCCCCCCCCTTTCCTTTTTTGTTTTGTTCCTTGTTTTTCTACTTGTATTGTATTTTATTATGAAACTTTCTAATAAAAATTATTGAACATAAACATGTTATTTACTGGCCCCTCCCTTGTCTGAATAGACAGTCAGTGATCAGTACCGATCCCTGACCCTGTTCATTTATAACTGAGACATAGTACACTGTGTTTTCTATTCTTCAGTTTGTGAATGAATGGGAAGCTCTGTACAGAGCTAGGCCTGTCCATTCATTCAGTGCAGCTGAGGCTGTAGAGATTGAGGGCTGTGTCTTCAATCTCCTTTCTCTGTCTCAAAGGTGAAACATCTGAGGTCTGTTTAGACCCCTGGTAATTCACCAAAGCCCCCCAAAGTACTATTAAAAAACACCAGTAGCGGAACTACCAGTCACACTTTTGGCTGGGCCCTGGCGTTCCACCACTGGGCTCAGAGAGAAGAATCCGTGTGTCATCCACCGGGGCACTGAAGGTTCCAAATATGCCTCTGGTCTTCTATATGAATGTTGCTGGACATCACAGCTCTCATGTGGGGAAGAAGCACACCCTGATATACACCTCAGATATACTCCATGGCTGATCTTCATCATGTAAGAAACACTTCATAAGGAGATCAGAGATCACCAAAGACATGGATGAAGTGTTGTACTGTGCTGGCCATTGATGGCAGGAGAAAAATAAAAATGGATTCAACGGGGTCATTTTTGTAGTGTAATCTTTCACAAACACTTAGATGTCTATTTTAGGAAAAATAGTTGAACAAATTTGACAAACATTCACCCAGTTACAGTATTTCCTTTGACCATTGGTCCTATCTAGTGGCCATAATGCTGTATTGCTCTATTTTTACTGATGGGAAAATTACCACATTATGGCCATACCTCCCAACTTTTTGAAATGGCAATGAGGAACACCTATTAGAAAAAGTATTTAGGCATAGGACACACACCCTGCCACACCCCCTTAACCACTTCTGGACCGGCATGATTTGCCCCCTTAATGACCAGGCCATTTTTGCGATTGGGCACTGCATTATTTAACGGACAATTGCGCGGTTGTGCGACGCTGAACCTAAAAAAAATTGATGTCCCTTTTTCCAACAAATAGAGCTTTCTTTTGGTGGTATTTGATCAGCTCTGTGATTTTTTATTTTTTGTGCTATAAACAAAAATAGAGCAACAATTCTGAAAAAAAAAAAAAAAAAAAAACAATATTTTTTACATTCTGCTATATAAAATTCCCAAAAAGAAAATTAAAATTTTTTAACATTTTAGGCCAATTTGTATTCTGCTACATATTTTTGGTAAAAAATCGCACTAAGCATATTTTGATTGTTTTGCGCAAAAGTTATCGCGTCTACTAACTACAGGAAAGATTTCTGTCATTTTTTCTTTTTCTAGTAGTGGCGGCGATTTTTAGCGGGACTGCAACATTGCAGCGGACAGAACGGACCCCTAACTGTCATTTTTTACACTTTTGGGGGGACCAGTGACATTACTACAGTAATCTGTGTTTAAAATATGCACTGTTACTGTAATAATGACACTAGCAGGGAAGGGGTTAACACAGTGGGTGATCAAAGGGTTAAATGTGTACCTAGGGGAGTGTTTCTAACTGTATGGGGGGGCTGGTCTTTTGAAATGATCACAGAGACCTGTGATCCGATATAGAAGTATCACAGGCGCTCTGTGATCATTCTAGCGAGAAGAACGGTCAGCTGTGTTTACAACAATAGCTGACCGTCCTTATCTCTCAGCGGGGAACGATTGAGGGTGGCAATCGGAGCTGCCTGTCCCGTGCTTCGGAGTCCCTGCTGCTGAGTGTGGGCGGGAGCGCTCCCCTTAGCTGCAGGCGCGCGATCGACGTAGGGCTACGTCGGTTCACGCTGGAGGGGCTGCCTGCCACAGTAAAACTGCGGCGGGCGGTCAGGAAGTAGTTAAAGGAGAATTAAAGACAAAAAAGGTTAGGCAAAGGGGAATTCCAGTCAGAAATTCAAATTTTCCTATTAATAGTATGTTAAATATCTTTATCTTTGATATTATTAATTTTTTTGGCTAGCTGCTTGTGTAGCTTAGAAAGTCTTATCTAAACTAGACAATCAGCTTCTTACTGTTCTTCACTGACAACACTATTTTCTGTTGTCTGATTTCTGCACGCTGCCTTTCACTTCCTGAAAATGTGTTCGTTCTCTCTTGCAATGGCATGCCTACTATTTGTAGCACCCTCCTAGGTAGGTGCTAGAGAGTGAGTATAGTTTTTGTCTCTGTCGGCCTATCAGAGGAGCAGCAGGTAAATTCTATATTGCTTTTTGCTTAACAGGGAGCAGGATCTGTAAGTTAGGTCTGCTCAATGTGCTCAATGTGTGATTCATCTGGTCTGTGGGGAAGCACATTGGACGGTGGAGGAGACCTGGCCAATGAGTATTCAGGCTTTGTTACAGCCCCAGTGATTGGCACAGACTGATAGTCTCAGTGCGCTGTGGGGTGTGGTATAAAAGCCAGGAGCACATGTGCTCGGGGTCTTTGGCTGGTGAGCAGAGTCCCAAAAGGAGGGTGGCGGCTGCCTTCTCCTCTGTAGCAGTTGGTGTATGGTCACAGGCAGTCGGCCTGGTGAGCCAGAAGGAAGGAGCTGAACCTAGAGGTCCAGGAGAGCTGACTAGAGGGGTTGAGACACTGGAGAGCCTGGAAAAACAGTATTGTGAGTACAGGGGATTGTGTCTAGGGGCCTGACCAGGAAGGGGGCCACCCGGAGTAGAATAGTCAGAGGACGGGTGTCAGCTGGTGGAGTGAAAGTGGGTGCAAGGCAAGTACTGTGAAGATAGTGTGCAACCAAGTCTTTTGTTCAAAGACTCAATATATACAATTCATCTAATGGCAAGGTAAATTAGCAGCCTGACTGCATCTTCAGATAGCAGTCCTTCGAATTGTGAATAGTTCAAGTTCCGGAGTATCCCTTCTCCCATCCCCATATAAAATAAAAACAACGAAAACCCCTGGACTATTCATTGACTGAGCCGGATAGTAAAGTGTTAGGTTTCTGCATGCAGTTGCTAACGGTAACCCAGAGGGACCCAGAAAGGTGAAGAATTCAGCAGTCCTTAAGAGGGTAGTGCTACATATTCATTACAACCACCCAGTGTCAATACTGTGAAGATAGCTGTCGTTCATGCTGGGGAGGGCAGTAGGGCTTTCTTCGGAGACAGTATGGTGACGGGCCTTGCTTGGACATGTGCTTGGAGGAGGACTGTTGACTGTGCATATGACAGCGGAACAATTCTCTGGACTGGCAAAGAGGGACAGCTGGCTCAAGGTGATGGAGGCGCAGCTGAGGCCCTGCTACAAGCAAGAAGAGTGGATGCATGTCTGGAGAGGGACATGGTCCACTTTGCAGTAACTTCTATGTTGGCTGAGATGAGAGAGAGCGGCATTGGAGGGGTTACTGCACCATGCGGGAAAGCGCGCGCTGAAAAGTTCTGCCTAGCAAGAGGAGCCACCGCCAAGAAAGGAATGTGGGTGGAGACGTTGTTCACAATCAGCCAATCAGGACTGACAAGGGAAGTCTATAAGTTTCTAACTCATTTTAGTGTGGCTGAGAGGGAGACACGTGTTCGGAGAAACAGCATGGAGATTACCGGAGAGAGAGAGCGCTTTAGCGATCGTTTCACCTGTTGGTGGAGAACCTGCTGGGCAGACCGGAGGGCCGAATGCATCTGCCCTGTGGGACACAGGAATTCGGATGGTGCCCGATGGAGGACTGGTATTATGCACCGGAGGAGGCGTGGATCACTTAGGCCTCGTATGTCCCCAGTGTTTGAGTGTAACAATGAGGGTGCAAGTATGGAGCCAGTGTGGGCACTGCAGCTATCTGCTGCTGCAGGCGGAGAGGAGTGAAGGTTGGCTCAGGAAGATGTGTGTGTCATGGCAGACTGGAGTCACTCAGTCCTTGTCTGCATTGGAGTCGGGACCTCTCCATGGCTGTAGGAGAGGAGTGTGCCGAGTGATGATGCAGCTGGAGGCCATTCAACCTGGCAGTGGTCCAGCATGCCCATCAAAGGAAGCCCGAATGCCAGAAAAAGGGTGTATGCAGGTAGTGCGGGCCGGGGAGAGGCCCCCTGATATGCTGAAAACTGCAGCAGCAGAATCAAGGTCTGTTCCCATCAAAACTGAGGGAGAAAGATGGCCAACAGCAACCAGGACTGCCAAAACAAGTGTAAGCAGTGAGGAAGAGGCCAGGGTCATTGATGTGGGGTCTCCAAGTTTTCAGAACCGGTTTGGATCCCTAGAGGAGGGGATGGATAACTGGAAGTCAGAGGATAAGACTGAGTGGGACTGGGAATCTGAAGCGCCGAGCAGTCCACAATGTCCTGACACAGTAGAGATGCCTGACAAAGACACTAGGGACTCTGTGGTAAGGGGGGAGCTCGCCCAGAGTCTGGGGTTCTGGATTTCACCAATTTTTTGGTGCTCCCGTTCACTGGGGCCTTTGGGTATATGCTCTACTTTTGGTATCTGTGAAGCCTATGCCAGTTGGGTCCCAGATTTAACCCCACCCAAGAACTATGCCCAGGCTCGGGATCAAAATGAGGCCTATAGCTCCCTGATCAGATGTGAAGAAACCCCATTTCTCCAGCTGGGAGGGGGAACCGGAAAACCCTTCCCAGGTTCTCAATGATGCAGCAGTTGCCATGGAATACGGGTATGACTACCCTTACGCTCCATGGGAGGTTATGTTAGAAATTGAGAAGAAGCGAGAGTCTTGGTGTGATGAGGCCATATGGGACTTCCTGTTCATTCCCAAGCCTCACAGGAACTCCACCAGGGCAGAACTCTGGGAAAAGTTCACATCAGTCAAAACTCAATGGAACTTTGGGCGGAACTTTGGGCGGTCCATCTATCTGGACCGGGTGGAGGATCGCCGCCCAGACGGATCGGGCCAGGCCTGGTCGGTCCGTGTTCGAGATGACCAAGGGAACATCGTTAGAATTCCTCATCCGGATTACTACATATAAAGAGGACTTTCAGAGAAAAATTAAATGTCTTAAGGGAAAAAATGGCTGGCTAGCCTATACTTGGAACTACACTCAAGTAAATTCAAGTTGTTGCTGTTGGGGTGTATATCCCCGTTCCACTACCCCCTTTCCCTTCTATCCTTACGGAAGAGGTTGAGGAATATCAAGTTACGTCCAATGAACTTAAACTAGAGGGCCGTCCCTCTCCAGAGTTTGGAACAGATCCTTATTGCTGTTCCACGGTCCCTTTGGGCCATCAGCCAGGGTCCTGGATTCAAGAGAAAACTTCTCCTTGTAGTGCTCAGCAGATCCTTTGGGCCATCGGGCCGGGATCTTGGATTGCAAATTACTGAAGTTCCAGGTGGACTACTTTGGGCCAATGGGCCAGCACTGGAACTGTGGGAGTAAGACATGCTGGTAGGTTAATTGGATCCTGTATAAAAATTGGCCCTACTATGTATGTATGAATGTGCGTTAGGGACCTTAGATTGTACGCTACTTGAGGGCAGGGACTGATGTGAATGTGTAATGTATATGTAAAAAGCGCTGCGTAAATTGACAGCGCTATATAAGTACCTGAAATAATAATAATAAATGCCTATAAGAAGTGGGTCAAGCTCCAAGGTTCTTTCGGTGGGGGGTGCCCTGGGATCAAGGGCCCCTAAAGAAATCTTGCCTCCTCTGGAATAGTGGGTTGCCCAGGCTCCAGCAACCCAGTCCCTGTGAGGGGCAGAAACTTGATGCTGGGTGTGCCTGGAAGGACACCACAGCTATCTCAATGGACTGCTATAGATAGTCAGTGGCAGGGTTCAGGATCGCCTTTGAGGAGTGAGCTGCTGGGCGCCGAGTCAAGACTGTGTGTGGAACTGAGATGCCTAGCTAGAGATGCTGGATGAGAAGGCTGCCCCTGCGGGGAGGGTCTTCTCATTAAACCTGAGTTAGGTCATAGTACTTTAAATATGTAAATTGCAGGAATATCTAACCTCTTTTCCCTTCTCTTTACAGGATTGGTTAGAAATGTAGAGATAGATAGTTAGGGTCATGTGTTTACCCATCAGAGCAAAGTTTTGCTTAGTGGGGGGTGCATTGCCTTAAATGCTCCTGAGCTTGTATCATAAAGTACAGATAAAATATTTATACTTTTACTACATAATTTATTCATGTAAATTCTTTTTTTCCCCTTTTCCAGGTTTGTGGGATACTCCTCTGATATTGTTCCAGTAGGGTTCTTTTGTAGAGGGCGGTTGCCCCAGAGCCAATGGGACGTGGATAATTTTTGGTGAGGGTTGGATGTAGCACCCTCGTAGACAGGTGCTAGGTAAAAGCATCTATTGCTCCTGCTGCTTATCAGAGGAGCTGGATCTATTAGTTTGCCTGTCACATGTTTCCAGGTGTGATTCACTGGGTCTGAGGGAGTGTCCCCACTGTATCCAATGAGGGAGCTTGTTGGAAAGTAGAGGAAACCCAGCCATTGACACATGTTTTATGGCAGTCCCAGTGGGAGGGCATTCCCTCAATACATCCTGGGATTGACCATAAATACTGAGGGGACATGTGACAGGGTGTCTTTTGGTGGGAGCAAAGTCCCAGGAGGAGGTCTCTCCTCCTGTAGGTGTGAGGAGGTGGTTCAGGCAGTCGGCCTAGTGAACCAGGTGTGGAGCTGAGCTGCAGAGGATCCAGAGTACTGACAAGTGGAGCTGCTGGCAGAGTCCTCTTGGGAAAAACAGTATCGTGAGTACCAGGAGATTTGCCTAAAGGGTCTGCCTTGGAGAGGGGACTACTCCAGAGAAGTCCGGGGATCAAGGAGCTAGCTCACACAGGAAGTGTATCAGGAAAGGGGTGCCATGTAGTTGACCCTGAAGAATAGGAATAAAGGGGGTGCCAGGAAGGGCCCTGAAGATTGTTCTGCAGTACAGTACAGTTTACCTCAGAAAGTTCACTTAATATTACTTCACTGCTAATGTCAAGGTGAAGCAGCGGCCTAGCCGTGACTAGTGTTATACAGTGCTACTCAGCATTACTCAGCATTATTCAGTCGTCTCAGCCAATTGTGCATTGTTATACAAGTTGGAGTATCCCATCCAAGTTCTAAATAAAAACACAAAAACCAAAGCTCCTAGAGCCAATATCACTTTAAATATGCTGAACTGTCTTGTTGCTAATGGTAACCCAGGGGAACCCACATTCAGCTGCTCCCAAGGGAGTAGTGCTACAATTAGTTTGCTCAAAAGTTATAGCAAAGGTGTACAAGTAGCTACCTCAGGCAAGAGTGCCTCAGGGATCTAGAGAGGACTTCCAAAGCATAAAGAGAAGTTATTGAAAGACAGCGTTAACCAGCATCAACTGGCATTTAGCCAGTGCCAAGCCGCGCTTATTCAGAGTCCCTGCCAGATTGTTCATAGTTAGTTGAAGGAGTATCCCACTCATTCCTTCTCCCATCCAAGTTCCCAAATAAACCTAAAAACCCAACGATACTGGACTGGTTCTTGTCTCAGTGCTCACACTTGGAGAAACATGCTTAAATGTGCTGTTGGTGCTAGCGGTGACCCAGGGGGACCCCCATCCAGCAAATTGGGAATTGTGCTACATACATAACCTCAGTCATTAGAGTGAGTCCCCTAGTGGCTGCAATGGAGAAACTGGCTCATTTTGCCATTCCATTGCCCCATTTCCTGGTTCACAATCACATTTTATACCACCAATATGGGTTAGGGGGCTTGCTGCCTGTCAGGGATAGCTTAAGGCAGGCGGGGCTATCAACTTCACAAGATTATGTTGAACATTCTGAAACTCTGGGCAGCCTTCTGCACCCTACAGGCTTTTCACTGTATAGCGAAGGGAGTGTCAGTGCTCTTAGACTAGTCAACAGTGCACTACGGCAGTCTCCTACGTTAAAAGACAAGGGGGGTGGGGACTCACAGCCTGCTCTCTATTACAGGAAGTGAAGCCAATTATGTCTTGGGCTCAGAATAATCAAGCCTACATCTTAGAGGCTTATTTCCCCAGAATCCAAAATATTCTAACAGACTTTCTTTCCAGAGTCCAGTTGGACGACAAGGAATGGTCTCTACATGTGGAGGTTTTTCAGGCGCAGATGGCCTGACGGATCATTGGAAATGCAGCGGGTCCTGTGCATTTCTTCAAGTCCTGGTCATCCTCGGGTTTCTATGAAAAACCTGAACAGAAGTTGTGGAGGTAGTGCCAGTGATGCCTTTTTGGCCAATTAGGCCATGGTTCCCCTTGCTAGCACTGTTCAGTTACCGGAACCCAGTGCTCCTTCTCATCAGGCCAGACCTTCTGTCACTGGGTGCGTTTCTACATCCATGTCCAGCAAGGTTACGTCTGACAGTCTGGTTCTTGAGATTGGAGGTCCTCGGCTGCTCCCACAGAGTCATCTCTCTGTTTCTCTTGAATAGGAGATTGAACACAAACAAAGTTTACGGGAGAATCTGGTCAAAGTCTGTGCAATACATGTCTACTGCTGACAGATCATGTACTGATCTAGAAGTTCTAAATATTCTGGGCTTCCTCCAGTCCGATTTAGATCTGGCTCTATCTATCAGCGCCTTCAGAGTACAAGTGTCAGCTTTATCAGCCTTCACAGGTGTTTTCAGGTCTAGGCATCTTTCCTGTCCAATAATTCTTCAAGGGAGCAACTAGGTTCAGACCTCAGAGTAAGCGGAGGTTTTCCAAATGGAATTTCCCTCTTGTTCTCCACTCCCTCTCGGGAATTGGAGTAGAGTGTTCTAGGACTATCTCCATTAAAGGCCTCTCTGTCATGTTTGCCTTTCTCCTGGCTATCACGTCGGCATTAGAAGAAAAAAAACTCAGAGATGGATTCACTGGTCATGGAGAACTTTTCTTAATGTTCTTCCAGTTCCAGCTGTGCTTTTACCTATATTTGACTCAATTCCCATGGGAACATCTGTTTTTCATGGGAACCAAGAAATTGTTCTGCCATCCTTTGGGATACTAACTTGCGTCCTTTAGACATGGGAGAGGTCGCCTGTGGCTTAGTTGGTTAAAGCGCATGTCTAATAAACAGGGAATCCTGAGTTTGACTCTCAGCAGTGCCTTCCTTTGGTTCTAGGAATCTCTCAGATATTGTGAAGTTACATCTAAAAGCTAGAGCTTCCTTCAGGCTTCAGAATGCCTGTTCATCCTTTTTTCTGGAAAAGACAATGGGGAAACGTGCCTCATTTAGGAGGATTGTGGCATGAATTGTCTGGGCCATCCTACAGGCTCACAGAGCCGAGGGCTTGGCTCCTTTGGGGATGGTGACTGCTCACTCGACCAGGAGTGTGCCCACATCCTGGGCGGCTTTGCAGCATGTGGTTCTCAATGTAATCATTAGGGCAACCTTGTGGTCCCTGATCAATACATTTATGGCTTATTGTGTAGAGCTGGTCTCTTTATCTTCTGTTAATTTTTGGTTTACAAATCCTGTCGGTGGACAGTGTAAATTAAACCCTTATCTTTGGTTCTGCAATTGCCCACCCGGGTGTGAATGGCGAGTTATTTCCCATACGTATGCTGCCATGGAGTCTGTCAGGAAAATAGAAAATTTCCTATCAAATACTTACCGTAATTTTCCTTTCCTGATGTACTCCATGGCAGCAGGTGTTCCCACCCAGAGTCACGAGTAGGCTATTTACGGAACGTGGCTTCTGGCTCAGAGCAAAGATGGGAGTTGGGTCCTATAGGGGAGTGGAGGCGGGTTTAACCCATTCATATGCTGCCATGGACTCCATCAGGAAAGGAAAATTACGGTAAGTATTTGATAGGAAATTTTCAATTTTTTTTACACTTTTGGGGGGACCAGTGACATTACTACAGTAATCAGTGCTAAAAATATGCACTGTTACTTGATTAATGACACTGGCAGGGAAGGGGTTAACACCAGAGGCAATCAAAGGGTTAAATGTGTCCCTAGGGGGTATTTTCTAACTTGGTGGGGGATGGTCTTTCTGCATGAACACAGAGACCTGTGTTCCTAAATAGGAGGATCCCTGTGTTCATCACTGACAGAACAGCTGTCGCAGTGTTTTACAACGGCAGACCACCATTCTGTCTCCACGGGGGGCGATCACTGGTGCCCGGCGCAATCGTGGCCGCCCGACCCACTGATTGGCTCCTCCTGTAGCCAATCGGCGAATGCGAGCGCCCCCACTAGCGGTCCCGCGAAACGACGTACAGTTACGTTGTTTCATGTGACAGAGCCGACTTGCTGCAGTATATGTATTGCTGGTGGTTGGCAAGTGGTTAAAAAGAGAAGTATGGGGTTGTTTTTTTTTTTTCAGAATTATACTTACCTAGGTGGAGTCAGCATCATACCCCTGCCGTCTGTAAGCCTGAGAACCAAGCGATCAAACACCGCCGATCAGTCGGTTCTCATAACTCCCTAAGCAGAGGGCTGGTGACTGTTGGTGATGGCTCTCTGCTCTGCCCCCTCCTCCCTCATTGGAGCCCTAGGCTGTGGAGGGGGCTACATACAGAGAGCAGGGCCCAGGAGGATGCTACGTACAGATAACAGGGCCCAGGGGGATGCTATGTACAGAGGGCAGGGTCTAGGAGGATGCTACGTACAGAGGACAGGGCTCAGGAAGATGCTACGTACAGAGGGTAGGGTTTAGGAGGATGCTATGTACAGAGGGCAGGGCTCAGGAAGGGGCTACGTACAGAGGGCAGGGCTCAGGTGGGTAGTGGGGGCTACGTACAGAGGGCAGGGCTCAGGAGGATGCTACGTACAGAGGGCAGGGCTCAGGAGGATGCTGCGTACAGAGGGCAGGGCTCAGGAGGATTCTATGTACAGAGAGCAGGGTCCAGGCAGATTCTACGTACAGAGAGCAGGGCTCAGGAGGATGCTATGTACAGAGAGCAGGGCTCAGGAGGATGCTACGTACAGAGGGCAGGGCCCAGGAGGATGCTACGTACAGAGGGCAGGGCCCAGGAGGATGCTACGTACAGAGGGCAGGGCACAGGAGGATGCTACTTACAGAGTGCAGGGCCCAGGAGGATTCCACGTACAGAGTGCAGGGTTTAGGAGGATTCTATGTACAGAGGGCAGGGCCCAGGAGGATTCCACGTGCAGAGTGCAGGGCTCAGGAGGATTCTATGTACAGAGGACAGGGCCCAGGAGGATGCTACGTATAGAGTGCAGGGCTCAGAAGGATGCCACGTTCAGAGTGCATGGCTCCGGAGGATGCTACGTGCAGAGGGCGGGGCTATTAACTATTTTTCTTCTGTATGTAATGACAGTATACATGGGATTTTAACAAGGGTATGTTTTGTCAGTACAAGTGTGAATATTTCTTTCTGTGTGTGGGTGTGTCTGTGTAATGTCAATTACACGCAGCCTGTATAAAACATATACACCTCACATCACTCACACACCACAGAGACACTACAGGAGATGGTCAGAGACTGCAGACACATTACAGGAGATGGATAGAGATTGCAGACAGTATACAGGGGATGGTCAGAGACTGCAGACACGATACAGGGGATGGTCAGAGACAGCAGACACGATACAGGAGATGGTCAGAGACTGCAGACACGGTACAGGAAATGGTCAGAGATTGCAGACATGATACAGGAGACGGTCAGAGACAGCAGACACAATACAGGAGATGGTTAGAGACTGCAGACACGGTACAGGAGATGGTCAGAGACTGCAGACACGATACAGGAGATGGTCAGAGACTGCAGACATGGTACAGGAGATGGTCAGAGACTGCAGACACGATACAGGAGATGGTCAGAGATTGCAGATATGGTACAGGAGATGGTCAGAGATTGCAGACACAATTGATTCAGGAGATAGTCAGGTACTGAGTTTACGGCAGTGTAAAAGTGTATAGTATTACAGGGCTGCTCCACTGTATTTAAACCAGCTCTGTAAGATTAAGTCAGTAATCCTCCTTTGAAAGTACAACCAAGTGACAGGAGACAGCAGCACATCCAATTTCCAAAATAAAAATTGCCTTAC
This sequence comes from Pelophylax lessonae, assembly GCF_965119305.1. Taxonomy (NCBI): domain Eukaryota; kingdom Metazoa; phylum Chordata; class Amphibia; order Anura; family Ranidae; genus Pelophylax; species Pelophylax lessonae. The sequence goes on from NC_138770.1 coordinate 38,622,890, forward strand.
AGTTACCTGTTCAAGATTAGTGGAGGACAGTAAACAGTTAATGCATCTGTGAAGCTTCTAGCCTGAACCAGCAGTAAATCCTCCAAAAAAAAAAAAAAATCCAATGCAGCACACACAGAGCTCTTGCTAAATAACTGAATAGAAGCTGAAATGGTTAACAGCCATGTATCCCTGGTCTCATAGAATGTGCAGCGTCTTATTATCAGTGTATTCAGGCAATATGCAGGTCAGGCAATGTACAGGTCAGGCAATGTACAGGTAAGGCAAAGTGTGGGTCAGGCAATGTGTGGGTCAGGCAATGTGCAGGTCGTTAGGCAGATAAAAAAAAAAGTACCTGCACACTGCCTGACCACACAGATATCTGGAAGACACTGCAGCCGACCAGCATTACATGTGACCCTACTACCGGACTGCCTGTTGTTTCCATCCAGCTAGAGTTGTGTGTGCAGCAGGATCAGTATTGCTGTAGTTGTTGTCATACCTTCTTGTATCTCCCTCCCGACAACCCGATTCAGCACCTGTTTACAGTCAAATGTGGCAGGCTGGAGAGAGAGGGTTGTATTGCCCGCTGACTGGCTGTGGATGGAAAGGAGGTACTCCACATATCGGCCCCGCACATTCCTGACGTCAGAGCTTCAATTTTACAGCTCTGCTCCACTCACTCTCACACCCCCAGCTTGCCCACTAATCCCTGCCTGTGCTAGATGGATGTTCACACTGCTGCAGGTCCTGCTATGCTGTCAGCAATAGGTATGGGGGCCGCTCCTGAATATGGGGAGAGGCATGGTCTGGGGACAGTATCCTCACTCCAGGGACTGTCCCCGGAAACATCTGGTTACCCTAGCCTATGACGTAGGCTCTTTACCATGTGATCAGCCGTTTCCAATCACAGCTGATCACATTGTAACCAGGAAGTGCCATTAATGGGCTTTCCTCAGTTCGTACTGACAAGGCCATAGCTGTCAACTTTCCCATTTTTGATGGGACAGTCGCACCAAATAGGACCTTGTCCCAGCTAACTTACTTTGCTGTCTGACTTTTATATTCCCTAACGATGTCTCTCTGCGCTCCAGCCCCCATCTTCAGACTCAGGATGGCCGGCAGGCGCCCTGTGCCTGGGCGAACATGGCGGGGGCTGGCCTGTACCTGTCCAGTGGTGTAGCGTGGGTGGCGCATGCGTAGGTGGGGGTTTCTTCTGGAGACGGGCCTCGCCCTCGCAGTATCAGACCAACGCGCTCAGCACACCAGCCTTTTCAGGCGCCTGCTGCTCAGCTCCGGACCCGACCGTTCTCCCTGTTACTGTAAGTGAGTGCTGGTGGCTAATTAAATTCACTGTCACTAAAGGATTATGATGTATGCCAAAAGGGGTGACAAGGAGTTTGGGAGAGGGCAAGAAAAGAATCGAAAGTTAACAGTTACGGAAGTGACTACTAGAAGAAGAGAGAAGAGTGGTGAACAAAAGAGGGATATTGGAGAAAATGGGAGGATGCCTGGGATGCTAGAGAGGGAGCATATGCCTCGTTTCCACTGAGCGTAACGGTTCGGGTCGGTACAGTTTGGGAGGGTTAGAATGGTCCGGTCTATTCAGGTGAGCGTTTCCACTGCAAGTCGGGCCACCAGGGACCATGCGGGGTTTACACCAAATGAGGTGTTTGTTTTGCTCTTTCATTTGACGTGAGCATTGAAGTTTTCCTGTCCGCCAATCAGTGGAATCTATTGTGTGACACCAGTAGCTCCGCCCTAACCGTACCGTACCATTTCCTATGGCCCTACATCTGAAGCAGGACCAGGAATGGTGCGGTTTGGTTCGGTTGTATGGGCCACTTTCATAATGGAAACACCCAAAATAGCGTACCGTACCGAACCGAACCGTTCCGCTCACTGGAAACGAGGCATTAGTCTCAGCAGTACCATAAAAGAAAAATTCTGTCTGGAAGAGAAAGATAGGGAACAGGGAGAGAATACAGAGACAGCAAAAAATGGGATAAAAAGCGAATAGAGGCTGCCTGTATTCTCTCCCTGATATAGATAGGAAATCACTGTATGAAATAATAAAATGACCAATGCTTGCCACGGGTGGGCAAATGTTGAGCACATTCATTGAACAAATTTTTTTAAACAAAGTGTTTGTGAAAGCTTACACCACATAATTTACTCAGCCAATGAAAGGTAATGACTCCATTTTTATTTTTCTACTGCTATCAATGGCCAACACGGTACAACACTTCATCCATGTCTTTAGTGATCTCTGATCTCCTTATGAAGTGTTTCTTACATGAAGAAGATCAGCCATGGAGTATATCTGAGGTGTATATCAGGGTGTGCTTCTTCCCCACATGTCCAGCAACATTCATACAGAAGACATTTCCCACACTCAAGGCACTAATACACCTCGAGGGGGCTGTGTGGGATCCCTGCTGTAAAGGAAGACAGGACTTCAGTGAGGAACAATTCCCTCACTCAGGACAGGAAAGTGGCTTCTCCCCCGTGTGCAATCTCTGATGTTTGTAAAGATGGGACTTCTGTGAAAAACATTTCCCACACTCAGAACAGGAATATGGCTTCTCCCCCGTGTGAGATCTCTGATGTTTGTAAAGATGGGACTTCTGTGAAAAACATTTCCCACACTCGGAACAGGAATATGGCTTCTCCCCTGTGTGAGATCTCTGATGTCTGTGAAGATTGGACTTCTTTGAAAAACATTTCTCACACTCAGGACAGGAATAAAGATATAGCTTTTCGTCCGTGTGCATTCTCTGATGCGAGTAAAGATCTAACTTCTTTGAAAAAGATTTCCCACACTCAATGCAAGAATACAACTTTTGCAACACGTGACACCTTTGGTGTTTTAAAAGATCAGATTTTCGTGCAAAACATTTCCCGCACTCAGAACAGGAATATGGCTTCTCACGTGTATGAAGTTTCTGATGTGCGTAAAGATTAGAGTTATTTGAAAAACATTTCCCACACTCAGAACAGGAAAAAAGCTTCTCCCCCGTGTGAGACCTCTGATGTGAGACAAGTCCTGATTTTTTTACAAAGCATTTCCCACACTCAGAGCAGGAATACGGTTTTTCCCCAGTGTGAGCCCTCCGATGTGTGACAAGCTGTGATTTTTGTACAAAACATTTCCCGCACTCAGAACAGGAATACGGCTTCTCACCTGTGTGTAATCTCTGATGGTTGTAAAGATTGGACTTATTTGAAAAACTTTTTGCACACTCACGACATGAATACGGCTTCTCCCCAGTGTGAGATCTCTGATGTACAGCAAGTTTGTATTTTAGTACAAAGCATTTCCCGCACTCAGAACAAGAATATGGTTTTTCCCCCGTGTGCAATCTCTGATGTGTGTAAAGATTGAATTTCTTTGAAAAACATTTCCCGCACTCACGACAGGAATACGGCTTCTCCCCCGTGTGAGATCTCTGATGTATGGAAAGATGAGACTTCTTTGCAAAACACTTCCCGCATTCTGGGCAGGAATGTGACTTCTCCCCTGTGTGAGATTTTATATGCACAAGAAGATTGGATTTAAAATGGAAAGGTTTCCCACACTCAATACAGGAAAATCTGCTATCTTTTGGAAGGAAGACACCACCCCTCATAGTCTGAGGACCCTTAGGATAAGAGGAATAAGATGGTCCGGCACCGTCACTCACAGTCTGAGGTTCCTCAGGATAAGAGGAATACGATGGTCCATCTACACTGTGTGGTGCCGGATGGACATTTGAGGTAGCCGGGTTTTCTCCTGGACTATACTGTGTGATGTCTTCATCTTCTACTTTACAGTCTGGAGACAAAGTGAGACAATCCTCTGAGGTTTTCCTCATCTCCCGTCCATCTAATAAAATAGAAATAAAAAGATTATTACTAGACATAAGCAGATTGGTTGCCCTAAACCAGGACTCCGCCCACATCAGGCAGCTTTGTCTCTGAGGATCTTACAATTCCCCCCTCAAGGTAACTAGTAAATGGGTCCTCTGATCTCCTACCAGTTCATTTCTTTATTCATGGACCTTAGTCAGAGAGTGAGGAACCAACGAGAGCTGTCTTTTATAGGAGTGACAGTGCTGAGGGGATTATAGGATGAGTGTCCCCTCCCCCTCTATCACTCATAATTAATGGTTTGAATTGCTTCAGATGGGACAGTAATATTTGTCAGCAATATCTCTCAGGAAGTGTATGAAGATGAACGGTTTTACTTTTCAGATTGTCAGAATATTGCAGGAATGTCTCACATACCCTTGATAGTGAGATGGGTGGGGTTTGTTATTGGTAAATGCCTGTATTCAATTGTTCTATTGTGTCTGTCTGCCTTGAGATAAACTTATTATGGGATGTATGTGTGGATTGTGACTGTTCCATTGTTAAATCTTAATGACCTCACATTGTTCTGTCCAGATGGCTAGATAATTAGTTTAAGTTAATTCTGTTCCTATATACACTTTCATCTGCATAGGATACTGTAATCAGGCAGAGACAGTGGCGTAGCGTGGGGGGTGCAGGGGGGCCAGCCGCACCGGGCGCAACATCTGGGGGGGGCGCATCCGCAGTGTCACTCTGTCTGACTCTGACATACACAGTTCACACACTGTCTGCGGCTGCCTCCATCTTTAGGCTGGGAGATGTCCAGCGCGGCAGCCCTATGGATGAAAATGGCAGGTCGGGACGGGGCTGGACTGTGCCTCACCTGTCCCTTGGTGTAGGGTGGGGTGGCGTTGCAAGCCAAGCCCCGGCTATGCCCCCTCTCCTCACTGCTCAGTCAGTTTAGCAGCGAGTGAATCAGCAGCCTGGTGCTGTCACAGAGTGGGTTTTTTTTTTTAATTGCCTGATTAGAGCCAGAGGCTCTAACAGGCTTCAAAAAAGGGTGGACCCGGGGCGCATAGCAGTGCGCCCCGAGCCCACCCATTGTGTGACAATAGCGAATGAAAATTCGCTATTGTCACCCGGATCCTCCTCCTGGCCAATCAGAAAGGCGTACTCATGCCATTGGCTGAGGAGGAGGCGGGAGGACTCGAGGAGACGCGGAGGACTTGAGAAGATGTGGGGAACTGAGGAGAAGCCACCGCTGCAGGTAAGTCTCTCTGCAATGAAAGGGGGTACGCTGGTCTCTCTGCATTGAAGGGGGGCACGCTGGTCTGTCTGCATTGAAAGGGGGCACGATGATCTCTCTGCATTGAAAGGGGGCACGCTGGTCATTCTGCATTGAAAGGGGGCATGCTGGTCATTCTGCACTGAAAGGGGGCACGCTGGTCATTCTGCATTGAAAGGGGGCACGCTGGTCTCTCTGCATTGAAAGGGGGCACGCTGGTCATTCAAACTTGTATTTAGATGCATTTTACTTTAATTACATCAGTATTTTCATAACAAACAATACATGTGCTTAGGGGGTAAGGGTTTCTTTAACTAATCTAGTGGAAGAGACTCGAGTGCTAAAATCCCGTGGGTTAGGGGGCGCAAATTACTTGCCTTGCCCCGGGTGCTGACATCCCACGCTACGCCACTGGGCAGAGAGGAGGGATTGTGTACACCGTATGGGAGTGACGGAGTGTAAAACTCTGTTTTCATTGGATTGTGAATTTCAGGGCCTGTTCCCAACAAGGTCCACCTGGGTGGTAACCTTGTGGGGGAAAACTGTATAAAAGAGCAGCTGTACCATTAAAGTTTTGAGTTATACTTCACCCTCAATCAAGAGTCCTGTCTTTCATTGGGGGAATCTGCTACAAGGGATTGCTATGCTCTTCATACTCCCGTGGATAATCACTAAGCTCTTGTAAGAGCTTGTTCTTGTTCCTGCTTCACTCTCTGGGGAAAGACAGGTTCACCCACTGGAACCTGGAGCCTTGTCGTAGGTCCAGGGTGGGTAGGAGACAGCGAGACCCCGACCAAGCTGCGGCGGTTCGTGGGGTCTGAGGCGGTTATAGTCTGGTGGAGTGCTTGGAGCCCTCGGGAAGCACTAGGAGCATCCGTCAATGGAAGTACCCGGTCAGGGTGTCGGTTCCGATATATCGGGGAAAGTATCAGAATGATGTAATGTACAACATAGAGTATAAAGTGCAGGGGTCATGAGTATGTAACGTACAACATAGAGTATATAGTGCAGGGGTCAGGAGTATGTATTGTACAACATAGAGTATATAGTGCAGGGGTCAGGAGTATGTAATGTACAATATAGAGTATATAGTGCAGGGGTCAGGAGTATGTATTGTACAACATAGAGTATATAGTGCAGGGGTCAGGAGTATGTAATGTACAATATAAATTATACAGTGTAAGACTCAGGATTCATAATATTGGTATTCAGCGGAAGCTTAAAGTGATTGTAAAGGCTTGGTTTAAAAACAAATATATAATAATAATAAACATGTTATACTTCCCTCCTCTGTGCAGTTGGTTTTGCACAGAGTGGCCTGGATCCTCCTCTTCTCGGGTCCCTTTTTAAAGCTCCTGGCACCTCCCTTCAGTTGAGTGCCCCCATAGCAAGCAGCTTGCTATGGGGGCACGCGAGCGGAGCTGCAGCTCCATCTGTCCATTCAGACATGGAGCTGTCATTCGGCCCCACCCCTCTCTCTCTCTCTTGATTGGCTGACTGACTTTGATTGACAGCCACAGGAGCCAATCAGGAGGGAGAGTCCCAGGCGGCCAAGGGAACTTGTGGACATCGCTGGACAGTAATCGGGTTCAGGTAAGTATTGGGGGTGGTGGGGAGGCTGCTACACACAGGTTTTTCATCTTAATGCATAAAATGCATTAAGATAAAAAAACCTTTGCCTTTACAACTCCTTTAAATGTTTACTTGAGACAAGTTGCAGAAGTCCCACACCACTGCCTCCCATCTCCTGAGACTGCACTCAGTGACTTGGGTCTGAGACTATACAGACATATCCCTCCACCCGGCACAACCAGCAAATAACAGAACAAGTAATCCTGGGAGAATTGTTCTTTCAGAGATCTTACTAGACCTGGGCATGGGGCAGAAGGCCCAAGGCACATACCCCAGGTTCCAAGGTCAAGCAAGGACTATAGGGAAAATCTACATTTTGCTGCCAGCTGAACCCCAGAATCTCCATAAATCCAGTCTATATACATTAATTGTGCCTGCAGCACAGAGAAGGAAGATTATCCGAGAGAAATACAGGACGGGGAACACAGCTCAGGAAAGTGACCAGGGTATTACAGGTGGATATCACCCAGTCCCCGCCCTATTCTGGACAAATCAGTGAGCAGTATGGGTGGAGGAATGCATTTAGTGTTAATGACCCACCTGTGCTGATCTCTGTAGGAGTGTCCTCCTCTATACATGTCCCCGGTTTTCCATCCTCCTCCATAGACTGCTGAACATCCCTCACAAACCTCTCTTCTTCTTCTGCTTTAATCTCATGTTTTATATTTATCAGATCTTCACCCTAAACGAAATAAAATAACAGAAAGAAATAAAATAACAGTAAAATATAAACTTTAATACTGAGTCCATGTTCTAGATGTTCTGTCCCACCAACCTTGTAACAGTGAGGGATGGTGTGATCTTCCTGTGTGGAATTCCGGGAATACAGAGGACGGGGACATCTCTCTGGTGGGTTCCTGGTATTAAGTGGCTCTATCATATCCTTGTGTCCTTCTGAAAACTCCTCCAACACTACATACTCCTCATCCTCCTCTTTATACTCTTCTTTGACAACAATATTATAATCCTTAAGGTTTCCACTCTGCATATTTAATAAAACATTCATTTATTGTATAAAACAAGCTTTTGTATCAATCACAGCTACAAAAAATTACTCCTCATCTACCTGATGATGGTGAGGGATGGAGTGATCTTCCTGTGTGGAATCCCGGGAATACAGAGGACGGGGACATCTCTCAGGTGGGTTCCTGGTATTAGGTGGCTCCAGCATATCTTTGTGTCCCTCAGAAAGCTCCTCCATCACTCCATACTCCCCATCCTCCTCTTTATACTCTTCTTTACCAATAATATTATAATCCCCGAGGTTTCCACTCTGTACATATAATAAAACATTCATTGTAATAAACATGCTGTGTTTAAATCTCCTAGTGATTGTTAATCATCTACCTGATGATGGTGAGGGATGGTGTGACCTTCCTGTGTGGAATCCCGGGAATACAGAGGACGGGGACATCTCTCTGGTGGGTTTCTGTATCTGGATGACTCCGCCACGGGGTCCTGGTAAATATCTTTGTGTTCTTTTAGAAACTCTGACTCCTTCATCACCCCATCCTCATCATCCTCCTCTTTTATCTCTTCTTTACCTTCAACTTTAGAATCTCTCAGGTTTCCCTTCTGAATATTTAATAAAAATGACATCAATGGTAACAATGCAGATAATGTACAGATCCTAATGATACTATCAGTGATTGTTAATCATCTACCTGATGATGGTGAGGGATGGTGTGACCTTCCTGAGTGGAATCCCGGGAATACAGAGGACGGGGACATCTCTCTGGTGGGTTTCCATTACTGGATCCATCTGTAGGAAACACACACACTGACTGAATACATTGTTTCTATGTGTTTATCAGATGATGGGGGATCTAGGTGGACCCTCCGTACTGCTCTCTCCTTTACAATAAAGTCTCCTCTTACCCGGTGATGTGAGGGGCGGCTGATTCTCCATCATGACGTCCTTGTAGAGATCCTTGTGTCTTTCTAAATACTCCCACTCCTCCATGGAGAAATAGACAGTGACATCCTGACACCTTATAGGAACCTGACACACACAATGATACAGTCACCATCCAGACACATCCCTTGTCTGTTACTGGATAATGTTCCAGAATTCCCAGCACCGCTCACCTCTCCTCGATGATCTCTCTGGTGACTTCTATTTTTTTTTATTTCTCTATTCTATCAGGGAGGGAGGTGGAGGCGATGTGATGGTCATATGATCTCCAAACTTCACTCGAGGAAAACTCTAGATTTGAAATCACAAATAGTAAAATCAAATGACATTCCCAGAATCCTCCTCACTTCACTGTTCAGATTTGTGTATTATTAACAGAGATAAGAGTGACCTTCCAGAATCCTCCTCACTTCACTGTTCAGGTCTATATTTTGTTAGGGCCCCAGTTCAAGCTGAGGTATAATTTTCCTACACACGCCCCCCCCCCCCCCCTCCTCCATTCCATAGGTTAAAAGCTTGTTGCAGGCTTTGTCATTGGATACAATGCAAAACCGACAGTTCTGCCAAGGATCCACCCACATCCTAAGAGCATCACAAAAAGAGAAAAGAGCCAGATGGAAGGACATTGGGAGAAGGGGATGTGAGGTCAGCTGCTGGGTTTCACACTTCCTGAAGCGCACATACAGGAGGAGAGGTACGGGAGGAGGAGTAGCAGATCAGCTCTCTCCCCTCCCATTCGAGCAACGGAGGAGAGAGGGGGAACTATCAGTGCAGGCTCTGGGCTGGGTGAGAGAGATACTCTCATCTCAGAGTCCTGCTGAGAAGGAACTGATGAGGCTGCACTGATGGGCACTTATGAGGCTGCACAGATAGGTGGCACTGATGGGCATTGATGAAGCTGCACAGATAGGCGATACTGATAATCAGTGCCTTGATTATCAGTGTAAATAATGTATGGACAGTCTTGCCAGGTTAAAGGCTCTCCTTTCCTCACACAGACACATCTTGGGAGGAAAGGAATGCCAATAACCAGCAATTCTGTTTATATGTGATCAGCTGATCACATGGTAAAGAGCCAATGAGATTGGCCCTTTGCTGTGATCAGCTGTGTCCAAAGGACACAGCAGCGGTCACAAAGCCCTCAGGGGGCATGCGGGAGGCGGGGTTCTGGGAGAATGTCCATGGACGCCCTTCCAGAACTGTAAACCTGTGCTGTTGCCACCTTTTAGTTATAGTGCAGGCGGGAAGAAGTTAAACCAGGGTTCCCAGAGCGCCCCTTACATCAGAGTTCCCCTTTACATTCCAGAGTCTACAGAGATCCCCCTTACACCTTAAGTGAAAATTATGCAGACTCTGATGTATGGCAGAGCTCTGCCGACCCTGATGTAAGGCAGAGCTATGCCGACTCTGATTAAAGGGGAATAATGGCTCTCCTAATAATCACCTTATAACTCTCCCATTCTGCAGGATTTTTCCTTCCCCCTCCCATTTTTATTATTTTTTTTTTATGCTTCACGTCTCTTCTTTTGTCTCTCTCCTTCTTTTCCTCTTTCTCTGTTGCCGACACTGAGCTTATGGCAGCCCTTCGGTCTCCCCCTTTTACAGGGAGACCCCGAGACTCAGTATCTCTGGCCCTTTCTTGCTCACATGCAGGTCTAAAATCCATTTTGCACTTTTTCTACTAATTATCTACCCCAACCTGTCGGGGTGTCTAGTGGAACTGCGCACATTTTACCCTCTGATGCAAACTAGTACACCTGCAACACGGGCTCTCCTTGCTGCAACACGGGCTCTCCTTGCTGGCCTTTGGGCCTAGGTGACATATGTGGATCTTCGATTTGTACTCCTAGGTTTCTCAGTGGACAATTAGTATTGACAAATGTTACCTGATCATTTTCTTTCATCCCATGCCTTTCCACTATGTTTGATATGCTATACCCCTGCATGGGTGAACGTTTGTCATGTTGTCATGCTCACTACAATAAAAGCTATTGTACCAGAAAGGGGAATGCTGGGAACTCTGATGTAAGGGGGGCCCTGGTTACCAGAGTCTGCAGCGTTTCCCCTTACATCTCAGTTCCCTCTCAGAGTTATTAGTGTTCCCCTGCTGCAGAACATGTGAAAGGGTCCCGCCACAGGATCATATTAAAGGGCCACGTGATGGGATTAAAGGACCCCAGGCTCATAGGGAATGGGGGGGTCAGGTGGGCTCTTCATTATTTCTTGCATCGGGGCCCTGAAGGTTCTAGTTATGCCTCTGGTGTGAGGTCATAGGATTCTCTGACTGTGGATAGGTGGACATTGGCAGGAGGAGCTGTGAGGTCTGTGTGATGTCATAGGATTTTCTGACTCTGGTTGGAGGAGCTGTGAGGTCAGTGTGATGTCATAGGATTCTCTGACTTTGGTTGGAGGGACATTTTGAGGAGGAGCTGTGGGGGGGGGGCGCTCTGTGAGATTTCTGTATACAGAATAATTTCTCCCGGGTGCGTTCTACCTCTCCTAAACTGTTATAGGAGCTTTGTCTTTGGGCTTTGCCAGGACACATCATATTCCTGTGATCTCCGTGTACTCCGGAGGCTTTACTCATCACATTTTGGGATGATTATCTGAGACTGGGGAAATTTTTGTGTGTTACCGCAGGATGACACTGTGGACACCGAAGTAATGACCGTGCCTCGTCCTAATATTTAATATCAAGAAAAAATGGGGGTAAATGGGACTTTTTTGGCACAATGACAGGACAAAAAATGTCATAAAAGTTAGTTTTTATTAGAAAATTGGTTCAAAATATAAAGCAAAAAAGGAGAGAAAAAAAGGGGAAAATTTTAAATATACACAGAATCCATGTCTAAAAGGATATGGATATAAAATCAATGCTGAAAAAATATGGACTGATAACATATAAGAATCCCATCTAACCACATAGTTGGAGTGCAAAACATAAAATAAAGATGTTATGTAAAATGTGGACAATGATCACACCAACAATACTCAGAGATTATTTTGATGGTAGGACAGAAAGAATAATGTGTTCCAACAATGGCGATGGGTTTATTCAGTTATGGTGATGGAATATTTGCACTCCAACTATGTTGTTAGATGGGATTCTTAGATCGGGGCATCCCTAATAAAGACATACATATTCCAATCCTCCCTAAATAAACCCTCCATCCCCCACCACTAATAAAAGTCATATAACCCATTAGTATAGACTGATGAGGTGAGAAGGTGATTGGTGGGAAAGGTGACGTATATCCAAAATGAAGACAATGTTCCGACCCCGTAAGTAGGTAAATGTTCTGACCCTGAAGGGGTTAATCTAGGTTTCCACACTATATATGTGTGTATCATCATCAGAGAGGAGCTCTGGCATGTTCAAGTTCTTACGTGCCCGATCCCCGCCAGGAGGCTGACATTGCACACGGCTAATCACAGGCAGGGCCGCTGATAGGGCAGTACAACCAGCCCTGTTGTACCGGGCCCGGGCTCCATCAGCTCTACAAGGGGCCCGGGCAGCATCACAGTAAATTTCTGCATGTTAAAAAAAAATTGTTTTTTCTAAACTTTTTCCTAATTTGTACTTTCTTGGGGGTGTAATTACATTTTCCTGGGCCCTATAATGTCAACAGAAGGGCCCAGGAGGTGAGTGCAGTGGCGGGACTTTTTTTTTCATTTTCGGGGGCGCATGTATACATGGGATGTAGTTCCATATTGATTTGCTGCCATATAGTCCTGGCAGCTGCTGTCCACTGCCTTGCCTGGCGGAGGGATACAATAATTCTCTGCTCAGCCCCGCCTCCCCTTACTCAGGTGCCGAGTGTGATCATGTAAGGAGGCGGATGGCTCAGCAGCTGACAGAGAGCAGTAGGAGGACAGCATGGTTGCATTGGACACAGTGAGTGAAGAACAGAGGATGGAGTCCTCACTGTGTCCTATGATCACCAGTATGAAAATCACACAGTCAGCAGGTGCCCTGTCACAGTGTCACGTGGCTGCTGACTTTGTTATGCAGTAACACTCACTACAGCCATAGCTTAACCACTTTACCACAGGAGGATTTTGCTGTCTTACGTCCAGGCCACTTTTTGCGATTCTGCGCTGTGCAACTTTAACTGACAATTGCGCGGTCGTGCGACGCCGTACCCAAACGAAATTTACGTCCTTTTTTTCCCACAAACAGAGCTTTCTTTTGGTGGTATTTGGTCACCTGTGCGCTTTTTACTTTTTGCGCTATAAACAAAAAAATAGTGTTTATTTTGAAAAAATAACAATATTTTAAACATTTTTTTATATGAAATTCCCCCCCAAAAAAATGTAAAAATCTAATTTTTTTTAAATTTTTGGCCAATTTGTTTTCTGCTACCTATGTTTGGTAAAAAAAAAATCACGATAAGCGTATTTTGATTGGTTTGCGCAAAAGTTATTGCGTTTACCAACTAAGGGAAAGATTTCTGTCATTTTTGGTGTTTTTTTTTTAACGCGTAATGGCGGCGATCTGCGATTTTTTTTGCGGGCCGCTATATTTACTAGAATACAATAATAACACAAATGTAATACTGTGATTTATTCTATAAGGTGAGTTTACTGCTAAAATAAATGTAAAATTGAAGACTTGCGTGAATGTAAGAAGATGTCCGCTGCTGCTTCGTGTTCTGTCACATTAGGAAAGCTATTGGTACGCATAGCAGCCATGTTGGAACGCATGGCACATGCGCAGTAAGTTGTTCTAGTCCGTATGTCACTTCCGGTAGCAGAATCTGATAGGTAGCGCTATTCTGACAGAACACCGGCACATCCCTGGATTGGAAGGGTGATATCTTGGTCATCCCTGCATCATGATAGCTCTAGCAACTTTGCACAAAGTAACATAAATAATAAAATAAAATGTAAAACCTTTTTAAAGCCCCCCCCATTCCCCCTTGCTCATGCGTAATTGCAAACATGCACGTTGGTCCCGCACATATATGTAAACGGTGACAAACCTGCATTTTGTTTTGAGGCGGAGCCAGGGATAGGGTTGAAGGGGGCCCCATTAGGTAGGCTGTACGGGGCCCCATCATTTCTAAAAGCAGCCCTGATCACAGGCAGTGAGACATTTCCCGATCCGCAGCTGCACAGTTCGGGAAATGTCTCACTGCCTGTGACTCCCTGGTGGGATCAGGCACGTACAAACTCGAACACACCCGAGCTCATCTCTAATCATCATCTGCTGGAGATAAAAGATGTTACAGTGACTATGGAGGAAGAGGACGGACATGACGGAGGGGTTACTGGGTGTAAATAGAAAATAAGATCTTATTACCTCCTCTGCTGCCACTTCCAGCAATGTCTCCTCTCTACGTCCTCCTGACTCACCTCTGACCCAGAACTTCCTGTTCATCTCTGACATCACTTCCTGTCTTCCATAGAGACTTCCTGTCTGGGTAGAAGTGAGATCACCACCTTGTGGAGATCAGAGGAACTGCAGCCCTGGGGAAACGTGTCGTAGTGTGAATACGGCCTTGTGCTGGGTGTTGTCGTGTGTACTGTATATCCTTATAGATGGATAGTTGTCAACTGTTTGGAATTTGCCAGGACAGTCACACTTTTTAGCTATTTGTCCTTTGATGTGTTTGTTCCAGGCTGTGTCCCAAGAATCACAGCGTATAGTGTGAATGTGTTTGGGGCCAGACAATGGGAGACCAATCAGTGTTTAGAGTGGGGCTGTGGTCAGCCAATGAGCATGTAGTGATCAGCAGTGGGTGGGTATCAGAGAACGATCAGGCAGAGGTTCTCCTGATCTCTAGACCAGGGTTTCCCAATTCATGTTTCCCTTAGAACCCTTTGACATGGTATAGCAAAACTTTGGAACCCCAACAAAAAAAATGTGTGCGTAGACCTCCGGTCCTCGGGGCCCACTAACAGGCCAGGTTTGCAAGATAACTAAATTATATCACAGGGGTTATCATTTGCTGCTCAGTGATTGCAGTATTCTAGTCTGCATCTCCCCAAGGTAATACTTAAAATCTGGCCTGTTAGTGTGCCTTGAGGACCACTGCTGTAGAGTAGTGCAGCGCAGCGCAAACCTTTCAATGAGCAGAGTGTAATGTTCTCTTTTGCTGGCAAATTCTTTTTATATCTGGTTTAATTGTTGACAATTGTATTCCCATGTCTGCAGTTGCGCCAAGACGATTTCGATACTTTGTTTTTGTAAAACGAGAATCCAGTTTTCACATAAGTATGTGCTGGCGAATGGCAACAGAACTTTGATTGCACGCTTGGACAATTCTGGGTATTCTTCATGTAAATCACCCCAAAAAGCAATAAGAGAAACTTCTTTACATTTTTGCCTTAGTTGACTGTCAGAAGTTATATCGATCAGATTCTCAAAATCTACATCAGAAAAAACTGGTTGGCTTGTCTTTTATGAATGGATTTCGAACCCAGTCGTTATTGGCTTCATTCAAGAATGGAAAATACTGATTAATAGATGTGATTAAATGGCGAAGATAATCTACAATTTCAAAGCGCATTTCATCTTCAAGTTCAATTTCTGATTCTTCAAGAAAATCTTTAAATGTTGGCAAAGAGTTCAAATTATTTTGCTCACCAGATGAGCTCCAAAACTGCAGCTTACGAGGCAGTGAAAATATTTTATCTCTTACATTAAAAATATTCGTCTTATTTCCTTGGAGTGATAAACATGTAGCACTGCCCCCTAGAGGACTGCTGGATTGTTCACCGTTTTGGGTCCCTCTGAGTTACCGATAGCAACTGCATGCAGAACTTAACACTTTACTTTCCGGCTCAGTCAATGAACAGTCCAGGGGTTGTTGTTTTTGTTGTTTTATTTTTTATGGGGATGGGAAGGAATGAGTGGGATACTCCAGAACTTGACCTATTCACAACTCTGAGGACTATCTGAGGATGCGGCTAGGCAGCAGTTTCACCTTGCCACTAGATGAATCTGAGGTAACGTTCCTGAATACACACTTGCTTAGTACTTATCTTCAGGGTACTCGCCTAGCACCCCCTTTCACTTCACCAACTGACACCCGTTCTCTAACCACTCTACTCTGGGGTGGCCCCCTTCCTGGTCAGCCCCTTAGACACGATCCCCTGTACTCACCTTACTGTTTTTCCAGGTTCTCCAGTGTCTCAACCCCTCCAGTCAGCTCTCCTGGACCTCTGGGTTCAGCTCCTTCCTTCTGGCTCACCAGGCCGACTGCCTGTGACCATACACCAACTGCTGCAGAAGAGGAGGCAGCTGCCACCCTCCTTCCGGGACTCACCAGCCAAAGACCCCGAGCACATGTGCTCCTGGCTTTTATCCTACACCCCACAATGCACCAAGACAGCAGTCTGTGCCAATCACTGGGGCTGTATCAAAGTCTGTGTACCCATTGGTCAGGTTTTCACCAAGATCCAACATGCCTCCCTATTGGACCAGTGTAAAACTAGATGAATCACACACTGAACACCATGAGCAGACATAACTCACAGATCCTGCTCCCTGTTAAGCAGAAAGCAATATAGAATTTGCCTGCTGCTCCTTTGTTAGGCAGACAGAGCCAAAACTATACTCTCCTATCTAGCACCTACCTAGGAAGGTGCTACAAACATACATTTAATTTTGTGAATATGTCTGCAAGATATGCTACTTTGGATAACCACAGTGTGTTTGTTAATCGATCAGATAATCCTAATTTATGATCCTGTAAATATGCAAACAACTATTGACGCAATTCAAACATTCTAACAAGGACTTTACCTCGTGATAGCCAACAGACTTCTGAATGCAAAAGCAGAGCAGAGTTGTGACTACCCATATCTTCACATATAGTTTTAAATAGTCGTGACTGTAATGGTCGACTTTTTATAAAATCAATAATCTGGACTGATTCGTCTAGCACAGTTTTAGGTGAAATTGAAATACTTTTGGCTACCAGTGCACATCTGTGAAGAACACAGTGAGAACTGGTGCTGTTTTTTGTTACATATCTTGTTCGTGTCACAGCACCTGCCACTTTCCCAACCATTGCTTTGGCACCATCACTGCGCACATCTACACATTTGTCCCAATTTATACTGTGTGTTCATGAACTTCTGGATACAGTTAAATATGTTCTCACCAGTGGTATGAGTTTTCAAAGTTTCACACAGAAGCAAGTCTTCTTCAAACGGTTTGTAACTAAAACCAAAAAAATTAAAAGTCCTGCAACATCTGTGGACTTGTCTAATTGCAGTGAGTACACATCACATTAATGCAGTCGAGAAATTACTTCAGTATGGATGTTATCAGCAAGATCATGAAAACGGTGCAAAACTGTGTCGCTGAAAGTCCAGGGCATGGGCTGGTGGCCCTTGGGCCCAGTGCCAACACTTTGGCAGGTGACTTATCATCCATAACATCCTCCAATGAAAAGTCAATGAAATCTGTGATCCGTGGTTGGGGAATGAGGATGACTTCCTCTTCTCCCATACCTTTATCCAGCTGCTGGACAGACACATTCCTCCATCCAAGCTCGTCCTGTGCAGAAACAGGTTCATCAAGGTGAGTCAACACTTGCTGCATCCGCCATAACAGCTCTGCTTCCATAGCTGCGGGTGCAGGTGAGAAAAGCACACTGTGCTTGTGCCACATTGTTGATTCTTCAGTCAGGATTTGTAAACTGTCAGCTGGTAGTTCTTGATTTTCCCAGGCAAGGGGAGCCCAGCCCTGGCACTGAGCAGAGTCTAGCAGCTGTCTGTAGGTGATCTCCAGCTCCCATTCCTGAACGACCAGAAACTCCATATCTTCCAGTACCCAGAGCATTTTCAAAATGTTTAGGATCTCTTCTCTGAAATCCATAATTTCCTCTAACCGCCACTCCCAAAGTCAGGGTCCTCTGACATCTTCTCTAAAGACAGCCCCGGGCCGCCATAAAAAAAGCCTTCCGTTGGGCTGTTGTCCGCTGTCCTTGGGCACACTGGGTTACATATCAGCGGAGGGCTCTGTAGCTCTCGTCCAACCGCATCTTCGTCTGGACCAGCCTTCTTACCTCAGCTTTCCATTCCTTGTTCCGTTTATTTCCCAAAACAGCACCCGCAATTCATACATCAACCAGTACCTTTCCTGGATGGAGAGGAGGATTTTTCCCTGGTGTCGCTGCTTACGGGCTAGCGTTTCCTTCCAGAATTCCAAGCGGATTGAATCATACCATCCTAGCCGAACCTGTTCTGACACTGGTCCCCTGTGCTGTATCTGCATCTCTCGCAACCCCCTTCCGAATTCCTCTTTCATGGCGGCTGATATCTGTACCTCTCCTCTTCTGCTATCCGGACCTTAGATCCCAGTGGAGGTTTGGATGTTCCAGACTGCAGGAAGCATCCCATTGCTTGTCACCAATGTCACAGAACCATGACCCCACACTGTGTTTGTGGGCTTCTGTCAGAATAATGCTTTCTCCAGTCTTGAACATAGATATCAGATATTACAGTGCCCTATACACAACTAGCCGGAACTTAGTTTGTATACTGTAGATCTGGAACAACAACTTTTATTGAACAGACTCACACACAAAATATACACCACACAGGAGGGCATCCCCCTCCTGATCAGATTACCCCACCAGGTCAAGTGCCTGATTACATATCCTATGCCCAAGGGATGGTTCTCACTGACCTGGTGGATATTATGGATACCTTTGTTACATACTACAAACCAGTTTATGTGCCAATTTTACTGTACCAGGCACAGGATCTGGAGTCCCTACTCATGTCCCTGAAAATCCAAAAACTTTCGGAGTGGGAAAGAGATGACCTTTTATAGAGGTGAGCATTACAGTACATGGGTTTTGATACAATTAGTTGATTTGTGTGATACACAAGATACTGTTTGGGAGAAATATGTTATTAAATTGATAACTTTGTTAAAAAAAATGAATTTCCATTTTTATTCCACATTTTCCAAACACATATGGCAAAAAAAGTCTTTAAAGACTCACCATGCCTCTTAGAAAATACTGTGGGATGTTTGATTTCTAAAATGTGGTCATTTTTTGGGTGTTTCCACTGTCCTGTTGCTCCAGGGCCCCTAAAATTGAGATAGGAAGTCAGGAAATGAGACGTATATTTTTTTGCCCCTAGAAAGTCTGAATGTGCTCCTTAAATTGTGGGTCCCTCTATGTGGTTAGGATGTGAAAAAGTATCCCACATGTGGTAGAATGTTTTTTGGGGTATAATTCTAAGTATGCTTATGAGGTGTGTTAGAAATATCCTATTATTTGACGTTACATTTTCATTTCACCTCCAAAAACTTTTGACAAATTACATTTTCAAAAGACTTATTATACCTCTTAGAAAGTACCTTGAAGTGTTTGTTTTCCAAACCGGAGTCATTTTGTTGTTGTTTCCACTGTCCTGGTTCTCCGGGGCCTCCAAAAATGTGATAGGTATTCGGGAAATTACATGTATAATTGATGCTCCTTAAAAAGCCCCAAGGTTTTCCTTGGATTTTGGGCCCCTCTTTGCACCTAGACTGTGGAAAAGTAGGCAGTCAGGAAGATAGATGCATAATTTTTTGCCCTTAGAATGCCTGAGGGAGCTCCTCTGCTGTCTGGCTAGACTGTGGACAAGTCTCACACATGTAGTATCCCCATACTCACGAGGCATAGCACCTGTTTTTTTTGGGATGTAATTATAAGTACTGTATGTCTATGTTGAGTGCAAGAAATAACTTGTTAAAATGACAACTTTGTACAGTTGGGGACTGTTTTCAAGACGTAATGCAACATTTCATATCCACCCTCTATTATGTGGCACGCTAAGGACATTTTTGAGCTATGAGATCATGCTCTCTGTCTATCTGCCTCAGGTAACCAGAAGGCCAGAAATGTTTACTGAAATGCTAAAAGGCGGGGTTGGTAGTTGATTTGATATCTTGGAACGTCAGAGACCTCGACCACAAATTTTGGCGGGCCCTGCTGTTCCAATACCTTAAACCGCTTAAGCCGCATATAACTTTTTTTACAGGAGACACACATGGATGGTGGTAGCATTCTAAGCTTGCGCCGCCCCTGGATTTAGTGTGCCTTGCATGCCACATATTCCAGGGGCGTCTCAATCCTAATCGGCAAGGCGGTCCCGTGCACCATCCATCAGGTCATCTCAGACCCCAAGGGTCGATACTTAATTGTCATTGCTGATAACTATACATATAAAATGGTTTTGGTGAATATTTATATACCTCCTCATTTTCAGAGTACAGTGTTGTATGAACTATTTGATAAACTGGCTCCCTTCATGCACCTCCCCTTTATAATGGCTGGTGACTTTAGTGCTATACTAGATGCCACACTGGATTCTTCTAATCCTGCTAGGGTTGCCTCGATGGAGCTTTTTTCTTGGGTGACAACGGCATCCCTGACAGAAATATGGAGATGGAAGAATCCAGGAACCAGGTGCTTCTCACATTTATCTAAAACACGCAAATCATCTTCTAGAATTGACCTGGCCTTTGCTAATGCTGCCATGCTCCAACTGGTGAGAGGCGCTAATTATCTAGCAGGGGGCCTCTCGGATCACACGCCATTAGCGGTACACATAAGCATACCATCTAGAGTTGGGGGGGGGGGGCGCATGGAGACTGAGCACCAGGTGTCTGGGACGCCTATAAGGCATACCTCCGGGGCCAATATATATCGGCCATCAAACAAGCTCATAGGGAGTTTAACTCTGTGTCGCAACTTCAGGACAGGGAACGGGCCTGTGAACAGTCTCACGCCTCGGGACCCACAGACGACAACTTCTCGACCTTATTGCAGGCCCTTCGCCTCTTGACCCTGCACTTCACTGAGCTCACACACACATCATGGACCAGAAGGGCTGAAAATCTATTTGACAAAGGGGACAAAAACGGTAGGCTGCTAGCGGCACTGGTAGCGGATCAGAGAGTTCAGACGAACATACCCTGTATCCGGAATGCCCAAGGGATGGTTCTCACTGACCTGGTGGATATTATGGATACCTTTGTTATATACTACAAACAAGTTTATGTGCCAATTTTACTATACCAGGCACAGGATCTGGAGTCCCTACTCACGTCCCTGAAAATCCCAAAACTTTCGGAGTGGGAAAGAGATGGCCTAGAGGCTGACATCTCTACCAAGGACATTGAAATGGCAATTAAGGCCTTTCCACTCCATAATTCACATGGCCTTACTTACTTCTGCCCGGAGTGGTATAGAGCTCATATGGACACTTTATTCCCTAGACTTCATGGCCTGTTCCACTATTGCATGGAACATGAGCTCCTATCTGCCTCACTCCTGGAGGTCCAGGTCATATTGCTCCCCAAACTGGGTAAGGAGCCCCTTGATTGATCGGCTTATAGGCCTATCTCTCTCTCCTAAACCAAAATCTTAAGATTCTGACTAAGATACTGGCAACTAGATTGTCCGGGGTTGTCACCTCTCTAGTAGACATAGATCAGACAGAATTTATCACTCAGAGATCAACAGACACTAACTTACGTAGGCTACTCACACATCTCCAAATAGATCATGATAACCCCAGAGCACCTGTAGTGGTGTCATTATATATGCCTTTGACTCAGTTGACTGGAGATACATGCTTATGATCTTGCGTCACATGGGGTTTGGCAATAAATTCCTCACATGGATAGCATTGCTATATAGTGAACCCAAGGTGGCAATACGGATTGGACTAGCGGTTTCCAAGCAGTTCTTGGTGGGGAGGGGAACCCTTCAGGGCTGTCCTCTTTCACCGTCTCTGTGGGTATATAAAGCAACTCAAAGATATCACGGGTGAAGGGAAATTACTCACATTTGATCAATTGAAATCAAAATAGAGCCTTCTCGGCTCATTTTCACTCTGGGTCCGTAACAACTGAATACTGCCCATTAGAAGACTTATTACTTGATGAGTCACTGAGAACACCTTTATCGGAGGCCTATAAAGAACTTTTCAGGGATAGACCGGTGGCCCTAGCTAAGTGTAGAGACAGATGGGCATCATCAGTACCTGACTTGCAGGGGAAGGACTGGGATGACATGTGGGAACTACCGTTCAGGATGTTAGTGTCGGCCAAGGACCGATATATCCAATTTAAAATACTACATAGAGCTTATTACACCCCAGCAAGTCTATCCACAATATATAATACAGGCTCCACAGAGTGCTGGTGTTGTACTGCATCCCCGGCGGACTTCGATCATGTGTTCTGGCATTGCCCACAGGTACAGGAGTTTTGGAAAGGGGTTGCCCAGACCATACAGGAACTCACATCCATACCTGTCCCCCTGTCTTGGGCCTGGTTGAGGGAATAGCACCACGCAGAGCACAGAGAATTTGTTGTCTGTCTCCCTCTTCTATGCTCGAAAAGCCATTCTGTTGTGTTGGAAGAAGCCTATGGCCCCTTCCCTGTCCTATTAGAAGAGTATTATTAATAAAGCATTACCGTTATATAAAGCTACTTATTTAGGTAGGGGATGTCCTCACAAATTTGAAAAAATCTGGCAGAGCTGGATATCAGCCACGGAGACCCTTAATTGACCGAATATTGAATGAAAATATGATTACAGTGTAATTTCTAAATATACAGTATTCTGATTACTTATGTATGAAGCAGAATATGTCAACATATGCAGGAAATTTGTTCAGCAGTGGTCACATGTATGGAGGGCGGCCTTTCATATCTCTGAAGTCCTACTTTGTACTTTATGGACTATTGCACTACCATGGGAAGTGGGGGGAGGAGGAATTATTTGTTTAAAGCCCACCTTGTTAGGTGGTTACTGTATGTTTGTACTGTTGTTTGTTGAAAACTCAATAAATATAAATTTCCCCCCCAAAAAAATGACAACTTTGTGAAAAAAAAATATTTTATTTCTTAATTTTCCAAAAAATTTGGACAAAAAATGTGCAACTTAAAAAAACTGACCATGCCTCTAATTAGTTACGTTGGATTGTCTACTTTCTAAAAGGGGGTCATTTGGGGGTATTTGTACTGTCATGGCATTTTCGAGTCTCAAGAAATGAGATCCGCCGTCAGTACATCAGGACTGATCAGTTTTCAAACATATATCCCATAGTTTGTAGGCTCTATAACTTTACCACAGACTAAATAATATACACTGATTTGAGTAATTTTTACTGAAGATACGTAGCCTAAATTTATGAAGAAATATTTTTTTTTACAAAATTTTATATCAGAAACTAAGAATAAAATGGCTTTAAAAATAATTGGTATAATACTAAAGCAAAATAAATAAATAAATAAATATCACCAAAAAAGATAAGCTTTATCAATCCCAAAATAATGATAAAAATTTAATTTGGGTACAGTTTTGCATAACTGAGTAATTGTCATTCAAAGTGTGACAGCAATGAAATCTTTAAAATGGCCTGGGCAGGAAGGGGGTAAGAGTGTCCGGTATTGAGGTGGTTAAAGGGAAACCTCACCCTTATTTATTATTCTGTGGGCTAGTTGACCCTGTCCATTCTGGTCTGGGATTCTCTAGCTAGTTTTAGCTCAGGGCTTAATACCCAGCATAGGCTAGAACCAGGTTAGGCATCTATATCTTTGTGAATGTTTGACCATTCTCCCAGAAGCACATTAGTGAGGTCAGGCACTGATGTTGGAGAGAAAGCCTGGGTCTCAGTCTCCGCTCTTATTCATCCCAAAGGTGTTCTATTGGGTTGAGGTCAGGACTCTGTGCAGTTCTGTCAAGTTCCTCCACCGCAAACTTGCTCATCCATGTCTTTATGGACCTTGCTTTGTGCACTGGTCCAAATCATTTGGTGGAGGGGGGATTATGGTGTGGGGTTGTTTTTCAGGGGTTGGGCTTGGTCCCTTAGTTCCAGTGAAGGGAACTATTAAGGCGTCAGCATACCAAGACATTTTGGACAATTTAATGCTTCCAACTTTGTGGGATCAGTTTGGGGATGGCCTCTGTAACGGAACCGCGAACCACACTGTGTTTGTGGGCTTCTGTCAGTATATATTCCTCCAGTCTGGAACATAGATATCAAATATCTTAGCCCCCCTCATACAAAGCTAGCTGACAACTTAGCATGTATAAGTTCTGGAATCTTCTCTTTATTGAACAGTCACACAGAATACATATACAGCATTGACATCCCCCTCCTGATCAGATCACCCCATCAGGTCAGGGGTTGCCTTATTACATTATCATATGCAGATTAAATTGTATGCAGAAACATAATTAACCTGAACTAATTATCTAGCCATCTGGACAGAAACAATATGTGAGTTCATTAACAATTAACAATGGGACGGTCAGGCTTAACAGAATACACATCACACCTCAATACACAGACAATAGGAAGAGACCACCAGTGACAGACTGTCCATCTCTGACATTGAAGTACAAAACACATTATTATAAGTATAAACACATAACCCACAGTAGATAACAGGTGAATTTATCAGCATATTCAACGATGTGTGGAAGACAGGTGGTTGAGCTGATGATTAGTGATGGACGAACATCGGCCAGGGCGTTTTGCAAATGTTAGCCGCAAACTTTCTCAAATGTTTGCGAACCGCAAGTTCGCTGCGGGCCCCATTGACTTTAATGGGAGGTGAACTTTAAAAACATTTAGGTCATTTTTGCAGCCACAAAATACTTACTAGCTGTGCACAAATAGTCCCACCACATGGACACTGTCATAACAGAAGTATTGCTATTGGATAAGTTGCCCTAAAAATTTTTTTTTTTTTTTTACAGCAAAAAAAATGTTTTTTTTCCTAAATCAGCCAGAACTGACAGCAGCTGGTAAATGCATGTCAAATACATATAGGGTCTATTCACATGTCTGTAAAATGGGTCCGCATCCATTCCACAATTTGGCGGAAATGTTTACAGACCCATTGATTTTAAATTCCAGTCTGAAAAATTAGGCATTCACAGGATAAAGAAGTAAGTGTCGCCCATTCCAGGTCCCAAAAATTAGCCCACATGCTTTCACCTGACAGCTAAAATGTTGTATTCTGTGGCTGAAGGTACATTAGGCATTCACAGGATACAGAAGTAAGTGTCGGCCATTCCAGGCCCCAAAAATTAGCCCACATGCATTTACCTGACAGCTAAGAACGTTGTATTCTGTGGCTGAAGGCACATTAGGCATTCACAGGATAAATAAGTTAGTGCCAGCCATTCCAGACCCCAAAAATTAGCCCACATGCGTTTACCTGACAGCTAAGAACGTTGTATTCTGTGGCTGAAGGTAAATTGGGCATTTACAGGATACAGAAGTAAGTGTCGCCCGGCCATTATAGGCCCCAAAAATTAGCCTACATGCGCTTGCCTGACAGCTAAGAATGTTGTATTCTGTGGCTGAAGGTACATTAGGCATTCACAGGATATAGAAGTAAGCGTCGGCCATTCCAGGCCCCAAAAATTAGCCCACATGCCTTCACCTGACAGCTAAGAACATTGTATTCTGTGGCTGAAGGTACATTAGGCATTCACAGGATACAGAAGTAAGTGTTGGCCATTCCGGGCCCCAAAAATTAGCCCAAATGCGTTTACCTGACAGCTAAGAACATTGTATTCTGTGGCTGAAGGTACATTAGGCATTCACAGGATAAAGAATAAGTGTCGCCCGGCCATTACAGGCCCCAGAAATTAGCCCACATGCGTTTACCTGACAGCTAAGAACGTTGTATTCTGTGGCTGAAGGTACATTAGGCATTCACAGGATACAGAAGTACTTTGTAAGTGTCGGCCATTCCAGGCCCCAAAAATTAGCCCAAATGCATTTACCTGACAGCTAAGAACGTTGTATTCTGTGGCTGAAGGTACATTAGGCATTCACAGGATACAGAAGTAAGTGTCGCCCAGCCATTACAGGCCCCACAAATGAGCCCACATGCATTAACCTGACAGCTAAGAACGTTGTATTCTGTGGCTGAAGGTACATTAGGCATTCACAGGATACAGAAGTAAGTGTTGGCCATTCCGGGCCCCAAAAATTAGCCCAAATGCGTTTACCTGACAGCTAAGAACATTGTATTCTGTGGCTGAAGGTACATTAGGCATTCACAGGATAAAGAATAAGTGTCGCCCGGCCATTACAGGCCCCAGAAATTAGCCCACATGCGTTTACCTGACAGCTAAGAACGTTGTATTCTGTGGCTGAAGGTACATTAGGCATTCACAGGATACAGAAGTACTTTGTAAGTGTCGGCCATTCCAGGCCCCAAAAATTAGCCCAAATGCATTTACCTGACAGCTAAGAACGTTGTATTCTGTGGCTGAAGGTACATTAGGCATTCACAGGATACAGAAGTAAGTGTCGCCCAGCCATTACAGGCCCCACAAATGAGCCCACATGCATTAACCTGACAGCTAAGAACGTTGTATTCTGTGGCTGAAGGTACATTAGGCATTCACAGGATACAGAAGTAAGTGTTGCCCAGCCATTACAGGCCCCAAAAATTAGCCCACATGGGTTTACCTGACAGCTAAGAACGTTGTATTCTGTGCCTGGAGGTACATTAGACATTGACAGGAAAAATAATTGTCGGCCATGAAAGGCCCCAAAAATGAGGAATTTATTGGACATGAAATGCCTTTTATGCCGCTGTATGACAAGGACCATGAATTGTTGTGGGTGGATGGCAGTCTGGCGGATATTTGTGGCCTATCATGAGGAATTTTAATCAAACATGGTCTACTGGTCCCATGTGTTGAATTCCTCTGAGATCCATGCCTCATTCATTTTTATAAATGGGAGCTAGTCAACGCTGTCATGAGCTAGGCGAGTGCGCTTATTGGTCACGATCCCCCCTGCTGCGCTGAACGTCCTTTCGGACAGGACACTGGACGGGGGCAAGCCAACAGTTCCATTGCAAATTGTGCAAGCTTCGCCAGAGGTCAAGCCTGCCCACCCAGTAGTCCAGGGGTTCATCACTCCTCAGAGCGTCCACATCGGCCGTTAACCCAATGTAGTCGGACACCTGTCAGTCTAGGCGTTCCCTGATGCTGGATGGGTCGGCTGAAAAGAATGATCTCATATCTGAAGTGACCAACACATCTTTAAAATAGACTGTTATAAAAGTATATTGTTAGATAACGCCCCACTTCAATATGTGGTATTGGGGGACCACTAGTTTATCACACCAGTTATACAAAAAAATTGGCCAGTAAGTTTGGCACTGTGTGTAGCAGAGTTAACGCAGCAAAAGAGGCAATATTTTTGCAGGACACAAATACACTTATAAAAGTACACTGTTAGATAACACCCCACTTCAATCTGTGGTATTGGGGGGCCACTGGTCTATCACACCAGTTCTACAAAAAAATGGCCAGAACTGTTGTCACTGTGTGTAGCACAGTTAACGCAGCAAAAGAGGCAATATTTTTGCAGGGCTAAAATACACTGTTATAAAAGTATACTGTTAGATAACACCCCGCTTCAATCTGTGGTATTGGGGGGGGGGCACTGGTCTATCACACCAGTTCTAAAAAAAAACTGGCCAGTAACTGTTGTCACTGTGTGTAGCAGAGTTAACGCAGCAAAAGAGGCAACATTTGTGCAGTACCCAAATACACTGTTATAAAAGTATATTGTTAGATAACACCCCGCTTCAATCTGTGGTATTGGGGGGCCACTGGTCTATCACACCAGTTATAATACTTTTTTAAAAGTGCTTTTGCCCCTCTTTGTAGTTGTAGTATCGCTGCAGAAACGCTCACCACACCAATCACAATATGCACAGTGCACAATACAAATCCACTATAATATGCTTTCTATATTAGAATTATAAGTGTATTACACCCCTAAATACTACACACCAAAGAATAGTGCACCTATACCAAATACCAGTCCTTGAAAGGACTTTTGTGGTCCTATAACAGAGCGATCTGTGTCACTGACAATCTGTTCCTGCTCCCCACAGCAAACCTCTCCCTACACTGACAAAAGAGACAGTACACCTATACCAAATACCAGTCCTTAAATGGACTTTTGTGGACATAACAGAGCCATCTGTATCACTGACATTCTCTCTCTGCTCCACACAGCAAACATCCCCCTACACTGACA
The DNA here is from genome assembly GCF_965119305.1 of Pelophylax lessonae. Classification (NCBI taxonomy): domain Eukaryota; kingdom Metazoa; phylum Chordata; class Amphibia; order Anura; family Ranidae; genus Pelophylax; species Pelophylax lessonae. The sequence continues at coordinate 38,650,585 of NC_138770.1, forward strand.
AAAAGCAGAATGTAAAATGGCCCCCAGATCAGGTCTATTTATAAGGTAGGGGGACTGTCCATGTCCTGAAATGTCTCAATTGGCTGTCCTGTTCCAACTGATGGCTGTGTCATGGGTCAAAGTTCTCCCCAATGTAAACGAATATGGCCGCCATGAACAACGCCATATGTTTGCAAAATTGGCAGGCTGCGAACAAGCAAAGTTCGCCGCGAACCGACCGCCGGGCGAACCGCAAGGCCATCCCTACTCATGATATTAGCATCTGTTATAAATCTGACTGTGTGGAGCAGTCTTCATAGGTTTCTTGAGATAAATATTACTGTCCCATTTGAAGTAATCCATATTCTCAGTGTCCATTAAGTACCTGTCTTTCACTCCCAGTGACGGTGAGTACCGTCACAGCCTCTTCCTGTTCCAACATGACTGCGCACCAGTGCACAAAGCAAGGTCCAAAAAGACATGGATGAGTGAGCTTAGGGTGGAGGAACCTGAGTGGCCTGCGCAGAGTCCTGACCTCAACCCGATAGAACACCTTTGGGATGAAATAGAGTGGAGACTGCAAGCCCGGCCTTCTCTCCAACATCAGTGCCTGACCTCACAAATGCGCTTCCGGAAGAATGGTCAAACATTCCAATAGACACACTCCTAAACCTTGTGGACAGCCTTCCCAGATGAGTTGAAGCTGTTATAGCTGCAAAGGGTGGGCCAACTCAATATTGAACCCTACAGACTAAGACTGGGATACCATTAAAGTTCATGTGCGTGTAAAGACAGGCGTCCCAATACTTTTGGTAATATAGTTTATGTACTGTTCAGGGGAGGACTGGGCAAGGGGGCAGGGGGGCAATTGCCACCTGGACCGCTCTGATGTCCCGTAAAAAGGCTGCACCGCTTCTGCCACAGACATGCCTAAAGGATTACTGGTGAAGAGAAGTAAAAAGTCCCCGCCATTGACCTACTGAGTGCGGGATGAAGACAAGGACAGAGCGAGCGCAGGCCTCCCCCCCCCCCCCCCCCCCCAGCATGGATGGTGTAAACTGTATCTGAGCAGAGGTTGGTTCCATGCTCCACTGGAGACTCTCCTCCCCCAGGCAGCCCTGACCAACTGCCCCCGGCTGACCAGGTTGGGAACCTGGATTCGGCCGGTGAGTAGAGAGTACCTGGAGTTGAGCTTTAGCCTGGAATGGGGGTCAGGAGGAGGCCAGGAAGATGGAGAGTGGGAGGTAGGCCGAGTCGCTGCACCATAGGCCTCTGGTTTTTACTTGCCACCTTGGCCGAAAGTTGCCAGTCAGCCCCTGGTACTGTTATTAATCTCTTGCTATATAAAGCTTTTATTTTTTTCTATACTGGTGTGCATCTGCATACTTATGATAAATAATATATGCTGGTTGCACAAGTTCCTCTGCTCCAAATTACTTTAATTAGATAACTGGTTAATTTCCCGGGAAGGGAATCGCCTCTGTTCACAGAGGTCCTCATCTTGGGTAGAGATGGGCTCAGGCATGTTCGAGTTCTTAGGTGGCCGATCCCGCCAGGAAGCCAACACTGCACTCTGCGAATCATAGGCAGTGAGACATTTTCCGATCTGTGCAGCTGTGAACAGGGGAAATGTCTCACTGCCTGGGATTAGCGGACTGCAGTGTCGGCTCCCTGGTGGGACCGGGCACCTAAGAACTCAAACATGCCTGAGCCCATCTCTAATCTTGGGTGGAGACACTCTCAACTAGGGTTGCCACCTCATCCCTTTAATCCAGAACACACATTAATTACACAGGTTCTGAGGCTGATATAATGTACACATACCTCCCAACATTTGAACTTCGGAATGAGGGACACTGAAAAAGGGACAAAACCTGCGGTGCGCAGAGCGCGCCGTAGAAAACTGTGGGTGTGGCCAATCACTTAGCAGTGGGAGGGGCTAAAGGGATAGGGTAAACAAAACCCAGACTTCCTAGTACCCATAAAATATGCTTTGATTGCTCAGCCCACCTTAAAAAAGAACTTCATTAAAATAGTCAGAGACTGCATAGCAACCAGCAACTGTATAGACAATGAAGACTTTGGTGAGAAGTATATAATGTACAGTATTGTGTATAGTGCAGGAGAGCAGCGGCGGCTGGTGCTCAAAATATTTGGGGGGGCGCAAACAGAAAAAATCGAATAGGCATTGCTTTTCGGCAAAAAACGCGGCAAAAAATTGCATGACTTTGAGGTCACAAAAGTGTGAAAGGGGCCTTCAGTAATCAAAGTATAGTGTGACCCCATCAATGCAGAGTTACTACAGCGTGCCCCCATTCAATGCAGAGTTACTACAGCATGCCCCCATTCAATGCAGAGTTACCACAGCATGCCCCCATTCAATGCAGAGTTACCACAGCATGCCCCCATTCAATGCAGTGACCAGCATGCCCCCCATCAATGCAGGGACCAGCGTGCCATGCCCCCTTCAATGCAGTGACCAGCGTGCCGTGCCCCCTTCAATGCAGTGACCAGCGTGCTGTGCCCCCATCAATGCAGAGAGACTTACCTGCAGCGGCGGCTTCCTCGAGTCCTCCCGCCTCCTACGTTCGCCTTTCGGTCAATCAGGAGCGGGTCTCGGACCCGCTTCCTGATTGGCCAGGAGGAGGATCCGTGTGACAATAGCGAATTTTCATTCGCTATTGTCACACAATGGGTGGGCTCGTGGCGCACTGCTCTTCACCCCGGGTCCACCCTCTTCTGAAGCCTATTAGAGCCTCTGGCTCTAATCAGGTGACTAAAAAAAAAATCCCATTGAACTCCATGCGTCCGGTGCCCCGCATGCGGATTAGGGGGCCGGACGCATGGTTAGGGGGAGACAGGAGTGTGTAATGTACAGAATACAGGGGACAGGAGTGTGTAATGTTCAAAATACAGGGGACAGGAGTGTGTAATGTACAAAATACAGGGGACAGGAGTGTGTAATGTATAGAATGCGGCAGACAGGAGTATGTATTGTACAGAATGCAGGGGTCGGACTCGGCACCATCCACCACCAGCTCTATCCACCCCAAATGCCCACCCCAGCTCCATCCACCCCCCAGCTCTATACACCCCAAATGACCACCCCAGCTCCATCCACCCCCACCAGCTCTATACACCCCAAATGCCCACCCCAGCTCAATACACCCCCCCCTAGCTACATCCCTCCCCCAGCTCCATCCCTTCCCAACCTCCCATCCCAGCTCTATCCATCCCAAACACTGACCCCAGCTCCATACACCCCAAATGCCCAACAAAGCTCCATCTACCCCCAGCTCCATCCACCCCCGCCCAGCTCCATACACCCCAAATGCCCACCCAGCCCCATACACCCCACCCTGCTCCATCCCTCTCCCAGCTCCATCCACCCTAAATGCCCACCCCAGCTCCATACACCCCTCCCCTATCAACATCCTTCCCCCAGCTCCATCCACCCCCTCCCCCTCTACATTCACGCCCTTACCAACCTTCCATCCCAGCTCTATCTATCTCAAACACCCACCCCACCTCTATATACCCCAAATGCCCAAAAAAGCTCCATCTACCCCCCCCCCCAAGGCTCCATACACCCTAAATGCCCACCCCAGCTCCATACACCCCCCTAGCTACATCCCTCCCCCTGGACAGAGGCGTAACTAGAACCTTAAGGGCCCTGATGCAAGAAATCATGAAGGGCCCCCCAGACCCCTGGCCGGGGCCCTTACCTTCAAGCCCAGGGCTCTTCCCACTAATCCTGGGGCTCTTTACACTCATTGCATGGCCTTTTATTACGGTCCCACAGCAGGATTCTTTCACAAGTTCTGCAGTGGGCCCCCTTCCTGCAATCTTGTGGGCCCACTTCCTGCAATCTTGGGGCCTCCCCACAGTGGTGCAATGCCAGGGTCCGGTCGCAAGTGTGACCTTTGCGATCCTGGAAGTTCACCCACTGGTTTGCTACCGGGCCCCCTGGAGCATGGGGCCCGGTAGCGATTGCAACCCCTGCAACCCCTGTAGTTACGCCCCTGCTCCCCCAGCTCCATACACCCCAAATGCCCACCCCAGTTCCATACACCCCCCCAGCTACATCCCTCCCCCAGCTACATCCACCCCAAATGCCCACCCCAGCTCCATACACCCCTCCCCTAGCTACATCCCTCCCCCAGCTCCATCCACCCCCCCCAAGCTCCATACACCCCAAATACCCACCCCAGCTCCATACAACCCCCAGCTCCATCCACCCACCCTAGCTACATTCCCCCCCTTCCCATGCTTGAAATGACAGACCTCAGATGAGAGGACCGTTGTGGCAGAGAAATGTGCTGCACTGCTGCTCGCTCCCCGGCTCCTCCTCTGTGTACAGGAAAACCCAGGAAGGAGGAGGGGCGGGCTCAGTGCACTCCACTCTCTCTCTGCATGTTACAGGCAGCTAAGAAGAAAGAGCGGCTGCTATATTGCTCGCGGCGGGAACCAAGCCACCCGCACCGCCATTCCGGAGCTCAGCCCTGATTCGCCGGGATCCAGGGACACGGACCATTTTCCGGGACAATCCCAGCGAATCAGGGACACTTGGGGGGGTATGTGTACATAAGGCACCAAGTGAGTTTAATTACCACCTTAATCACCTAAAGCGGAGTTCCGGCCTCGGAAACTATTTTTCAATAAAAATACCCCCGGGACAGTCAGGGCTAGTACATTCCATAATGGACAGCCTCTGAAATGTCCTAGGTCGCACTTACCTTTTAGAAGAAATACTTACATTGAAAATGTGTTGTCCAGCGCTGCCATCTCAGGTGTGGGCAGCTGAAGCCAGCGCGTCCTCTTCGGTCCCACAATGCCCTGCACCAGCCCCGGAAGTGATGAGCGGGGCCGGTGCAGGCGCATTGATTCCTGGGAGCGATGACGTTCAGCTCCCAGGTATCAATGCAAGCAGGAAGTGACGGCGTGGGCTGGGGCCGCAGAGGGAGGAAGTAGAAGAAAGGTAAGTATATTTCCTTCAATAACAAGGTAAGTAAAGAAAAAGAAATCGTCATTATCCATTTCTTTTTTAAGTTAATGTCAGCAAGCGGATGGCCCAAAGTCATTTTTGAGGCCTGAACTCCGCTTTAAGGACCAGGTCTTTTTCTTACACATGTTGTTTACAAGTTAAAAATCAGTATTTTTTGCTAGAAAATTACTTAGAACCTCCAAACATTATATATACATTTTTGGAAAAGACTCTGGAGAATAAAATGGCGTTGTTGCAATATTTATTGCCTTTCAAATGCAATTTTTTAGAAAAAAAATACATTTAAAAAGAAAATAAACAGTAAAGTTAGCCCAATTTTTTTCATATAACGTGAAAGATGATGTCACGCTGAGTAAATAGATACCCAACATGTTACGGTTTAAAATTGCGCACACTCGTGGAATGGCAACAAACTACGGTACTTAAAAATCTCCATAGGCGTGACTTACGTATGCTTTTTCTTTAGTGCGCGAGCTCACGGTGAAGGGGGCGCTTTGAAATTATTTTTTTATCCTATTCATTTTATTTAAATTTTTATTTTTAGCACTGTTTAAAAAAAAATAAAAAATCTGATCACTTTTATTGCTGTCACAAGGAATGAAAACATCCCTTGTGACAGTAATAGGCAGTGACAGGTACTCTTTATGGATGGATCGGGGGTCTAAAAAATCCCAAACTTCCCCTCTGCACTTAAAAGTATTCAAAATGCCGAAATCGTCATTTTTGAATACTGACAGTTTTTTTTTAAATCAGCGCCGTTAGCAGTCAAGTAAACTGGAAGTGACGTCACTTCCAGGTTACTACTTTGAGACCCGATCAAAGCCGAATCTGGCTTTGTTTGGGACTCCAACCAGCGGGCAGACATGACGGCTGGTTGCTCGGGTCTCCCGGTGGGACAGGAGACCCGGGCAGAGCCGCGGAAGGTGGCGGGAGAGGGGGGTGTGTCCCCTCCCCCTAGCTGGGATAGCGGTCGAGCAGCTGCTGAGCCACGTTGGCTGTTATTTCTTGAAAGCCGCCCGCCAGCTCTAAAGAACGGTACCGGGGTGATGCCTGCAGCTGCAGATCATCCCCATACAACCACTTCTCCGAGCCGACGTACGAGTATCAGCCACAGAACCTGTGTAATTAATGTGTGTCCTGGTTTAAAGGGATGAGGTGGCAACTCCCAACTTCAATATCAATCACGCTCTTACACTTAAAGAAGGTTCTGGTTCTCTAATTTACCTACAGGCTTAGCACAATATCCTGTTTGGGGGAGGGACATTTCTCATAATTCCCTAGAAAAGAGTCTTGCACAGTACATACACACACAGCACAAGGCCGCGTTCACACAACACGAGGGGGGGGGGGGGGGGGGTTGGCGATCTCACTTCTTTTTTTTTTTAAGTAATTTTTATTGGAATTTTAAGTTAACAATTTCAACAATAACATTTACAATTATTTGTTACTTCTGACTCATTGCTTGGTACATGTAACAACAGTGAAGAAAATGAAGAAAATTATGAGAATTACAGGAGTACCAGGTAACAGTTAGATGAGAAAAAACTATTAAAAGATATATATATATAAAAAAGAAAAAAATGATTAAATAAAACACAGCATACCCAAACCGCCTACCCCTAATGGGAACTATCTGTAAGCAGATTTGGTTACTGTGTACTAATGTTTATTAGGGATGGGACATTGGAACCAATTGATCTGAACTATAATGGAGATTTAGATATCACATTTCTTTAGGTAAGTAGAAGCTCTTGGGTTGTTTAACCAAATTTGCCATTTCTTTTTAAATTTATTAGTAGATGAATTTTTGTATGCTAAAAGCAGTTCGTACTGTGCTTGTATATTCAGTCTGGTGATTACATTGGACTGGTTGGGAGATTCGGTAGATTTCCACATACGAGCAATAGTAAGTCTTGCAGCTATTAGAATGTGTGCTACTATAGTTCTATAACATATTGGGTATAAATCGAGGTCTATTCCCAATAGTGCCATCTCAGGTGTCAGTTCTGTCAGGTTACCGGTTATTTCGGCTATAAGAGAGGAAATAGATTTCCAAAAACGTATTCAATTCTTGCAGGCCCAGAGAGTGTGGTGAAGATTTCCTGTTACTTCATTACATCTCCAGCATATCGGGGAGGCAGAAGGAAATATTTTCGATAATCTATATGGTGTCAAGTACCATCTGTTTAGAATTTTTCGTGAATTATCCCAATGCTCAATGCATGAGGATGCTTTATTATTAATCAATAAAGCTTTTTGCCATTGTTCCCACGTAAAATTTTGTGAAAGATCCTTTTCCCATTTAGTCATATTAGGATTTTTATTACTGGAAAAGGAAAGTAGATTAAAGAATCGTTTTATTCCTTTCTTTTTTTGTGAGTTTTGGCCTGTAAAAAATTGCCATATTTCCGTGGGAATATCAATATTATCAATGAGTTTCAGATCTTTTAGTCGGGCGCATTTCCTTAGTTTATCCTCCACAACACTCCTGAGATGCAACGGAAGGTTATTATAATAATGGTAACCTTTGTTTATCCACTCTTCGGCCGATAGTCTTATTTTATAGTAGTCTATTATTCTTGTAGGTAATGCTACTTTCGAGTATATGTTTCCAATTTTAGTTTTGGATAGGATATTAGTTTTGGATAGGATATTCCATGCTAATAGTGTTGATTTGATAGAAAGAAGGTTGGGTATGACTATTTTTTTGGGTATTATAATTTTGGCCATAGAAAGGGCAAATAGATCGTGTCCTTTAGTGATCTCTTTTTCAATGTTTGTCCATAGTTTGTCCTCATGATAGGAGAACCAGAATTTCATTTTGTCTAATAGTGATGCATAGTAGTATTTTTTTATATCTGGCAAACCCATTCCTCCTAAGGCTTTGGGAGTAGTTAATAATGAGAATGCTACTCTGGGTTTTTTCTTATTCCATATAAAATGTTTTAATTTAATATTCATCTGCGTGAAAAATTTGGGGGGTATCAGGATGGGGAGGGACCGGAAATAGTATAAGATTTTAGGTAGTATTTGCATTTTAAAGGCTGCTATTTTACCAACCCATGATAATTGAACGTTTTGGATATGTTGTAGGTCTTTGTTAGTTTGTTCTAGGAGTTTGGGAAAATTAACTTCTACAGGAAGTCTCTATGGAAGACAGGAAGTGATGTCAGGTACAGACAGGAAGTTCTGGGTGAAAGGTGAGTGGGGAGGAAGTAGAGAGAAGACATTGTTGGAAGTGGCAGCAGAGGAGGTAATAAGATCTTATTTTCTATTTACACCCAGTAACCCCCCCGTCATGTCCGTCCTCTTCCTCCATAGTCACTGTGACATCTTTTATCTCCAGCAGATGATGATACACACATATATAGTGTGGAAACCTAGATTAAACCCTTCAGGGGGAGAACATTTCCCCACTTATGCGGTCGAAACATTCTCTTCATTTTGGAGATGTGTCACCTTCTCACCTCATCAGTCTACCAGGGATAGGCAACCTTAAAGAGGTGGAGAACTACCGGAACAACATGGGAGAAGTCAAAGATCACCGGGCACAATGTCACTGACTCACATCTGATTTGAACCTCAAATTGCCGTACTACTGTGCACGCTATCATTGGTTTAAATCAGATGGTGAGGAGACAACACATCGCCTCCTCACCACCTGTCAAACACACTCGGATCGCTTCTCAGAGGAGTAGCAGTGCCTGCTGCACTTGTGAATGAGCCCTTAGTTGCATTAAGCAGAGGCACCATTAGGGCTCATTCACATATAAATCTAGTGGGTGGTAAAACCCTGCGTTTGAGTTTACCGCCTCCAATTCCTACACCCTTTGCAGTAATTAAGCCTCCTGTCACTTTTGGTGGGTACTTTAGCCTGCCAGTCACGACCTATTCAACTAAATGGCACCACTCTGCAAGTCTCCCACAACTGCATGCTTCTGCGGGGTCCAAGGGGTTAAAGCAGGTGGTGAAAAAGCAACACAACGCTGTCTGCTTTAACCCCTTGTTTGCTGTACTGCCCAAGATTGCAGGGCACTTGCAGAGCGGCCTTATTCCCTTGAATAGGTCATGTTAGTAGGTGCTACACCCACCAACCATGAAAGGGTGTATAACTCCTACTGCGACATGTGCACACCCCTGGCCACTGCAACTAAAGGTGACTTGGTTGGGGCAGGGTTGGTAAAAACACGTCTTAACTATGGGGTGTTACCATCCCCAAAACTGCAAATGTAACTAAACCCTTGTTCTGTGCCCCCTATAAGGCTGCTTTCACACTGATGTGCTGCGATTTACCTGCACCACAGGAGTAGTTTACTCTATCGGTGACTTTCATGGGTTAGCTGCGCTTTGCCAGAGACTTCTGTTATATCCTGCAGATGTGACGCCCCAAAACTCCTGCATTCAGAAAGCACAGCAAACCCGCAGGATATAATAGAAGTCTATAGCTAAGTGCAGCAAACCCGTGGGATATAATAGAAGTCTATGGCTAAGCACAGAAAACCCACTGGATAAAATAGAAGTCTATGGCTAAGTGCAGCAAACTTTTAGGATATACTAGAAGTCTATGGCTAAGTGCAGCAAACCCGCAGGATATAACAGAAGTCTATGGCACCGGTGTGTCATCAGGCTTCTGGAATCACCTAGAGTAGTGAGTTCTCTTCTCTTTTGTATGCAGTAAACCCGCAGGATATAATTGAAGTCTATGGCTAAGTGCAGCAAACACGCAGGGAAGCTGCAGTTAGCACTACAGAGGAGGTATCGGCTTATGCGGCTCTTGCTCCCTACTACACCTCCAACTTTACAAGTAGGGAGCACTCTGTTTTTATGCTCTGGGACGGGGGGTCAGCAAGCCCAGACTGCGATCTAACAGTCACCTGGCCACGATCTACTGGTAGATCATGATCTAAAGGTTGATGACCCCCCAGGCTAAACTAATGGATTATACCACTTTTAATAGTGGTGGGGAATGGTGGATTATTTTGGGGAGATTGGAATATATATGTCTTTATTTTATAAGATTCAAATTGGAAGAAAGAGTGTGTAATGGAGGTGTGGGTGGAACAGAGCACACGCAGAGAGTAGGAGTACACACAAGGCTTTTATTGAAAGGTAGGAAGTTGGCTCACAGCCAGGTTGCAGGAATTATAGGCAGACAAAGGGTTAAGTCAGTAACACAGGTCCGGGCACATGGTAGGGATGGCAGAGTTCTGGCAGGCAAAGGGTTAGTCAGCACACAGGACTGGGCATACAACAAAGATGGCAAAGATCTAGCAGGCACAAAGGGTTACATAGTTACATAGTAGGTGAGGTTGAATAAAGACAATAGTCCATCCAGTTCAACCTGTGTAGGTGTGTGTGGCTGTAATCATCTCACATAGCCCTGAATGTTCTGATCCTTGAGATGTACGTCTAAGAGTCTTTTGAAAGCCACCATACTTCCCGCAGAAACCACCTCTTGTGGTAGAGAATTCCACAATCTTTTAGCCCTAACAGTAAAGAACCCCCCACGTTGCCTGAGGTTAAAACGCTTCTCCTCTAATTGCATTGTATGCCCTCTTGTCCTCATGCAATCCCTTCGACTGAACAGCTTTTTTTCTAAGCTGAGATCCCCATTGAGATATTTATAAATTGCTATCATGTCCCCCCTCAGGCGTCTCTTCTCCAGGGAGAATAAATCGAGCGATTGCAGACGCTCTTAATAATTAAGGTCCTCCAATCCCCTAATCAGTTTAGTTGCCCTTCTCTGGACTCTCTCCAGCTTCAACACATCCCTCCTGAGGACTGGTGACCAGAACTGGACAGAATACTCCAGATGCGGTCGGACCAGAGTTTTATAAAGTGGAAGGATTATAGTCTTATCTCTGGAATGCATCCCTTTCTTTATGCATGCTATTATTCTGCTGGCTTTGGCAGCTGCCGCTTGACATTGCATGCTGTTGCCTAATCTATCATCAACCAAGACTCCCAGATCTTTCTCCATTTTTGATTCCCCCAGGGGTTCCCCTCCTAATGTGTATTGTGTTTTTATGTTTTTAGTCCCCAAGTGCAAAACCTTACACTTCTCCACATTAAACCTCATTTGCCATGTCGTAGCCCATTCTGTTATTTTGTCCAGGTCATTCTGTATGATATCTGCTTCATGCTGTGCAGTTATTGCCCTGGCCAATTTTGTGTCATCTGCAAAAACTGATAACGAACTACTGATCCCGGCCTCAATGCTGTTTATGAATAAATTGAACAAGGTTAGTCCCAAGACTGAGCCCTGGGGGACCCCGCTTACTACCTCAGACCAGTCTGAGTATGCGCTGTTTATTACCACCCATTGGACACGCCCTTTTAGCCAGTTCCGTATCCAAGAGCAAACCCTGCTGTCGATACCTGCAGACCTTATTCTATAAATTAAGCGCTTGTGGGGAACTGTATCAAACGCCTTAGCGAAATCCAAGTACACCACATCCACTGGTCTGCCCCTATCTAGCTCACAGCTCACCTCCTCTTAGAATGTTAAGAGATTGGTTTGACAAGAACGCCCATTTGTAAACCCGTGCTGATTACTGCTGATGATGTTGTTGTCTTTAGCAGACTCTACGATATAGTCCCTTATCATCCCCTCCAGAAGTTTACATACTATTGATGTCAAACTGACATGCCTTTAATTTCCTGAATAAGCCTCTGCCCCTTTTTGAATATCGGAATCGCATTAGCTTTCCTCCAATACCCTGGTACATTTCCTGTCCTAATACTGTCAGCAAAGATCAGGAACAGTGGTCTAGATATAACCTTACTGAGTTCCTTGAGTACTCTCGGATGTACGCCATCCAGGCCTGGTGATTTGTTTGTGTTAAGTTTATCCAGCCTTTCCCTGATTTCACCCTCTGTTAGCCATAGTGGCAAGTCCTGTGTATTACTACTAACCATACAGTCATGGTCAGTGTACCCCTCCTTTTCCTGTGTAAAGACTGACGAGAAAAAAGCATTCAGCACGGTTGCTTTTTCAGTGTCCTCTGTAACCATCCTCCCATCATCGTTAAAGCGGAGTTCCACCCAGTGAAACTTTTTTTTTAATAAAAATACCCCCGGGACAGTCAGGGCTAGTGCATTCAACAATGGCTAGCCTCTGATCTGTCCCGGGTTGCACTTACCTATTAGAAGAAATACTTACCTTGAAAATGTATTCTCCAGCGCTGCCATCTCAGGTGTGGGCAGCTTAAAGCCAGCGTGATCCTCTTCTGTGCCCTCTTCCGTCTTCTTCGGTCCCACGATGCACTGCACCGGCCCCGCCGTCACTTCCGGTGCCGCAACGTCATCCCTGCACAGCTTCTGGGCATGCCCAGAAGCTGTTTTGCAAGGTATGACGGCACCTGCACCGGAACTGACTTCGGGGCCAGTGCAGGCGCATTGATTCCTGGGAACGATGACGTTCAGCTCCCAGGAATCATTGCATGCCAGGAAGTAACGACTCGCCGCAGCCGCCGAGGGGAGGAATAAGGAAGTAAGGTAAGTATATTTTCTTCTAAACGAGGTAAGTAAAAAAAAAAAAATTGCATTTATCCATTTGTTTTTCAGGTGACCCGGAGCGAGAAGATGGAGGTAAGTATAATTTTAGGGTGGAACTCCACTTTAATTATGTGTGCAATATGCTCTGCCCTAGTTTTTTTGCTGTTGATATATTTAAAGAATTTCTTTGGGTTTTTTCTTACTATCCTCCGCTATTTGTCTCTCAAAGTTGATTTTAGCCATCTTGATTTCTTGTTTACTTTTCTTATTTGCCTCCTTGTATTGCTCGAAAGCCGATACTGTGCCCTCTGATTTATGTTTCTTGAAGGCCAATTTTTTTCCCCTAATACGTTTTTTAACGCTACGGTTTAGCCAGCCAGGTTTGGCTTTGTGTCTTCTAAATGTATTTCCCATAGGAATGCACTGCAAGATGCATTTGCTTAATATGTTCCTAAAGCATTCCCATTTTTCCTCTGTGGTCGGTGAGCCCAAGGTTTGGTCCCAGTTTACCCTTTCCATCAATGAGTACAATTTTGGAAGGTTTGCCCTTCTGAAGTTTAGGGTTCTTATGTTCCCCACTTGCCCTGTTATATTGTTATTTACACTAAATGTGATCATCCTGTGATCGCTAGAGCCCAGGTAGTCCTGGACTCCTACCTCCGAGATTAGGTCTGGGTCATTAGTGATCAATAGATCCAGGACTGCGTTTTCTCTAGTCGGAGAGTCCACCAACTGTGACATGTAATTATCCTGTAAGGTTTCCGTGAATAGACGGGCCTTCTGTGAGTGTGTAGTCCCCTCTTCCCAGTCAAGTCAGGATAATTGAAGTCCCCCAATATGATGACTGATCCCAGTTTTGCCACTTTACCCAGTAGTGCTAAAAATTCCAGCTCTACCTCCTTCCCTTGTTTAGGTGGCCTATAGCAAACCCCCACAATTACTTTTCCCTTTTCTTCTTCCCTATGGAGTTCTACCCACACAGATTCTAAATCCATGCTCATCCCTTCCTTAATGTCACTCCTCTCTATCACCTTTACATTGTTCTTGACATAGAGACATACCCCTCCCCCTCTTTTTCCTACCCTGTCCTTCCGGTACACCGAATACCCTTGGATATTGGCCATCCAGTCATGTGAGGGGTCGAACCAAGTTATTCCCACAAGGTCTATGTCATCCTCATGAACTAACATTTCCAACTCATCCATTTTATTAGCTAGGCTCCTGGCATTAGCATATACCCCTCTTAGCTTTACGGAAGTTAAACGTGATTGGTGGTTATGTTTATTCCTGTTTGGTCTGAGGTTTTCCCGCACAGACCTGCCAATTGACGTTATGGACCTGCTGACCCTACAACTGCCTTCAGTCCTTTGCTCCCTCCTGACTGACTCTACTTCTGAGCCCTCCCCCCCCGTCTCCTAGTTTAAAAGCCCCTCCAACTTGGTGGCCATCTTTCTCCCCAAAAAAGCTGTACCGTCCCCATTAAGGTGCAGCCCATTCTTACTATAGAGCCGGTAGCTGATTGAGGAGTTAGGTTTAGTGTGTGGAGGAGGAGCCATAAGGTTTGAGTTGGAGGAGTAAAATTACAGACTTGTTGTTGTGTTGGAGCAGTGGAAAAACCATTGCGGAGGGATAAAATATCAGCATAAAAATAAAAATAAATATAAAGAAGAAAAAATATAAAAAGAAGAGAAAAATATCGGTGTATACGCATGAGTTCTTGTGCGTCAACATACCTTAGACTGTGAAAACCCATAAAAATCACCCAATCTACGGTAAAAATTGTGGTGGAGATATAAAATTGCATGGGGTCACAGATTGCCCTCTCTGTCCTCTTGATAATTGAGTCCCCAACTATCACAACCTTCACGGCCCCCCTTCTTCCTGGAGCCGCCACTCCCCTGGCAGCTGGGGGAGGGCGCCTTCTCCAGCTCTGCCACCCCTGAGCTGATATCTCCCTCAACCTGCAACGTGGCAAATTTGTAAGGGTGTACCGACTCAGGACTAGCCTCCCTCACTTTCATCCCTCTACCCTTCCTAACGGTCACCCAACTGCGTACCACTGATGCCTGTGTCTCCTCCACTCCTTCCTCCTCTATGCTGGCCCCTGCCAGCGCCTGATGGGTAATGTCCAAGCTCCTTTCCAGGTTGTTGATGCAACGCAGTGTTGCCACTGTGTTTTCTAGATCCAGGATCTGGTCTTCCAGAGCAACAAGTCGCTCACATCTTGCACAGCAGTATTCGCCCTTGATTGGTTCATCAAGGAACTCATACATGGAGTGCACTGAGTGGCATCCACAATCCTGTCGGACATTATTACCCACTACTCTATGGGGATAATGTTAAAGACCTGCTATTCCTTACCTACACTACCTCTAACTCCCCTGGTACTAAACCTGGGGTACTCACCAGTCGCTAAGATACTCACCAGTTACTAAGATACTCACCAGTTGCAGAGATACTCACCAGTCTCAGAGATACTCACCAGTCGCACAGATACTCACCTGTCGCAAGGATACTCACCAGTCACAAAGATACTCACCAGTCGCAAGGATACTCACCAGTTGCAAGATCCTCACCTGACGCAAAGATACTTACCAGTCGCAAAGATCCTCACCAGTCGCAAAGATCCTCACCAGTCGCAAAGATCCTCACCAGTCGCAAAGATCCTCACCAGTCGCAAAGCTACTCCCAGTCACAAAGGTACTCCCAGTCGCAAAGGTACTCCCAGTTGCAAAGGTACTCCCAGTCGCAAGGATACTCACTTGTCGCAAGGATACTCACCAGTTGCAAGGATACTCACCAGTCGCAAAGATACTCACCAGTCGCAAAGATACTCACCAGTCCCAAAGATACTCACCAGTCGCAAAGATACTCACCAGTCGCAAGGATACTCACCAGCTGCAAGATCCTCACCAGTCGCAAAGATCCTCACCAGTCGCAAAGATCCTCACCATTCGCAAGGATACTCACCAGTCGCAAAGATACTCACCAGTCGCAAAGATACTCACCAGTCGCAAGATACTCACCAGTCCCAAGGATACTCACCAGTCACAAAGATACTCACCAGTCGCAAAGATACTGACCAGTCGCAAGGATCCTCACCAGTCGCAAAGATTCTCACCAGTCGCAAAGATCCTCACCAGTCGCAAAGATCCTAACCAGTCGCAAAGATCCTCACCAGTCGCAAGGATACTTACCAGTCTTCCCAGGTACTCAGTCGCAGAGACAGTCACACAGCAATCAGTCGCAGCACAGTCAAACAGCTATTGATTTTTCACAGAGCTTAGTCACACAGCTTTCTCCTTCTCCTTGTTCACAGCTGGTGCCTTACTCACAGCTGCTGCCACACACACACACACACTGAGAACGGATGTCTCCTCCTCATCACTGAGAACCGACGGTCCCCTCCTCCTCCTCCTCTGCTTCCAGGCACTAAGAACGGACGGACTCTCCTCACTGAGACGGACGGTCTCCACCTCCTCCTCCTCTGTTTCCTGGACACTCTCCTCCTCCTGGCACACTCACTCTCCTCCTCTCCTCCGTACGGTGCGGCGGTTTCCGATCTCCACCGCCGCTCACTGCCTCGGTCCCTGCACCCCGGTGCGAGTCCCTTGTGCGGCTCCCCGCCACACGTGTCCCCCGCTGCTCTTTCCTCCACAGCTCCCTCGCTGCTGGTAGATGCTCCGCCCACTCTGCTTTGGGTTAATCCACAACACAGGGCTGGGCACATGGTAGAGATGGTAGAGTTCTGGCAGGCAAAGGGTTAGTCCAGTGTTTCTCAACTCCGGTCCTCAGGGCACACTAACAGGCCAGGTTTGCAAGAAAACTGAAATACATCACAGGTGATATAATTTGCTGCTCAGTGATTGCAGTACTCTAGTCTGCATCTCCCCAAGGTGATATTTAAAATCTGGCCTGTTAGTGTGCCCTGAGGACCGGAGTTGAGAAACACTGGGTTAGTCAGCACACAGGACTGGGCATATATAACGGGGGTGGCAGAGTTCTGGCAGGCACAAAGGGTTAATCCGCACATAGGTCTGGACACATGGCAGGGATGGCAGAGTTCTGGCAGGCAAAGGATTAATCGGCACACAGGACTGGGCACACAACAGGGATGGCAGAGTTCTAGCAGGCACAAAAGGGTTAATCCACAATACAGGACTGGGCATATAACTGGGATAGCAGAGTTCTGGCATGCAAAGTATTAATCGGCACACAGGACTGGGCACACTACAGGAGTGGCAAAGTTCTAGCAGGCACAAAAGGGTTAATCCACAACACAGGACTGGGCATATAACTGGGATAGCAGAGTTCTGGCAGGGAAAGTATTAACCAGCACACAGGACTGGGCACACAGCAGGGGTGGCAGAGTTCTGGCAGGCAAAGAGGTAATCTGCACACGGGACTAGCACACAACGGGGATTGCGGAGTTCTGGCAGGCAAAAGAATAATTGGCACACAGGACTGGTCATATAGCGGTGATGGCAGAGTTCTGGCAGGCAAAGGATTAATTGTCAAACAGGACTGGGCACACAACGGGGATGGCGGAGTTCTTGCAGAAAAAGGGTAATCTGCACACGGACGGGGGTGGCAGAGTTCTGGCAGGCAAAGGGTTAATTGGCTCTGTCAAGATATGAAAATATATGAAGAGCATATCTTTATATATCGTTATATAGTCAAAGAGTCCCCTTTAATATACTAAAAAATATATTCTTCTAAATGCTTAGAATTCTAGTTGGTATTTTTAATTACTGTGTCTCACGTAATCCCAGAGGATATGAAATGTTCTGCCAAAAATGATAAGATTCCCAGAAAGAGATGTTTACAAGAAAAAGCCCCTTATTATTTCCTTTAACATATTCAATCTTTTTTAATTGTCAGACTAACCTTTCACTCAACGTCATTGTTGGGTTAAGATGACCCTATGTGTAATTAGACTGTATTGTGAAATCTTGTGAAACCTTGTGTAATCTGTAACTTGGGCTTGTGCCCGTTTAGTTACTATAAAAACTCTGTAACAAATGTAATCTGGGTCACATATCTATTGGAGGATATGTGGTCCGCTATATGGTGAATACTCTGAAAGTAAACATATAGAGAGGAATGCAAGCCTAATTGGCGTAGATGTCTTCTTGACTGCATCTCCACCACCGGCATTCACTCTGCAATGGGAGGGACGGCAACAATGAGGCCTCAGGTGAGAAACATTTTATTTCTCATATTGATACGGTCTTCTCTGAGCGATAGTGAGGTGCCAGGTGGGGATTGCAGCTACAGAACGTAACACGTTTCCTTTGAATTTATTTTTGCATTCTGTCTGTGTATGATTACTGAGACTATTATATGGTACCAGATATAAATTGTGCATGCAGATATAACTTTATGTAAAGTTTATGTTAGAGGTTTTTAGAAGTACTTCTCCTATTTTCTTCTTATCCTCAGAAATGACAATATATATAGTCATGTATTAGGGGATGTATTTAAGCAGGTACCACTATTTTCTGAAGTGTGTATAAGTTGTTGAATGACACGGGGGGTGGTATTAAGGCAAGACTGCCTTAAGCCACAGTGCTTGTGACCTGGTGAGTGTTCTTTGGATTAGGGAGTCAGAGAAAGGGTAAGAGACTAGCCTATTTTCACTCAGAAAAGAGACATCTTTCTGAGCATAAGAACTGATGAGATATCTCAATTAATGTACTGGGCTGCTGGTACACAGCCGTAACGAATGTACTGTGCTGCTGGTACACAGCCGTAACGAATGTACTGTGCTGCTGGTACACAGCCGTAACGAATGTACTGTGCTGCTGGTACACAGCCGTAACGAATGTACTGGGCTGCTGGTACACAGCCGTAACGAATGTACTGGGCTGCTGGTACACAGCAGTAACAATAAGAAGTGTGGGTGTTCTTGGTCCCGGAACTCCAAATATTGTCATTTCTGGAAGGGTAACAAGAAAAATAACAAATTATGGGAAACTTATTTGGTAAAATATTTTGCCCATCATGAATTACTTAGGGCTCACAAAAACTAGAGTTAATAAATTATTAAAAATATGGAATAAAAACAGGACTTAATGTTGTTAAATTGCATCCCAACGCACCTATCATTAAGATGATGGTAAGTGGGGATCCATGTAAAATTGATAAAAAGGCGTATAGGGAAGATCCTTCTAAATGGTGGCCACCAGAGGGATCCCTTAATACCCCAACAATTGATGCATTGTTTAAATTTTTTAAACCTTTTTAAAATGTCTGATTGTGGGGGGATTGAATGCTTAGCAGCTTGCGAGGAAGAATCTAGAAAAGAGGTAAAACCGCCCCCCCTATAAAATGTGTTCAGAAAAAGCTGCTTTACAAATAGATGAGGAAGAGTAATAGAAACATTTTATCAGGGAAAACATAGTTCGCCGTAGTCGGCAGGATACTTTGAGGTTATTTTTTATATAGAATTATAGATAATGAGAAATTAAATTTTGCTCATGGGTCCCTATGTGAAAGGGAGCTCTGGTGCAAAATTTAGAAAATTGGCTACTTGCCAAGAAAGGTTTCAAATGTAAATATCTTTGTTCCTGTTATAGTTATGGAATTTAATTTTGGACAGAAAAGGTTACCGTAATTAGTGTGACCATTGGACCCTGTTGGCACCGAGCCAAAAGTTTCAAATCAGGTTAACTTTTTATCTGATTACAATTTTTGAGTGATATTTTAGGGGTGTCCTTTATTGAAGGAGGGGAACCTCTGGTCAGGTTTTTGTAAAATTGACACGAGACCAAAAGTTTTTGTTTGTAAGATTGGCACGGAGCCAAAAAGTTTTTAGTTTTATCTGATTACCATTGGTCCAGCCGAATTTGAAATGGTTGGAAAAATGGAAGGTGGATTTAAATATGGACATAACGGACACACAGATACAGAGGATGTTTAGGGCTATATTTAGACCAACTAAATGCACTAAAATTCAGGAAATAAACTATAAAATCCTGACTAGGTGGTATAATACACCATATAAGTTGCATAGGTGGTACACTCAAGAATCAGATAGGTGCTGGAGATGTGGAGAAGGGGAAGGCACAATATATCACATCTTTTGGAACTGCCCAGAGATAAAGAAATTCTGGACAGAGATTGGTGATATAGTTCAAAAAGTAACAGACTTTAAAATCAAGGGAGAAGCTGCCTTTTGCCTCTTACAGATATCAGGGCAGTCAGAGAGGAAATATGCAGGTTCAGTACTGCCACACATGATGAATGCAGCAAGAGCATGCATTCCCCGAAATTGGAGAAAAAGACAAGCTCCCTTGGTGTTTGAGTGGGTAAGAAAAGTAGAATACATCAATAAAATGGAGGATCTTGTGCTCTCTTCACAATATAAACAGGAACAATACAAAAAGATATGGGGAACATGGAACTCATTTATATCTTCGGACGTGGGCAAACAATTGTGGGCAACATCATCTCAGGATACGGAAGTCATGTGAGAGGGAAAGCGTCCCCAGGAGGGAGGAGGAGATGTGAGGGAAGGGAGGAGAACTATTTTGAATGTTCCCCTTTTTTTTTTTTTTTTTTATTTTCTCCTTTTTCTTCTGTTTTTTGCTGTGGGGTGTGTGTGTGTGTGTGTGTGTGATAGTGGGTATGAATGAGGGGAGGGAGGGGGGGGGGCAATACAGAAAAGAGGAGGGATAAGGAAGGGAAAGAACAGATAGAAAGAAGAAGGGGAAACTAAGACAAGATCAGAGGCTAAGGGTCATTTAAATTAAAGCATAACGAAGTAAAGGGAGGCAAGGATTGAAAAGTAGGAATAAAGAAAGAGACTTGCTGTCTTAACAATACCTTGCCTTAGTTGAATAATTGATAAATTACTATATATCAATGAGCTGGAAATCGCTAGAGGATTCTATTAGACCTCGGTGATGAGAAAATGGATGTGGATAATGTCTTTGTAACCCATGGACCTAATATGGTGTAATATTTGATGTAATGATTTCTCTGAAAACCCAAAATAAAATGATAAATATAAAAAAAAAAAGAAACCATTTTATCAGGGAAAACATAGTACGCCGTAGTCGGCAGGATACTTTGAGGTTATTTTTTATATAGAATTATAGATAGTGAGAAATTAAATTTTGCTCATGGGTCCCTATGTGAAAGGGAGCTCTGGTGCAAAATTTAGAAAATTGGCTACTTGCCAAGAAAGGTTTCAAATGTAAATATCTTTGTTCCTGTTATAGTTATGGAATTTAATTTTGGACAGAAAGGGTTACCGTAATTAGTGTGACCATTGGACCCTGTTGGCACCGAGCCAAAAGTTTCAAATCAGGCTAACCTTTTATCTGATTACAGTTTTTGAGTGATATTTTAGGGGTGTCCTTTATTGAAGGAGGGGAACCTCTGGTCAGGTTTTTGTAAAATTGACACGAGACCAAAAGTTTTTGTTTGTAAGATTGGCACGGAGCCAAAAAGTTTTTAGTTTTATCTGATTATAGCATGCAAGTGGTATCTGATGTGCCATCTCTACTGATGGCCATACCATCTGATGCTACCCACTTTACAGTGAAGTAATGCGTTTTTTTTAGCGTCCTAGTGGACGAGGAGACAGCCATCTATGTTTCTTGTTTTTCAGTCTGGGTAACTGACCTGGTGTAGAAATGCCCTTAAGAGAGGTGGCTCTACCAGGTGAAATAGGTGATGGAGGTCAGTATACAGCAAGGATAGGGAAAGTTTATATCCCTTGGAAACCCCAAGAAATTAGGGCAATTGTAGAAGATCTCCCAAACATTGCCAAGTGTCCCAAAGAAATGGTACAAAAGGTTGATGTGGATGAAGAAAACTCAGCAAGCTACATATACAGATATGTGGATTTTGATTGATTGTGCAGTACCTGAAAAATATGTGGATGTATGGAACACATTTGCACGAAATAAGGGTGCGCATGAACAAGATATATTGAAGGTAGAAGCAGATGGCCGAAATACGTATGAAACAAAAATTGATAGGTTGAATGAAATCTTAAAAGAGTATGGGTAACAAACATGTTTGATAAAGGACAGGACATGCGAATGTTGTTGGATGTTCAGAAGAAAGGTGAGGATGTGTTGGACTATTGGAATAGATTTAAAGATGCTATACAGAAACACACTGATTGGGCAATTGAAAGTGAAGATGACATGAAACGACCTGAAGTGATAAATATTTTTGTAAGTGGATTGTTGTCTAAGATTAGAAAAGAAATAGAGCTCCACACAGCGGGCTGGAGAATTAAACCTGTCCCTGAGTTGGTTGACATAGCACAGATAGCTTGTGAAGTGTTACAAAAAAGAAAGGAAAAAATAGAAAGGAAATAAAAGACTAAAATAATGAATATGCAAGTTACCGGAAGTTGACAGTGAGGAGATTGAAGACTCTGAATACTTGATACATGACTGTGCTACCTCTATTGATGAAGTAACAAAACCCAGACCTGATCTGCGAGATGAGCCTATTGCAAGCCTGCCCTTATGTGCAGACTTGTTTGTAGATGGCTCATCCCTCAGACGACCTGATGGGTTAACATTAGCTGCTTGTGCGGTAGTAAACGGTAAGAGCCGACTACTGCATACTGAAATTCTGCTAAATTCTAAGTCAGCGCAGGCTGCGGAACTTACAGCTCTCTGTGTTGCATTAGAGCTAGCAGAATGAAATACGGTAAATATCTACAGTGATTCTGCTTATGCTGTAGGTATATTGCACAGCTTTGCACAGTTATGGCAAGAAAGAGGTTAGCTGACCGCAACAGGAACACCCATTCAGCACAAAGAGTTAATTGTTAGACTGTTGTTTGCAGTCCAATTGCCTCTTAAAGTTGCAGTGATTAAATGTAAAGCACATACCGGGTCTAATGACAGTGTATTGGTTGGAAATGCTTTGGCTCATAAATATGCAAAAGAAGCTGTTCATTCTTACCAGCTACCTGCATTCCCTACATTTTTTTTTGTCACCGATCTTTAACTTGTTGCCGCCCGCGCTATAGCCGAAGTACGGCTACAGCGTGGGCTCTAATTTCTGGGAGGCCGTCTTTATACGGCCTCCCAGTAACAGGCTCTCCGCGCGCTCCCGCGAGCGCGCATCAGGAAAAATCTGTGTCGGCCGTGTCCCTTGGACACAGCCAATCACAGATCGTGGTAAATGGCCAATCACAGCGGCCATTTACCATGTGATCAGACCATGCAATGAGAGATGATCTCATATGTAAACATATGAGATCATCTCTCATCGCCAGCTCTCCTTCCTCACACAGAGACTGCGTGTGAGGAAGAGCAGAGCTGAACAGCGATTAGGGGACACAGAGACATGTAATCAGGGCATTGATCACCAGTGCCCTGATTACAAAAAAGGTAAATAAAATACAATAAGTGCCCACCATCAGTGCCCACAGTGCCCACAATCAGTGCCCATAGTGCTGCCAGTCAGTGCCCATCAGTGCCTGCTCATCTAGGCACTGACTAGCAGCACTATGGGCACTGAGTGTGGGCCCTGATGGTGCCGCCCATCAGTGCTCATTAGTGCCGCCCATCAGTGCTCATCAGTGCCACCAGTGCCCAGCAGTGCCACCCGTCAGTGCCGCCTCTCAGTGCCCAGCAGTGCCACCTCTCAGTGCTCATCAGTGCCGCCTATCAGTGCTCACCAGTGCTGCCTATCAGTGCCACCTATCAGTGCTCATCAGTGCGGCATATTAGTACCTCCTCATCAGTGCCACCTCATCAGTGCCCATAAGTGCCACCTCATCAGTGCCCATAAGTGCCACCTCATCAGTGCCCATCAGTGCAGCCTATCAGTGCCATCAGTGAAGGAGAAAAATGTATTTATTTTCAAAATTTACTCGCAAAAAATAAGAAAAACTTTTATTTTTCAAAATTTTCTGTCTTTTTTTTTTTGTAAGAAATAAAAAACCCAGAGGTGATTAAATACCACCAAAAGAAAGCTCTATTTGTGTGAAAAAAATGATAAAAATTTAATACGGGTACAGTGTAGCATGACCGCGCAATTATCATTCAAAGCGTGAGAGCGCTGAAAGCTGAAAATTGGCCTGGGCAGGAAGGGGATGAAAGTGCCCAGTAGGCAAGTGGTTAAGTAGACCTCAGTGTTCTTTTTGCTCTACAGGAAAATTCACCCCACCGATCCACTTGGTCTACAAAAGGAACTGTATGTGGACAAGTTGGTCTGTGGAGGTTGAAAGACAAGCTGATTGCTCCCCCGACTCTATTTCCTTCATTGTTTGCTTTGAGCCATGGGCCTTGCCATGTCTCAACAGGAGGGATGTGTCGGGAAGGTAAACAAACAGTGGTGGGCCCCAGGTTTTACTACATATGCTGCTAAACAGGTTAGTGCATGTGCTGTGTGCCAAATGCAAAAAAAAAGGTAAGCCAGTCCCTACTCCTATGAAACACATTCCGCATACTGAGGAGCCGTTTCAAATAGTGTAGATTGACTTCTCAGATATGCCCCCTTGTGGCCGATTCAGGTATCTTTTGGTTTTAGGGCTGGGTGGAGACTTACCCAACTGCGAAGAATGATGCCAGAACAGTAGTCAAGTGTCTTACTAGAGAATTGATTCCAAGGTTTGGTATAGGAGCTGTGATCTCTTCAGACAGAGGTACACAATTTGATAACAAACTAATGGCAGAGGTAGTAGATATTGTGGGACTGAAACAACAGTTACACACACCTTATAGACCACAGACTAGTGGGATGGTGGAACGCAGTAATCAAACCCTAAAAAGGTATCTTGCCAAGATGACTACTAATGGAAAAAGTAAATGGGTAGAAACATTGCCCATAGCCCTAGCAACCATCAGGACTACCCCTAAGGAGAAACATGGATTATCACCTTTTGATATATTGTTTGGGCGTCCGCCTAAAAGACTTCCTACAGCTCCTGTAACATCAGAAACAGTAACTTTAATAAATGGTCAAGACGCTATGATAGACTATGTACCCAATTTGGCAAACGTGTTTTCTGATACTTTTTCCAAAGCAGGACAACCAGTGGACCCAAGTGAAAGTACTCATGGACTAAATTCTGGAGATTGGGTGTACATCAAAAATCACACACCCAGGACCACTTTGTCCCCTAAGTGGAAAGGAACGTTCCAGATTATTCTTGTGTCTCCCACGGCTGTAAAGCTAAAAGACTACAACTATTGGGTGCATGGTTCACATTGTAAGAAAACGGTAGCATTGAAAGAAAATACAAGCCAGTTTGCTGCTGGCCAGGACTGTTCTGTACCTTTGCTTTCCAGGTCATCTCCACCATTGACTCGTGCTCGAGCCAGAAGACGACAGAATGTATCTCCTTGCACCTAGAGCAGATATGCATCTCTGGGGTGTTATCCTGAGCGGAGGAGCTTTGGTGTGGATCACAGTCATGATGTACGAATGGACCCATTTTAGGCATACCTAGTACATTGGCCGAAATAGAAGACGGTGCTCATTTTAGTGACATCAGTGACAACATGATTGATAAAGCTATCTCACTGCTATTATTTATGAGAATACCGGCAGTATGTGTTAACTTTACTTGCATCTATCCACCAGAATTACTTGAGAAACATTTCAAGAACACTGATCGAGTGATTGGAGACTCTCAGTGCATGGATAATGCTGATGTCAGGTATTGGTGTGATGGTAAAGATGTTGCATGGAGCACAGATCGTTATCAGGAATTGCATGATTTCACTCATTGTCAACACTCCCGTCAGAATAACATGAAGTTACAAATGTGCTTACAGGGATATTACTATGGTAAAGCATGTGCTGCTCCCCCAGGATTTTATATGTGGGAAGAAAGCTTACACTTGGATTCCATTGAATTCCATGGGAGTTTGTTATTTTGGGAGGGTTGTACCTGCAACATGGTATATGAGTGAAAATAAATTTAAAGAGACACAACTGAATAAAATCCCTGCCCATTTCTTCAAAAGAAACCTTACTAAGCAAATTGTCCCTGGACAAGGGGATGATGATACCGGTAAGAATGAAGATTCTGAAGCTGACGCTGAAAAAGAAACTAACCTTGAAATACCCCCACTTAATACAACCAAAGACATAGGCCCAGAAGAAGATGATGATGATACAGACATTGAATCCCATGATAAAGAAATAAAACCATCATTTTCCATACCTTGGGTAAATAGGTGTTGTATTAAAAAGGCTTTCAGTTTCATTATAGATTTAGCTGCTCTGATAGATAATATTACTGCTTTGTATGACAGGAATTTCATATTAATGGCCACTGAATTAAAGATGATTGAAAAGGAGGTTTTGCAACACCGGCTGGTGTTGGATTACCTTACTGCAAGTCAGGGTGGAATGTGTACCGTAGTGGAAACGGCATGCTGAAATTACATAGGAAATGATACAAAAGCTAAAGATGCCATCATTTTACATGTAGAAAGGGCACAGCAATTGAAATTTGATTTTCGCAAAGAACATACCGAAACCGCTTGGATTGAAGGTAGTTGGGAGAGCTGGCTCTCCTGGCTAAACCCTAGCAACTGGTTTACTGGTATTGGTGGGTGGTTCGCAGGTATATTGCATGGTATTCTATATATTGTTGGAATTATAGTGTTGATACTCCTCATGATGAAATGTGTACCAATGCTATGCAAATGCTGCTTAAAAATGACTTCAAATACTTGTGATGATTGTACTAATACTGGTTCTTTTGAGCCCACAAGGTCTCGAGTGAAAACTGCTCGTCATATGGTTGCCCGCATACCTGGAGTTCAACGTAACGACATAGAAGTTTGAAATTCAAGTTAAATGAATACCAAAGAATTCTAACCACATGAGGGACTGTCAAGATATGAAAATATATGAAGAGCATATCGTTATATAGTCAAAGAGTCCCCTTTTAATATACAAAAAAATATATTCTTCTAAATGCTTAGAATTCTAGTTGGTATTTTTAATTACTGTGTCTCACGTTGTCCAAGAGGATATGAAATGTTCTGTCAAAAATGATAAGATTCCCGGAAACAGATGTTTACAAGAAAAAGCCTCTTATTATTTCCTTTAACATACTCAATCTTTTTTAATTGTCAGACTAACCTTTCACTCAACGCCATTGCTGGGTCAAGATGACCCTATGTGTAATTAGACTGTATTGTGAAATCTTGTGAAACCTTGTGTAATCTGTAACTTGGGCTTGTGGCCGTTTATGTACTATAAAAACCCTGTAACAAATGTAATCTGGGTCACATATCTGTTGGAGGATATGTGGTCCGTTATATGGTGTATACTCTGAGAGTAAGTATATAGAGACGAATGCAAGCCTGATTGGCATAGATGTCCTTTACTTCAAGGCTCAACATAACAGCTCACAGGACAGACACGTGGCAGGGCTGGCGGAGGTCTGGCAGGCAAAGTATTAGATCAGTACACAGGCTGGACACACAGTGGGATAGCAGGATCCGGACTAAGTCCAGAACAGGTCAGATATCCAGGCGGGGGGGGGGGGGGTTAAATTATATCTCTGCCTGAAGTGGGGCTTTATTAAAATAGAGACACCTGACCAGAGAGGTGAGAAGGATTCTGGGAATATAATTAAATTTCACTTTTGTGTTCAGATCTAGAGTTTTCCTCCTGTGAAGTCTGGAGATCATATGACCATTACATTGCCTCCACCTCCCTCCCTGATAGAATAGAGCAAGAAAAAAGAAGATTCTAGAAGTCACCAGAGAGATCATAGAGGAGAGGTGAGCAGTGCTGGGAATTCTGGGACATTATTCAGTAACAGACAAGGGATGTGTCTGGATGGTGACTATCATTGTGTGTTTCAGGTTCCTATAAGATGTCAGGATGTCACTGTCTACTTCTCCATGGAGGATTGGGAGTATTTAGAAGGAAACAGGGATCTCTACAAGGACGTCATGATGGAGAATCAGCCGCCCCTCACATCACCGGGTAAGAGGAGACTTTATTGTAAAGGAGAGAGCAATACAGAGGCTCCACCTAGATCCCCCATCATCTGATAAACGCATAGAAACAATGTATTCAGTCAGTGTCTGTGTTTCCTACAGATGGATCCAGTAATGGGAACCCACCAGAGAGATTTCCCCGTCCTCTGTATTCCCTGGATTACACACAGGTTCATTTTAAAGAAGAGATAAAAGAGGAGGATGATGAGGATGGGGAGTCAGAGTTTCTAAAAGAACACAAACATCTGTACCAAGACAAAATGGTGGAGTCATCCATCTACAGAAACCCACCAGAGAGATGTCCCCGTCCTCTGTATTCCCGGGATTCCACACAGGAAGGTCACACCATCCCTCACCATCATCAGGTAGATGATTGACAATTATTGGTAGTTCTGATTTATACACAGCATGTTTGTTACAATGAATGTTTTATTATATATTCAGAGTGGAAACCTCGGGGATTGTAATATTGTTGTTAAAGAGGAATAT
Source organism: Pelophylax lessonae (assembly GCF_965119305.1). NCBI lineage: Eukaryota > Metazoa > Chordata > Amphibia > Anura > Ranidae > Pelophylax > Pelophylax lessonae. Next base: position 38,678,506 of record NC_138770.1, read on the forward strand.
AAAGAGAAGGATGAGGAGTATGTAATGATGGAGGAGTTTTCAGAAGGACACAAGGATATGATGGAGCCACCTAATATCTGGAACCCACCAGAAAGATGTCCCCATCCTCGGTATTCCCGGGATTTCACACAGGAAAATCACCCCATCCCTCGCTGTTATAAGGTTGGTGGGATGGAACATCTAGAACATAGGTCTCCAAACTTTCTTAAAAAAAAAAAAAGGCCGGTTTACTGTGGAAGGAATAGTGCCCCATTGTTGGTGTCAATGGGAGGAATTTTGTCCTTCTGTTAATGTCAGTGGGAGAAACAGTTCCCCATTGTTGGTGTCAGTGGGAGGAATTATGCCCCATTGTTGATGTCAGTAGGAGGAACAGTTCCTCATTGTTGGTGTCAGAGACGGGAAATATTCCCCATTGTTGGTGTCATTGGATGCAATATGGCCCCAAGATCCAGATGAAGGCAAGCAAAGAGCTGCATCCAGCGATCACTGATCTGGAACATGGATTTGTGGAGGTGATGTGTAGATTTTTTAATGTATTTTAACAATATAAAAGCGTATATATTACAGATGTTACTGTTGCTTCTTCTCTTGGTTTAGAGTGGAGATCCAATCGATATAGAATTTGAGGTTAAAGCAGAAGAAGAAGCAAGGGATGATCAGCAGTCTATGGAGAAAGATGGAATAACGGGGACATTTATAGAGGACACTCCTACAGAGATCAGCACAGGTGGGTCATTAACACTAAATACATTTCTCTACCCATACTGCTCACTGGTTGGTCCAGAGTAGGGCGGGGACTGGGTGATATCAGCCTGTAATACCCTGGTCACTTTCCTGAGCTGTGCTCCCTGTCCTGTATTCCTGTATTTCCCTCGGATAATCTACCTTCTCTGTGCTGCAGACACAATTTATATATCTAGACTGAATTCATGAAGATTCTAGGGTTTAGCGTCTAGCAAAATTTTGATTTTCACCATAGACGTTACTAGACCTAGGCACCTGGCGTATGTGTCTTGATTCTCCAGCCCCATGCTGGGTCTAGTAAGATCTCTGAAAGAACAATTCTCCCATGGTCAATTGCTCTGTTGTCTGCTGGCTGTGTCGGGTGGAGGGATACGTCTGTATAGTGTCAGACCCAAGTCACTGAGTGCAGTCTCAGGAGATGGGAGGCAGCGGTGTGGGACCTCTGCAACTTGTCTCATGTGAACATTTAAGCTTCCACTGATTACTGAATACCAATATTATGAGTCTTGACCATTACACTATAAATATATATATATATATAATACACACATACACTATATTACCAAAAGTATTTGGATGCCTGCCTTTACACACACATGAACTTTGTTGGCATCCCAGTCTTAGTCCGTAGGGTTTAATATTGAGTTGGCCCAACCTTTGCAGCTATAACAGCTTCAACTCTTATTGGAAGGCTGTCCACAAGGTTTAGGAGTGTGTCTATGGGGAAAGTTTGACCATTCTTCCAGAAGCACATTTGTGAGGTCAAGCACTGATGTTGGATGAGAAGGCCTGGCTTGCAGTTTCCGCTCTAATTAATCCCAAAGGTTTTCTGTCAGGTTGAGTTCAGGACTCTGTGCAGTTCAGTCAAGTTCCTACACCCCAGAGGAGTTGAAGCTGTTATAGCTGCAAATGGTGGGCCAACTCAAAATTTAACAGACAAAGCTCCTCATGTGGGCGGAGTCCTGGTTTAGGGGAACCAATCTGCTCATGGCTAGTAATAATCTTGTTATTTCTATTTTAGTAGATGCACGGGAGATGAGGAAAACCTCAGAGGATTGTCTCACTTTGTCTCCAGACTGTAAAGTAGAAGATGAGGACATCACAGAGTATAGTCCAGGAGAAAACCCGGCTACCTCAAATGTCCATCTGGCACCACACAGTGTAGATGGACCATCGTATTCCTCTTATCCTGAGGAACCTCAGACTGTGAGGGACGCTGCCGTCCTTCCAACAGATAAGAGATTTTCCTGTACTGAGTGCGGGAAGTGTTTCCGTTCTAAATCCCGTCTTAATATTCATAAAAGAATTCACACAGGTGAGAAGCCATATTTTTGTCCGGAGTGTGGAAAATGCTTTGTAGAGAAATCACAACTTGTCACACATCAGAGATCTCACACAGGTAAGAAGCCGTATTCCTGTGCTGAGTGCGGGAAATGTTTTTCAGTGAAGTCAAATCTTGACAGACATCAGAAAATTCACACAGGTGAGAAGCCATATTCTTGTCCGGAGTGCGGGAAATGCTTTGTAGAGAAATCAAGACTTGTCACACATCAGAGATCTCACACAGGTGAGAAGCCGTATTCCTGTGCTGAGTGCGGGAATTGTTTTTTAGTGAAGTCACATCTTGACAGACATCAGAGATTGCATACAGAGCAGAAGCCATATTCTTGTACTGAATGTGGGAAATCTTTTTCAGTAAAGTCAAAACTTTACACACATCAGAGACTGCACACAGCCGAGAAGACGTATTCCTGTCCTGAGTGTGAGAAATGTTATTTACTTAAGTCACATCTTAACAGACATCAGAGATCTCACACAAGTGAGAGGCCATATTCCTGTTCTGAGTGTGGGAAATGCTTTGTAGAGAAATCACAACTTGTCACACATCAGAGATTGCACACGGGGGAGAAGCCGTATACCTGTCCTGAATGCAGGAAATGTTTTTCAACTAAGTACAATCTTTATCAACATCGGAGATCTCACACGGGGGAGAAGCCACTTTCCTGTCCTGAGTGAGGGAATTATTCCTCACTAAAGGCCTGTCTTCCTTTACATCAGGGATCCCACACAACCCTCGAGGTGTATTAGTGCCTTAAGTGCTGGAAATGTCTTCAATATGAATTTTGCTGGACATGAAGGGGGGATAGGGGGACCTTCCTCTTTGATCCCTCGTTGCGCGCCAAAATGTAAAGTTCTGTTAGAGGCCTTCCTTGAGGTAGGTTTCTCTGGGCTTTGCTAGCCACTATGGGCGGGATCACTCGCCCTACAAAATGGTTCTTTTGCTGTGTCGTGCTCATCAATACCCTGGGACAAGACAAGGGTCACTTTAGGGAATGTCAGCCGTAAGGCGGTCCTCCAACTTAGAGATAGTCCTTACAATGTGTACACTGAGTGAATAAACTGGACTACAGTTAACACTCTGGTCCTGTGTCAATGTACATCTTGACTGTAAATGCTGGCATTTAGGAGGGACACACTGAGCCTATGCCCACGCTACCAATCCAGCATACCTCTTTCACCTCACTTCCACATAGCATGGACCTCATGTGTGCACCTTATTCCTCTTACTCTCCCATACCTGGTGCCCTGGCCAAGGGCCTCCATGATGCTGATCTCCTCCCATTGTTCTGGGAGATGGACTGCTGGGGAGGGAGTCCCAGAAGCAACCCCCTCGCTACTGGAATAAACCTTACCTAGCACAGGTCTTCACAACAGGGTGTTAGTCTCACATTACTCCTAAAGAGACTGACTTTATACCCCAATGTGCTTTAACTGACCCAAGCTTCAAATGTCTATGTGTAGTGCCCAAGTTACTTTCATACACCCCTGTAGAATAACTTCAGACCAGGCAGAACAACGTTTACAGGCTTTACTGATATAACGCAGAATAACAGTTTAAAAAGTATTTTCCCTAACTGAGCAGAGAGCTGGTCTATTTACAGCACAGCTCTGCACATTCCTTCCTTCCTCTGCCTGTGTGGAGAGGGGGTTTGTGCCTTTCCTCCAATCAGCTTTTACACAGTGTATGCCAAGACTACGCTCCCACTGCTAAAACAGGAAGAAAAAAATCTAACACAGTGTATACTTTCTATACAGTATATAAAGCTGAAGACCACAGATATACAAATAAAACTTGTGTAGGGAGATTTGATCCATCTCTGTGTATCATCTGAGGCTGTTCACTTCACTGGGTATAGGATGGGTTTACATCCACTTTAATATCCGGGTTTATTTTCTATGGTGTGATCTTTTCCCCAGTACTTTGTTATAATAATGTAACACGTTGTGTATTGTATACAAATTAATAACAACTCCACCTCTACATTCCAGACAAGTCATTTTTCTGACCAATTGGATTTCTACTTTTACAATTTCCTGATTTTATGACTGCAATCTTGTTAAAAGTATAATTATAATAGAAAAATGTATGGAATTTAAAAAAAAATAAATAAAAAATGTGTGTGCCAGTTCAATTATGACACACTTCAGTATCCAAAAATTGCCCATTTAGTTTAGAGTTAACTGTGAATAATGGCCCAAAGTGCAGTGGTCAGGAGTATATCATATACAGCTCAGAGTATAGAGTGCAGTGGTCAGGAGTATATCATATACAGCTCAGAGTACAGAGTGCAGTGGTCAGGAATATATCATATACAGCCCAGGGTACATAGTGCAGTGGTCAGGAGTATATCATATAGAGCCCAGGGTACAGAGTGCAGTGGTCAGGAGTATATCATATAGAGCCCAGGGTACAGAGTGCAGTGGTCAGGAGTATATCATATACAGCCCAGGGTACAGAGTGCAGTTGTCAGGAGTATATCATATACAGCCCAGGGTACAGAGTGCAGTGGGGTCAGGATTATCATATAAAACCCAGGGTACAGAGTGCAGTGGTCAGGAGTATATCATATACAGCCCAGGCAACAGAGTGCAGTGGTCAGTAGTATACCATATACAGCCCAGGGTACAGAGTGCAGTGGTTAGGAGTATATCATATACAGCCCAGAGAACAGTGGTCAGGACTATATCATATACAGCTCAGGGTACAGAGTACAGTGGTCAGGAGTATATCATAAACGGCCCTGTGTATAGAATGTAGTGGTCAGGGACAAGTCATATACAGTCCTGTGTATAGAATGAGGTGGTCAGGAACATGTCATATACAGTGCTGTGTATAGAGTGCAGTGGTCAGGAACATGTCATACACAATCCTGTGTATAGAGTGAGGTGGTCAGGAACATGTCATATACAGTCCTGTTTATAGAGTGCAGTGGTCATGAACATGTCAGATACAGCCCTGTGTATAGAGTTGGGCCACACCATACAGGCATTGCTTCAAAATCATCTCCAGACGCCGATACGTTCCATCCCCCTGTCAGTCCGAGCATCGGCTTGGCGTGCAGCCCACATCATACTGTGTCGGCGGCCTCTCTGACATCTGACGTCACAGCACGAGGCACACGCGGTGGCGCTGGATGTCATCGTAGACCGGGTGAGTCACACCCGGGGTCCATCCATAGGAGACACCTCCCTAATTATGGGATTCAGATGATACCGTTAAGGTGAGGTCCAAACAGGTGAGAGACGTTTACTAAATTACTTACCATGTATGTAAAAATAAGAAGGACTCTTTGCTGTGTTCCACACCTTTGGACAATCCTCAGTCACGATAGATGATGATTAAGGGCTGGGTGTTCCTGCTCAGGCTCTTCAAGTAAGTCCCTTCCTTATTACACGGATATTCCAACTCAACCTGTCCTCAATATAACCACCATTTACATCTAGTTCCTTGTGTTGTCTTGTCTCTCCAGGGTGGTCCCTCTTATTTTGTGACCCTCGGGAGCGGTCCATCCTCTTCCTAAAACAAAGTGCATCTCTTGGAAACTATATGACATGCACTTATATATATTGTCTGTCATAGGACCAGCCAAATAATATACCATGCGAATGAGCCCAAGTATTCTATGTCCACTGTAGAAAAGATAGGTGTATCCTGATATCATATCTACACTTTTGAGATTTCTGATATCGTGTGAGTATGATGAATGGACTCCATATCTATTTTTGGATGCTATATATTTATAATACAATTTGTTGTATACATCATGTTAACATTTATTCATATTACATTTATAGAAAGGGGAATATGCGCATTCTTTTTTCCCCTGAAGAAGAAACTAACTCAAATTTAGAAACATGTTGGGATGTATGCTTACTGTGAACCAGATTGGTTTTTTGCAGCACAAGACCACTGTCAAGTTCTAGGATCAAGAGCATTTTCAACAACTATATCTATTGCAGGCACTTTATTAGCACAGCCACTTTGTTAGTAGTTTTTTGATGCACTTTTCACTTTAAGCGCTGTACCCCCATTTATTTGTTTGTTTCATATTTTCTTTTTAGTGGAAAGATTTGGTATAGCAGCTTTTATTTATACATACATAGCATTTATTTTCGTATGCGCTGATTTACACATGACATTATACACATTTTTTTGACCTTCATGAAACCTGCCATCTACTGTTCTGGCAGTGGTAATTTTTATAATTGTAACGAGTAACTATGCAGCACAAAAAAAAAAAATCGGAGTAGAAGTATTGAAATCATCGAAAAATGTAGTGAAGTAAAAGTGGAAGTAGGAGAAAAAAATTCTACTCTAGGAAAGTACAGATACTGCCTTTCGGTACTTAAGTACAGTATTGAAGTAGTTCTACTTAGTTACTATACATCTCTGGAGGCTAGACTGCCAAAAAGTCTCACACATGGGATATCCCCATACTCAGGAGAAACAGTAGAATGTATTTTGGGGTGTCATTTCACATATGCTAATGGCATGTGGGAGCAATATATCATTAAGTGACAACTTTGTGTAAAAGAAAAAAAAAAAAAAAAGAAAAAAATAATAATTTTCCCGGAGCTTGTGGCAAAATATAAAGTAATCCATGGACTCACCATGTCTACTTTGCAAAATGGGGTCATTTTGGGGGGGGGGGGGGGGTTGTGGTATCTTGACATTTCAGGACCACCTAAACAGTGATAGGTAGTGAGAAAATGCAATGAAAAATGTACGCCCTTTGAAATTCTGAAGGTGGTGATTGGTATTTGCGGTCCCGTACACAGCTAAGTCTCACACATGTGGTATCCCTGTATTCAGGAGAAGCAGCAGAATATATTTTGGGGTGTAATTACACATATACCCATGGCATGCGTGAGCAATATATCATTTCAATGACAACTTTGTGTAAAAAAAAAAATATATATTTTTTTTAGTCATTTTTCAAACACCTGTGACAAAACAATTAAATATTCAATGAGCTCAACATGCCTCTCAGGACATTCCTTAGGATGTCTTCTTTCCAAAAAGTGGTAATTTGGGGGGGGGGGGGGGGTTGTTCTGCCCTGCCATTTTAGCACTTCATGAAATGACATAGGCAGTCAGAAAGTAAAAGCTGCATACTGTAAATTCCAGTATTTACACCATATTTTGTAGACGCTATAACTTTTGCACAAACCAATAAAAATACGTTTATTGAGATTCTTTTTGTCAAAGACATGTAGCTAAATACATTTTGGCCAAAATATATGACAAAAATCTAGTATATTGGATATTTTTTGAAAGACAAAGTAGAAAATGTCTTTTTTTCTCAACATTATTGCTCTTTTTTTTATTAATATCGCAAAAAATAAAAAGTGCGGAGGTGATCAAATACCACCAAAAGAAATCTCTGTTTGTGGGAAAAAAAATACGTAATTTTTTTTTGGGTACAGCATTGCATGACTGAGTTGTCAGTTAAAGTCACGCAGTGCCAAGTTGAAAAAAGTGGCCTGGTCATTAAGCAGCAAAATCCTCCCGTCTGAAAGTGGTTAAGGTTCATCCTTGGTAAATAACCATTTAGTTCAGGCATTCTCCGACCCTCCCATTACAAGTCAAATTCTGTAGAAACATGGGTTCCATCCAAACCCGGAGATAATTCTAAGTGCTGTGTTTATTGGTCCCTCATGTTTGGCCAATGGGAGAAGGATCCACTTATATCAGTAGAGAGTAGAAGAAGGGCATTCTTACATCATCATGAAATCAACGTTACTGTGAGGCAAAAATTGTTCATTGCTCAAGGAACCCCTAGAAACCTTTGGAGGAACCCTGGCTGAGATTAGCTGTACTAGGCATGATGAATGACATTTTGATAACAGAAAAACCTGCACCATGATAATCTTTTCCTATAGCACTCCCAAATAACAGCTCCCAGGCCAACTGCTGAATGTCTACAAACCCGCAGCGGATTCTGTTTGATTTCAGTGACCAAATACTGTCATAACCGTCTGTGGTACATGACGTCACCTGGAAATCCCACTGATTTGTTTACATATATGAAACAAGTCATCAGATGGGCAGGAAGCTGCTATTTAGTGACAATAGTGACACTGCCACTAAATTCATGACTATAGGATCCAAAAACAAGTCTCCGTTGATGGGTACCCGGTAATTTGGGTACACCAACCATATCTGACCTTTTGGTTTGCACATTTGATGAAGTGTGAACAGCTTGGGCTTGAGGGGGAACGCATTGGTCAGTCCAAACCTGAAGCTAATCCCCAATGGAAAACAGAAACTGTTTATTTCTCAAAGAACTCCTGGTGACCTTTGGAGGAACCCTGGCTGTGAAAGGTTGGAATAGACAGCAGGGTTGCTAACTGTCCGTAAATGTAAACTGTCCGTTACAGACAGCAGCCGCCCGTAAAAAACATGGCCACGGTTTAGTTTCGGAACTGAACATTCCAGGCTCGGCCTCCCCACGGTCGGTTTCTGTTGGAGAAAAGCTGCATTCCAGGTTGGTTGAATAATGGTTGAATGGATAGCCTCATCACCACAGATCTTGTCTTCAGGTCTCTAACACCAAGACACATTGTGATCATCCTCAGGGGCCTTGCAACTCGACTTTGCTGCAATATTCTCCTGGAGGTATAGCTAATAATAACTATATATACTCGGGTATATGTGCACAATTCCACAACCTGGGTCAATTGATAAAGGGGGGAATTGTGTGCCCACATCCCTAAATACAGAACGCTAGAACAACACAACCTCTTAGTGGTTTTTTTAAGGACATAAACAACTTCATGTATAAAATTTACAATAAACGTTATTATTACAGAATGAAAATGTGTAATAATAACGTTTATTGTAAATTTTATACATGAAGTTGTTTCTGCCCTTAAAAATCCAACTAAAAGGTTGTGTTGTTCTAGAATTCCACCAGGGCTCCTGTCGGCCCTTTGCTGATAAAACCTGTTTGAACATTAGATATATTTACTGGTATTAAAGGGGAGTTCCAGCCTGTATTGAAAAAAAAGAAATAAAACTCAGCAGCTACAAATACTGTAGCTGCTGACTTTGAAAAATAAGGACACTTACCTGTCCAGGTATCCGGCAATGTTAGCATCTCTAGCTGATCTGTCCATCGGCTTTGCATACAGGGACCGGCATTCTTACGAAGGGAAACAGGAAGTGAAGCCTTGCGGCTTCACAGCCTGTTACCTACTGCACAGTGTGCGACATACGCTGCACTTTCTCATTGGTCTCGCTGTCTTCTGGGACCTGTGCGTGTCTCCCAGAAGGTAGCAGGGGGAAGGAGGAGGGGCCGTAAATGATGTAGATGGCTGAGACGACCTTACACGAAAGTGGGAGCGGGTACCTGTTTTTCAAATGTGGCACCGGAGAGGGGGAGGAAGCAGAAAAGCGGAGTTTCCACTTTTTGGTGGAACTCCGCTTTAACCACTTAAGCCCCGGAGGCTTTGGCTGCTCAAAGACCAGATGCTAATTTGCGATTTGGCACTGCGTGACAGTAACGGACAATTGCACAGTCGTGCGATGCTGTACCCAAATTAAATTGACGTCCATTTTTTTGCCCACAAACAGAGCTTTCTTTAGGTGGTATTTGATCACCTGTGCGATTTTTACTTTTTGCGCTACAAACAAAAAAAGAGCGACAATTTTGAAAAAAATAACAAGGTTTCACATTTTTTTATATGAAATTCTCAAAAAAAAATGGAAAAATCTAAATTTTTTAACATTTTAGGCCAATTTGTTTTCTGCTACATATTTTTGGTAAAAAAAAAATTGCAATAAGCGTACTTAATTGGTTTGCACAAAAGTTATTGCGTTTACTAACTACGGGAAAGAGTTATGTAATCTTTATTGTTTTTTTTTTTAACTAGTAATGGCGGCGATCTGCAATTTTTTTTGCGGTACTGCGACATTGCGGCGGACAGATCAGACCCTTGACTGACACTTTGACACTTTTGGGGGTACCAGTGACATTACTACAGTAATCAGTGCTATAAATATGCACATTTACTGTAAAATTAAACTTGCAGGGAAGGGGTTAACTTTATTGGTGATCAAGGGGTTAAGTGTGTCCCTAGGGGCATGATTCTAACTGTCAGGGGGCGTGGCTTGTTAGATCATCACAGAGACATACAATCCTACATAGCAGGATTGCATAGCCTCAGTGATGATCTAAGGGAGAATGACAGATGTCTGTGTTTACATCAGCCGTCTGTCTTTCTCCCTCTCCTGCGGGAGATTGCGAGTGGCCGGTGGACATCGGAGCGGCCGGTCACACGTGCGGGGATGTCCGTGAACGAGTGGGGGCGGTAGTGCGCCGCCGGCGACGCGCGCTCGCCCCCTAGAGGCTCGGGGGTAAGTGACGTACCCATACATCACTTTGCCAAGGAGAGGCTGACTGCCGCAGTATATAGTCGGCAAGTGGTTAATCTCTTCCCGCAACCTCAAGACACCAGTTTAACTAGCGATTCAGAAAAATGACCAGGGGACGTCTTTTGGCTGTTTTCTTCCAGCCCCATATCCCCTGACTATAACCCATGGACTGTGCCTTGCATAGCAATAAGCTGGGGGTCCCAATGGGATTATACCAGTAAATTCTTCCTTCCTGGCCATATCCTTCTCTGGATAGGTAAAAGGATTGACCTCATCTCTGGAAGCTTTACCTATTCAGTGCTCTAACAAAATAGAATAGCTGGACACTTCATAATACCTCTTATTCCTAGTAAAGAACTCCTGTATGAGTTGGTCCCCTTTAAGATCTATACTCCTGAAGAAGCGGTTTGAAACCGTGAAACATGTTGGGCTGGACCATGTTGTAACCATCCATCTTCTGATTTCTATGGAATAAATTGTCTAGTGTGCATCTGTATACTAATGGATAATGATATATGCTGGTTGCAGAAGTTCCTCTGATCCCAATTACTTTGTTTAGATTATTGATTAATTTCCCAGGAAGGGAATCCCCTCTGTTCACAAAGGCCCTGTCCTGGGCGGAGACACTGCCAACTTTATTTTTAATCACACTCTTCCACTTAGCGAAGGTTCTGGTTCTGATTTTTTTTTTTTTAAATAATTTTTATTGGAATTTTAAGTTAACAATTTCAACAATAACATTTACAATTATTTGTTACTTCTGACTCATTGCTTGGTACATGTAACAACAGTTAAGAAAATGAAGAAAATTATGATAATTACAGGAGTACCAGGTAACAGTTAGATGAGAAAAAACTATTAAAAGATATATATATATAAAAAAGAAGAAAATTATTAAATAAAACACAGCATACCCAAACCGCCTACCCCTAATGGGAACTATCTGTAAACGGATTGGTTGCCGTGTACTAAGGTTTATTAGGGATGAGACATTGGAACCAATTGATTTGAACTATAATGGAGATTTAGATATCACATTTCTTTAGGTAAGTAGAGGCTCTTGGGTTGTTTAACCAACTGGTTCTGTTATTTACCTACAGTCTTAGCGCAATATCCTGTTTAGGGAAGGATAATACTAGTCATGACCCCCTCAAAAGAGGCCTACACAGTACACGTGATACACACAAACAACACAAGGCTGTGTTCACACTGTTTCTCAGGGCTGCAGTTCCTGTGAGCTCCACTAGTTGGTGATCTCACTCCTACCTAGACAGGAAGTCTATGAAAAACAGGAAGTGATGTCAGGTAGTGACAGGAAGTGATGTCAGGTAGCAGGCAGGAAGTGATGTCAACTATAAATTAAAAAGGTCCGTGTGAGAAGTGAGTCGGGAAGTAGAGAGGAGACATTGTTGGAAGTGGCAGCAGAGGAGGTAATAAGATCTTATTTTCTATTTACACCCAGTAACCCCCCCCCCCCCCCGTCATGTCCGTCCTCTTCCTCTATAGTCACTGTGATGTCTTTTATCTCCAGCAGATGATGATACACACATATATAGTGTGGAAACCTAGATTAACCCCTTCGGGGGTCAGAACATTTCCTCACTTACGGGGCCGGAACATTCTCTTCATTTTGGAGATAAATTCTAGTAATATGTTCCTCTAAACAAACAGCACTGACTATAAATAGACAAGACAATGACCATCCTGACCACAAAGGACAATTATTACACTACACAGGCAGCCAATGGGCATTTTTTACACTACAAAGGCAGCAAATGGGCAATTTTTACACTGTGCAGGCAGCAAATGGGCAATCATTACAATATGAAGCCAACACATAGCTCCCAACTGTCCCTGATTTCGAGGGACTATCCTTGATTTGGAACAAAGTCCCTCTGTCCCTCTTTCCTCCTCATTTGTCCCTCATTTTAGTCTGATCTGTATAGTTATATATAAAATGCACTATTTATCTTTCTAAAAGTGTTTCCCAGTGCTAAACCTTTTATCCAATTTCTACATTTGTAAATTTCAAAAGCCAAAATAAAGGAATAGTAGTGGTAAAAAAAAAAGCACTTGTGGGTTCAACTAATCATTGTTTTGGTATAATTCTCCATTAAGGGTGCGTGGCAGCGGGTAAGTCTATTGCCTACATGCTTTTGATAATAGGTGTCCCTCGTTCCCATTTCGAAGCGAGTGCACTGTGCCCATCCTCCCGTTACTCATTATCTCACTAACCTGAATCATGCCGGTGAGATAATGAGACTCTGGATCGGGGGGGGGGGGGCTGTGTCTGCCCCACCCACACTTCACCCCCATATAGCGCGCACACAGCAGTGGGAGAACTTGCTGTGTGTGTGCAGGAGCCAAATTGGATTGTATGCAGAGTACACAACATAGCTGTAACAGTTTTTGTTTTTTCGCACCAGTGCAGATTAAAAAAGAAAAGCTGTACCTGGCTGGCTGAGTCAGAGGAAGTAATTGGTGAGTGCAGGCATATTAAACCCTCCCCCTCTCCCCCCTTGAGATTTACAGATGTCCCTCCCTCTGCTGTTCTGACTGCAAACAAAAACTGTTGCTCCTCTGAACAGCAATCCATACAGGGCCGGGACAAGAAGTGGGTGGAAGGGGCTGTTGCCCTGGGCACAGTGGTTTACTGTAGGGATGGGTACACCTTCCTTCTGTTGCAAGGCTCACAGGAGTAGTGATAGCGACAGTGATTTTAACAAGTGAATGACTGCTGGGTGTAGGATACCTAAGCCAGGGCTCGACAATTCCCGGGCGCCAGGTCGCATTGGTGACTAGAAACTGAGTCCGGGCGCCTAGGATTTCAGTCATCTGCTGTCAGGCATCGGGACGCCGCTTCGCTGATGCAGCTCCTATCCATAATTCTCTGTGTACCGACCAGAGGCATTTTAATTGGTCAGCACCGTCACATGGACGGCACTGACCAATCAGAACCGGCTGCCTCTTCTTCACTTTCAGCACATCCATAGGACGCACTGCTCGACTTCTGCCACTGTCAGCCCTCCTCGTTGGGGTCACCCGGCACACATCTATCTGACATCAGGTAAGAGTGCCAGGTCCGTAGCTGAGCGGTGTGTGAGGCGGGGAGATTGTGCAACAGGCCTGGGATCTGCACAAAATTTCATGTGTCAGCCTCTCCGCATCCCACTGCTTGTGTGTCACTGCTTCCTCAGCCCCTGGGGGAGGTGGGAATGCAGATTGAGCCCATCCTGCCGTGGCTGAGGGAAGGGAACCACCTACAATTAATTGGGGGGCACAGTTTCGTGTGGGAGCCCCCCCATAGACACGTGTGTGTCGGAGCAGAGCAGGCCATTTTCTGGGTGTATGTGATGAAGGTGGAGGTGAGGGAGTGCCACACCTCTTGAGAATTCCTCTGTGCACACCATAGAGCTGAGGGGACCTCACTGTACATATACACATTTGCCTGAGACTTTCACTCTCTCCCACCCTCTATCTCCCCCCCCTCTCTCCCCCTCCTCTCTCTTTCCTTTTCTCTCTGTCACCCCCTTCCCCTAGCCCCCCCCCCAACTCCCCTTCTCTACCTCCCTCTCCTCTTTTTCCTCTATTTTTTTTCTCTTCTTTCCATTTATTTCCCTTTTATTTCTTTCTTGCTTTCTTTTTGTTCTGGGTGCCGGGCAGCTGATTTGAAAAACTGGCTCCTAACTTTTTTAGCTGGCTCCTAGATTCAAAGAAAATTTGTCAACCCCTGCCCTAAACTTGCATATCATGAACTGGGGGGGGTCCTGGATGACCTTGTCCTAACACTGAATCCAGGCATTTGACAGGTAGTGAGGAGGCCAAGTGCTGCACCCACCCCACCACAACCATTTGCATTGCAGATAGGTTGCAGTGTGGACCCTCTGATATGAATAGGTCATGTTTAGAGGGCAACAGTGCCCACCATATGTAACAGGTGGTATCATTTTTTTCTGCAGCCACGCAGCAAAGCATCCTGGCTGCAATGTGTACATTTCCTGGCCACTCACTTGTCAAGGGTTCATTTACCAACCACTTTGTTACACTGCCGAAGCTGGTGTGCTGTACAGTATCAGTCCAGTGTAAATGAACAAGTGAAAAAATATAAATCAACCGTGCTAACCATAACAGTAACTGAAAATAAAGCTGCTAGCACATCAACTGACACCTGTTGTGTAAACCAAATTCAAACGTAAAAGTGAAGTGCTAAATCAGTGAACCAATGTATGAACATATATAAATGTAAATTAATATAACCAATGTAAAAAAGTTCATAAGTGAGTCCAAAGGGTATGCAGAAATTAAGTAGTGCTTCAAATTCATAAGTGAAGAAAAATTGTGTAAAATCCCCACCCCAAGAGTAGAAAGTGAATGCGCTCATCGGAGGGTATGGACCCAGGATACCTTATAGTATGTTGGCCATACAAGCTGGTAGATGGTATAATTACCAAGTGCTTGGGAAGTTATGATCTTGTACACGGGCCCAGGCTTTCGTAAAATGCCCCTGCCACGACAGCAAGGCTACACAATGTCCTGCCCCTATCCACCACACCACATCATTTGTTTCTATGATGTAGGAGAAAGGAAAGGAGAAGCTGGCACTCTGAGCTGCTATAGTAGAGTCGGTATGACCAGTGTATGAGAGGCTAACATAATAATGCATGCAAATATGAAAATATCTCTATGTGCATAACATACTTGCTCAAGTCCATCATGTAAATAAGACAAGGGGAATAAGTGTGCCAATATGGCTGGAATGTCAGTCTGCAGCCAAGGGCTGGCTCCACAGCACAGGGAAGTCGGTTTTGTGGAAAAGGTAAAAAACAAACAAGCGGAGCGCCTCTAAGTGCAGTAAGTTTTTAATCCGAAAGGCACACAAAATATAAAAACTCAGATGGGGTACATAATAGTAGGCTCGATCTAGTGCTTAACACTTGAAAAAAGGCGCATGCTCTGAAACGCGTCGTGAAATTCTTCTGGTCTTGGTGACGTCACGCGGCAGACGCTGCGTTCCAGCTTGACACGCGGAGATTAGCCGATCCCAGAAGACAACAGCCGACTTCTTTGTCTTCCGATTCCACCTCACCGGCTTCAGTCACCTTTTCTCCCAGACTCTGGACATTGGACTCTACCACCACTTCCCAGCACCAGATCGAGCTTACTATTATGTACCCCATGTGAGTTTTTATATTTTGTGTGCCTTTCGGATTAAAAACTTACTGCACTTAGAGGCGCTCCGCTTGTTTGTTCTATGATGTAGGAGGGCACAGGAGTATCCTCAACATCATTTGTCATTTGTGAAGGGGTGAGATGGGGGTGACACTGATTT
Source organism: Pelophylax lessonae (assembly GCF_965119305.1). Lineage (NCBI taxonomy): Eukaryota > Metazoa > Chordata > Amphibia > Anura > Ranidae > Pelophylax > Pelophylax lessonae. The sequence continues at coordinate 38,694,297 of NC_138770.1, forward strand.
GAAGGAGGCAATATAATAGGGAGACTGTAATGAAGTGATGGGTAGAATCTGGTGTGAAATGGAAACATCCCCATGTGGCATCAAGGAGTGGGTGACATCATCCAGTGTCCTTCAGCCCAATTATTACAGCTCAAGACTGGGGTGTCTTGGGATTTTTCATACTTTTAAAGGGTGCCATGAAAAAGATGAGAAATGCTGGCCTAACACAGGTGCTTTTCATTGCAGTCACCAGGAGATGTAGGGAACTAAGAGAGGAGGGGATACAATGATAGTGTATTGGCATTTTCCCCCCTTAGCTTTTTTTACTGCACCCCCAAATTAGACAGGCTAGATCCAGCACTGCTGCCATGAAGAATATGGTCCATCATTGGTGTCAGAGGGAGGGAAATACTGAAGGTTCTAAGGGAAGTGTAGGAGCTGGGGGGTCTCTAAGGGGATACTGACGCTGAAGGAATTTGGGTCCCCTGAGGGGGTAGTGGGGTTGAAGGATTCTGAGGGGGTAGTGGGGTTGAAGGATTCTGAGGGGGTAGTGGGGTTGAAGGATTCTGTTAGGGATACAAGTGGTAGCCTGTTGACAGAGGAAGGCCCCACATGTGCTGGAGGGCGGAGTTTAGACGGGACCCCCCAAGGTAAGTGACACAGGCTAACCTGAGGTGCGGAATCTAAGTATCCACCGGTTTTCGCCAGGGCCTCTAGTGGTGAGGATGGACTTTGCTGCGTGTGGATACCAGGTCGCAGTCCTCAGGGTCGCCCCACCAAGTAAGAAACCGGTCAAGATCCGAAGGCAGATAAGCAGACAAGGGAGATCCGAGAGAATGGTCAAACAAGCCGGGGGTCAGGACGGGCAGCAGGTCAACAAGGTCAGGAACAAGCCAAAGGTCAAACGGATATCAAACAGGTAACAGGAAGCAGGCTTCAGGAACACAGGAAGAGCTGCAGACAAGACAGCGAAGACACAGTGCTTCTGAGCTGTTTAAATAAGGCAGCCTGTTTGCCAATTACTGCAATTAGTCTGCTCTAGGTTAACCCTTTGGATTGCAGAATCATGACAGCACATCAGTGTGCTCAGGAAGCATTCCTAACATTGCCCCCCCCTTAAAGGCAACCTCCGGGTGCCCAACAAACTGCTTTTCTGAGGATGGGCAAGAAAAAACGCCTGGATCAGGTCTCCGGCATGAATGTTACTCTCAGGTTCCCATGAATTCTCTTCCGGCCCATAACCCTTCCATTTAATAAGGAACTGAAGCTGGTTACCTCTTTTCCGGCAATCAAGTACAGCCTCAACTTCGTACTCCATGTCGCCATCCACCATCACTGGTTCTGGAGGTCCAGGGCTTCTGCCGGGGAAGGCGTCGGGAACTACGGGTTTTAAGAGTGACATGGAACACAGGATGGATCCGTAGGGTATCAGGTAAGGATAACTCATAGGACACAGCATTTAGTCTTCTTTTAACGGGGAATGGGCCGATAAACCTGGGAGCCAACTTCTTGGATGGGCATGCCAAGCGGAGGTTAGCTGTGGATAAAAAGACCTGGTCACCTGGTTGGAGAATCAGTTCTCCCCTCTTTTTCCCATCAAAGATTCTTTTGGACGCTATCTGAGCCTTGGCCAAGGTGTCCTGCAGAAGTTTGTTGTTACTCGTGAAGAAGTCAATGGTGAACTGAACTGCGGGCACTCCGGAATCAGATGGGAAGTCGGGCAGAAAGGAAGGATGAAACCCATAATTGGCAAAGAAGGGAGATTGCCCGGTGACAGAATGTCGTGAATTATTAAAGGCAAATTCCGCAAATGGTAGTAATGTCGTCCTGGACGAAGGTGGTAAAGCACCGGAGATATTGTTCCAGGGTCTGGTTCGTTCTCTCTGTTTGCCCGTTCGTCTGCGGGTGGTAAGCTGAAGACATAGATAATTCAATTTTTAGTAGCTTACACAAGGCCCTCCAAAAGCGGGACGTGAACTGTACCCCTCTGTCCGAGATAATGTTCTTGGGTACCCCGTGGAGTCGCACGATCTCCCTAATAAAGACTTCTGCAGTTTCTTTCGCAGAGGGGATACCTTTGAGGGGTAGAAAGTGGGCCATCTTAGAAAGCCGGTCTACAACCACAAAAATGGCAGAGCACCCGGCCGAAGGTGGAAGTTCCACGATAAAGTCCATGGCGATAGTTTGCCAGGGCCGGTCAGGGATGGGGAGTGGTCTGAGGAGACCCCACGCCTTACTTTTGGTGGTTTTACTCCTGGAGCAAGAAACACAGGAAGACACATAACTTCTGCAGTCTTTTTCCATTTCAGGCCACCAGAAGGTGCGTTGCATGAGGTCAAGGGTCCTATGAACGCCAAAATGGCCAGCCAGAGGGTGGTCATGGCAGGCAGCTAGAACCGAAACTCTGACTCCCTCCGGGACAAAGATTTTGTCCTTAGCCCACAACAAACCATCCTTGCGTGACAGGGGTATCCCAGGTGGAATGGAAATGTTGGCAGAGGCTTGCTCAAGATGGGATTTCAGGCTAGTGAGCAGGAGCAGGAAGTTTTTCTCTGACAGGATAGTGTCAGGTACCAAATCTTCTTTAGGATTATCAAACATCCGGGACAGGGCATCCGGTTTGACATTTTTCGACCCGGGCCGATAGGTAATATGGAACGAGAATCTGGAGAAGAAGAGTGCCCATCGGGCCTGGCGGGGTCTAAGTCGCTTTGCAGATCTTAAGTATTCAAGGTTCTTATGATCGGTAAATATAAGAATCGGGTGTGATGCTCCTTCCAGTAGATATCTCCACTCTTCGAGAGCGGCTTTGATAGCCAGGAGTTCCCGGTCTCCGACATCATAATTTTTCTGTGCGGGAGAGAGTTTCCGGGAAAAGAAGGCTATTGGGTGAGTTAAGTCTTTAGTTCCCTGTCTTTGGGAGATGACTGCCCCGACCGCAACTTCCGATGCGTCTACCTCCAGGAGATAGGGTAAGGCAGGATCCGGGTGACTCAGGATAGGGGCAGAGGTAAAATGTTTTTTAAGAACCGAGAAGGCGGACTGAGCTTCTGGGGTCCACTGGAAGCGGACATTCTTCTTAGTAAGGTGAGTAATAGGGGCTATGATGTTGGAGAACCCCTTAATGAACCTCCTATAAAAATTGGCGAAGCCAACGAAGCGCTGTACTCCCTTTTTGTCTGATGGAGGTGGCCAGTCCAGAATGGCAGAGACCTTCTGAGGATCCATCTCTATTCCATCTGTGGAAATTATTAACCCCAGAAACAGGATACTGTTCTGCTCAAAAACGCACTTCTCGGCCTTGGCGTAGAGACCATGCTGGCGAAGGCGACCGAGGACATTTTGAACGTGCTCGCGATGCTGCTCTAGGATGTCATCCAAGTATACGATGACGAAGATATCCAACCAATCCGCGATCCCCGGAATATTTTTCTGGAGCAGGAACTCGAGGTTCTGGTGGCAGCATCACTACGGTAGGGCCAGAAGCAGGTCCAGAGGGTGCTGCAGCAGGAGAGGAAGCAGATAATACAGGAGGATCCCCCTGAAGTGTCGTAGAGTGCAGCTGTGTATAGCCGTCTTGAAGCGACTTTACGGCTTGAGACAGGGCTGCGAGGTGTTGGCAGATCTCTTCCAATGGTGAGGCTTCTCTTGCAGGCTCCGTCATGGCTGTCTTGTACTGTTAGGGATACAAGTGGTAGCCTGTTGGCGGAGGAAGGCCCCACGTGTGCTGGAGGGCGGAGCTTAGACGGGACCCCCCAAGGTAAGTGACACAGGCTAACCTGAGGTGCGGAATCTAAGTATCCACCGGTTTTCGCCAGGGCCTCTAGTGGTGAGGATGGACTTCGCTGCGTGTGGATACCAGGTCGCAGTCCTCAGGGTCGCCCCACCAAGGGAGAAACTGGTCAAGATCCGAAGGCAGATAAGCAGACAAGGGAGATCAGAGAGAATGGTCAAACAAGCCAAAGGGTCAGGACGGGCAGCAGGTCAACAAGGTCAGGAACAAGCCAAAGGTCAAACGGATATCAAACAGGTAACAGGAAGCAGGCTTCAGGAACACAGGAAGAGCTGCAGACAAGACAGAGAAGACACAGTGCTTCTGAGCTGTTTAAATAAGGCAGCCTATTTGCCAATTACTGCAATTAGTCTGCTCTAGGTTAACCCTTTGGATTGCAGAATCATGACAGCACATCAGTGTGCTCAGGAAGCATTCCTAACAGATTCCTAACAGATTCTGAGGAGGTAGTGGGGTTGAAGGATTCTCGAGGGGGTAGTGGAGTTGAAGGATTCTCGAGGGGGTAGTGGAGTTGAAGGATTCTGTGGATTCTGTGCACATCACAGATCTGGTGGACAGATTAGTGAGTGGGGCTGGGAAAGACCCAGCTGTCATGGTATACGTGGGTACTAATGACAAAGTCAGAAGGAAATGAAGAGTCCTAAAAAACGATTTCAGGGATTTAGGAGATAAATTGATGTGTAGGCCCTCCAAGGTAGTATTTTCAGAAATACTACCTATACCTCGAGCCACGCCAGAGAGGCAGCGGGAGATTGGGGAAGTAAACAAGTGGCTAAGGAGCTGGTGTAGTAAGGACGGTTTCAGGTTCCTGGACAGGGTTCATACGGTCCTGGAAATCCTGGAAAAGTTTTGGAATTTTTAGATGACACTTTCCAGGCCTGGAAAGGTCATGGAAAATTAGGAAACACACTAGGTTTTGGAAAAGTCATGGAATTAAATTACTGTGGAGGAGAAGATGCTTAATTTTAACTATTTTATGATAATTATATTGCCACATACTGTATTTACATTTCGCTGTATTAGGGTCCTTTTACACGGCCGCTCCGCTGCTTAAGTCCGCTGCAGACTTTTTTTTTTTTCACAGAGCAGATGACATTTGTGTCATCCGCTCCGTGTGCCCGCATATCATCCCATCCGTTTGCGGATGACATACGGACATAATGTAAGTATATGGAATTGCGGATGTCAGCGGATGACACCGCTGACATCCGATGTTCCTTCCTTTCCGTTTTTTACACGGATGAAAAAATAGGGTTCTGTTCCATTCGAAAAAACGGAACAGAACTGAAAGGAGGAAAATCGGATGTCAGCGGATGGTATTCCGCTGACATCCGCAATGCCATTCACTTACATTATGTCCGCAAATCATCCACAAACGGATGGGATGATTTGCGGACACACGGAGCGGCCGTGTGAAAGGACCCTTAGCGTCCTTCTGGGTCCGCTGTATGCGCATGCTGTCATTGGCCAGCAGCAGCCGAAGAGATGACCCAATCAGGCAGCGGGGAGGGCCGGCCGTGGTTTGCCTGGAGACACTGTGACTGGCTAGCAGCAGCAGTAACAGCCGGGAGATTATCAACCAATGAGGCAGTGGAAGCGTCACTGGAGGGCGGGCCGGCCGGCCGCATGAACGTGATGATGACGCGGAAGGGGGCGGTAACTGTTTCGGTTACCGCACCCCCGCGTCATCACATTCATGCGGCCGGCCCGCCCTCCAGTGACGCTTCCGCTGCCTCATTGGTTGATAATCTCCCGGCTGTTACTGCTGCTGCTAGCCAGTCACAGTGTCTCCAGGCAAACCGCGGCCAGCCCTCCCCGCTGCCTCATTGGGTCATCTCCTCGGCTGCGGCTGCTGCTGCTGCTGCTGGCCAGTGACTGACAGTAAGGGCAAACTGCGGAACCGGAAGGACACCTACCTGTACCAGTGCTATACGCTGAATGTAAAAATGCCCCCCCCCGTGTTATTTAGCCCCCCCCACAGTGTTCTTTAGCCCCCCCCACAGTGTTCTTTAGCCCCCCCCCAGTGTTCTTTAGCCCCCCCCCAGTGTTCTTTAGCCCCCCCCGTGTTCTTTAGCCCCCCCCCCCCCCGTGTTCTTTAGCCCCCCCCCCCGTGTTCTTTAGCCCCCCCCCCAGTGTTCTTTAGCCCCCCCCAGTGTTCTTTAGCCCCCCCCAGTGTTCTTTAGCCCCCCCCCAGTGTTCTTTAGCCCCCCCCAGTGTTCTTTAGCCCCCCCCCCAGTGTTCTTTAGCCCTCCCCAGTGTTCTTTAGCCCCCCCAGTGTTCTTTAGCCCCCCCAGTGCTCTTCAGCTCCCCACAGTGCTTTTCATCTCTTCCCCCCCCATGCTTTCTGGCTCCCCCAGTGCTCTCCAGCTCCCTGGCTCCCCCCTCAGTGATTTCCAGTTCCCCCCAGACAGTGCTCTCCAGTCCCCCCCCTCTCCCCCTGTGCTCTCCATCCCCCTGGTTTTCCATGCTCCCCCGCGCCTTCCAACCCCCCTGCAATGCTTTCCAAACCCCCCCTTAATTCTCTCCAGTCCCCCCCTCCGTGCCCTTCAGCTCCTCCAGTGCTCTCTGCTTCCCCTGTGCTCTTCTATCTTCTATCATGTCTGCAGTTTCTGACCTTCTCTTGTATCATGTCCGCAGCCTCTGACTACCACCTGTATCATGTCCGCATCCTCTGACCACCTCCTGTATCATGTCCGCAGCCTCTGACCACCTCCTGTATCATGTCCGCAGCCTCTGACCACCTCCTGTATCATGTCTGCAGCCTCTGACCACCTCCTGTATCATGTCCGCAGCCCCTGATCACCTCCTGTATCATGTCCGCAGCCCCTGATCACCTCCTGTATCATGTCCGCAGCCTCTGACCACCTCCTGTATCATGTCTGCAACCTCTGGCCACCTCCTGTATCATGTCTGCAGTCTCTGACCTTCTCTTGTAACTTATCCGCAGCCTCTGACCACCTCCTGTATCATGTCTGCAGTCTCTGACCACCTCCTGTATCATGTCCGCAGCCTCTGACCACCTCCTGTATCATGTCCGCAGCCTCTGACCACCTCCTGTATCATGTCTACAGCCTCTGACCTTCTCCTGTATCATGTCCGCTAAATGTACATTGTGTGTCGTAAAACGTTTGACATTTTGAACATGGGAGAGGCAGCGCTGTCTAGCCACGCTAAAGGTGCAAAGCACCAGTCTGCAGCTGCGGACAATCTGATTGCTGGCTTTTTCACCCGTGTGCCTGAAGTGACACCGGCTCCCAGCTGCGGAAGCGGTGCTTCCATCTCATCCACTGTAAAACAAGGGACCATTTTGATTCACGCTGTATCCACAAATGAAACCCTAACTACAGAGGTACTGTACACTACAAAGATTGTCATTTATTTAAGTAAAAATATGCTGGGTGTGACATGGATTTTCTTCTTATTTAACATGTATACATAGACATTTCATGAAACATTAGGTCATGAATATTTACGTGAAGTCATGGAAAAGTCATGGAAAAGTCATGGAATTTTATTGGTGAAAATGTGTATGAACCCTGCCTGGAGAACTGGGCCGACTTCTCAGTAAGGGCTCTTTAGTAAGGGCAGTTTGCACCTAAATGGGGAGGGTGCAGCTGTACTAGAAGAGCGGATGGCCAACAAGTGAGAGGGGCTTTTAAACTAGGTGATGGGGGGAAGGGTACATATGGAGATTTAGCCAGGGTGGAGCAAGGTTCAGGGGGCAGAAATGGGAGCATTAGCGGTAGGTTACTCACAGTTCCTAAACCATGGTGGGTAGGGGGACAAATCACAAGTGCAGCCTAAAAGCATCGAACGAGGATACAGTATGCAACAGCACAATATTACGAGGTTTGTATACCAATGCTAGAAGCCTGGCCAACATGATGAGAGAACTGGAGCTGCTGATGTATGAGGAGGATTTTGATTTTGTGGGAATTTCAGAGACTTGATTTGACAGCTCTCATGATTGGCTGGCGATCATTCAGGGGTATTCCCTATATTGCAGGGATAGAGAGGGTAGAAAAGGGGAGGCGGACCTCCTATCACAGCTTGGAATGGCAGCAAGGATGGGAAATGTCATTATAATGGGGGACTTTTTTTATCCAGATATAGACTGGGCAGAAGGAACTGCGCATTCATCTAAGGCTTGGCAGTTCCTATATGTTTTGCAGGACAATTTCACGGGTCAGATGGTGAACGCACCGACAAGAAACAATGCGGTACTAGACCTACTGATTACCAACAATATTGACCTGATCACAGTTATAGAAATGCGGGGCAACTTAGGAAACAGTGACCATAGGTCAATCAGTTTCAGTATAAATCATAGAAGTAGGAAACACAAGGGTAATATAAGGACACTGAATTTCAAAAGAGCCAAACTGCGCTCTTTATTAGACAAAATAAAATAAGATAGAATCGTAGGAACAAAGAACACGGAAGAAAAATGGAAGTGCTTAAAGAACATACTAAATAAAGGGATTGGCCAGTGCATCCCAAAAGGGAATAAGTTTAAAAGAGCAAAAACAAACCCTGGGTGGCTAAACTCCGATATAAAATGCATTATAAAACTAAAGAAAAGGCCTTCAACAAATACAAGGCTGAGGGGTCATTGGCAGCATTCCAACATTACAAAGAGTGCAATAAGAAATGTAAAGGCGAAATCAAGGTGGCTAAAATGGAACACGAGAGACACATAGCGGAAGAGAGTAAAAAAAAAAAAAAAACCCAAGAAAATCTTTAAGTATATAAATGGTAAGAAAGCGAGACCAGTACACATTGGCCCCATAAAAGACGATGAAGGGAATCTGGCCACAGAGGACAGAGAGAAGGCAAAAGTGCTAAATAATTTCTTCTCTTTAGTCTTGGGGGGCTACACTAACCCAGCTTGTAATGCTAAATTAAATAATACACCTCAGGAAGTTCCCCCATGGTTAACAGAAGATGGAATTAAAACAAAATTTAACATAAATAAATCACCGGGACCGGATGGCTTGCACCCGAGAGTTCTTGAAGAACTCAGCCAAGTGATAGCCAGACCATTATTCTTGATCTTTAAGGATAGTTTACAGACGGGTATGGTGCCAGCTCATTGGAAAAAAGCCAACGTGGTACCAATATTTTAAAAAAGAGCTGAGATATATCCGGGGAATTATAGGCTGGTTAGCCTAACATCAGTAGTCTGCAAAATTTTGGAGGGGATGTTAAAAGATTATATACAAGACTATAGTAAAAAAAAAAAAACTATTATTAGTAGTAATCAGCATGGATTCATGAAAAATCGTTCTTGCCAGACCAATCTATTAACCTTCTATGATGAAGTGAGTTGCCATCTAGATAAAGGAAGGCCTGTGGATGTGGTGTATCTGGACTTTGCAAAGGCATTTGACACAGTCCCCCACAAACGCTTACTGTTCAAACTAAGGTACATAGGTATGGACCATAGGGCGAGTACCTGGATAGAGAACTGGCTCCAGGGGCGAGTCCAGAGGGTGGTGATAAATGGGGAGTACTCGGATTGGGCGGATGTGGAAAGTGGGACCAATCCTGTGTATTTATTCATAAACGACCTATAGGAAGGGATATCTAGCACAATCTCTGTTTTTGCGGGCGATACTAAGTTAAGCAGGCCAATATCTTCTATGCAGGACGTGGTAACCTTGCAAGCAGACCTGAACAAAACAATGGGGTGGGCAACTACATGGTAGATGAGGTTTAATGTGGAAAAATGTAAGGTTTTTCCACATTAAACTTGGGTGTCAGAAATACGAGCGCAAGTTACTCGCTGGGGGGGAACCTCTGGGAGAATCTAAGATGGAAAAGGACCTATGGGTCCTAGTGGACAAAAGGCTTGGCAGTAGCATGCAATGCCAAGCCGCTGCAAGCAAAGCCAACCGAATACTGGCATGTTTAAAAAAGGGGATTCACTCCAGAAATAAAGAGATTATTCTCCCACTTTACAAGACTCTGGTCCGGCCACATCTGGAGTATGCCGTCCAGTTCTGGGCACCGGTCCTCAGGAAGAATGTGCTGGAACTGGAGGGAGTTCAGAGAAGGGCAACAAAAATAATTAGGAGAATGGAGGACATCAGCTATGAGGAAAAACTACAAACATTGAACTTGTTCTCTCTGGAGAAGAGACGCTTAAGAGGGGATATGATATCAATGTACAAATATTGTACTGGTGACCATAGCATAAGGAACAAACTTTTCAGAGAAAACAAAATTAATAAGGCATGGGTGCACTCACTAAAACTAGAAGAAAAACAGTTTAACCTTAAACTACGTAAGGGGTTCTTTACTGTCAGAGCAGTAAGGATGTGGAATTCTTTTCCACAAGCAGTGGTATCAGCAGGGAGCATCAATAGTTTTAAAAACTATTAGATGGGCACCTTAAAGACCACAACATACAGGGGTATACAATGTACGGTTAGCAGCAAACACACACATTATGGATTGAACTGGATGGACTGATGTATTTTTTCAACCTCACTATGTAACTATGTGGGGGTAGGGGGGGTTAAAGGATTCTGAGGGGGTAGCGGGGTTGAAGGATTCTGAGGGGGTAGCGGGGTTGAAGGATTCTCAAGGGGGTAGCGGGGTTGAAGAATTCTCGAGGGGGTAGCGGGGTGGAAGGATTCTCGAGGGGGTAGCGGGGTGGAAGGATTCTCAAGGGGGTAGCGAGGTTGAAGGATTCTCAAGGGGGTAGTGGGGCTGAAGGACTCTTAAGGAGGTTGTAGGGCTCAGGGGGACTCTGAGGTAAGGATGGGGGTCTCGTTCTCGGATGGTCCTCCTACCTGCACTTACTTTTTACTTTTCAGATCTCCTTAAAGATCTTCTGCTAGGAAAGGACAATTTTCACCTTCTTACCATCTCACTGTTAAAATAAAATGTTCCAGAATACCAAGTGGCATGAAGAAGGGCAGGCCTCCACCACTTGGTGGGCACTCATTATTAGAGGAGGTCTGTTTGCGTATCAAATAGTGGGTAGTAAGGGGTCAGTGCTCTGCGTCTGGGGAAAAAAATCCAATACCTCCCCATGACACTCTGGCAGCCCAGTGCTGGAATTCAGAGTCCCAGACAACCCACTGGCAACCAAGAGCACAAACCACTGCCCCCACCCCTCATTGTTGTCCTCCTACCCACACTGGGCTGCCATTAGAGGGAAGAGAACAGACTCCTCCCCCAAAGCGCTCTACTCCACCAGCAGCATCCTCTTGCTATCCAATCCCTTCTCTAACTGCAGAGAGTGACAGTGACATCACTCCTGTCAGTCAGCAGGCTGCTGGAGATTGGAGCCTTGCAGCCGGAGTTCTGCCAATAATCCTGATCAGCCAGCAATCTCCGCCCAAAATCCAGTAGGTTCCCCTTCCTGGACATCATGATGGCCCCCACGTTGTCCTCCCAGCACTGAGGCAGAGCAAAAAAGTCAAAGGAAGGACCTTGTCTGCAGATCTAAAACTAATCAACACTGGTTCAAAAACCAAACAAACCCAACAGAGAAAATGGAATTTCTGATTCAGCAGGACAAAAGGGTTCCGGGACATCATAATGTAGCAAACACTAAATAGTTCAAACTAAATGTGTTCCCATGGGGACAGTAGTTCTTCAATGTACAACAACCCTCCTATTACCCCCCCCCCCCTCACTTCCACATCCTGCTATTGTGTGACCAATACCATCCAAATAATTCTTACTTTCATTTTTTCCAAAGTTATCTGTCTACAAGGAGACCTGTTTAGATCAAATGACGGCACCAATGAGGATGGAGGACGACCGGAGTCACATGACTGAGAAGATACTAAATTTCACCCTGGAGATCATCTACCTGCTGACCGGAGAGGTAAGAAGGATTCTTGGAGGTCACATGACACCACTCTTATATCTATTAATAAAACAGACATGACCGGAGAGGTGAGGAGGGTTCTGGGAGGTCACATGACATCACTCTTATCTCTATTAATAAAACACAGACTTGACCAGAGAGGTGAGGAGGATTCTGGGATTCTAACATGATATTCCTATTGGTTCTTCAATACAGAGATTTCCTCTTCTGAAGTCAGGTGATCATATGACCATCACAGTGCCTCCATGTGACTCCCTAAAACCTGAGAGACACAACATGCAGAAGATTCTAGAAGTCACCAAGAAGATGATGGAGCTGCTGACAGGAGAGGTGAGCGGTGCTGGGAATTCTGGGACATTATCCAGTAACAGACAAGGGATGTGTCTGGATGGTGACTGTATCATTGTGTGTGTCAGGTTCCTATAAGGTGTCAGGATGTCACTGTCTATTTCTCCATGGAGGAGTGGGAGTATTTAGAAGGACACAAGGATCTCTACAAGGACGTCATGGTGGAGAATCAGCCGCCCCTCACATCACCGGGTAAGAGGAGACTTTATTGTAAAGGAGAGAGCAGTACGGAGGATCCACCTAGATCCCCCATCATCTGATAAACACATAGAAACAATGTATTCAGTCAGTGTGTGTGTTTCCTACAGATGGGTCCAGTAATGGGAACCCACCAGAGAGATGTCCCCGTCCTCTGTATTCCCGGGATTCCACACAGGAAGGTCACACCATCCCTCGCCATCATCAGGTAGCTGAGGAACAATTATTGGTAGTTCTGATTTATACACCGCATTTTTGTTACAATTAATGTTTTATTATATCTTTCAGACTGGAAACTTCGGGAATAATATTGTTATTAAAGAAGAGTATAAAGAGGAGGATGAGGAGTATGGAGTGATGAAGGAGTTTTCAGAAGGACACAAGGATATGATGGAGCCACCTAATACCAGGAACCCACCAGAGAGATGTCCCCGTCCTCTGTATTCCTGGGTTTCCACACAGGAAGGTCACACCATCCCTCCCCATTATAAGGTTGGTGGGACAGAGCATCTAGAACATGGACACGTATAGGCAATGTGTGGATTATGTAATATCAGAAGATTAACTCTTTTACTTTTAATTAACTTTTCTATAATTTTCTTGGTTTAGGGTGAAGATCTGATAAATATAAAAGTTGAGGTGAAAGCAGAAGAAGAAGAGAGGTATGTGAGGGATGATCAGCAGTCTATGGAGGAGGATGGAATAACAAGGACATTTATAGAGGAGGACACTCCTACAGAGATCAGCACAGGTGGGTCATTAACACTAAATACATTCCTCCACCCATACTGCTCACTGATTGGTCCAGAGTATGGCAAGGACTGGGTGATATTAGCCTGTAATACCCTGGTCACTTTCCTGAGCTGTGTTCCCCGTCCTGTATTCCTGTATTTCTCTCGGATAATCTTCCTTCTCTGTGCTACAGACACAATTTATGTATCTAGACTGGATTTATGGAGATTCCGGGGTTCAGCTGGAAGCAAAATTGATTTTAGCCATAGATGTTGCTCTACCTAGACACCTGGGGTATGTGCCTTGGGCCTTCTTTCCTATGCCTGGGTCTAGTAAGTTCTCTGACAGAACAATTCTCCCAGGGTTACTTGCTCTGTTATTTGCTGGCTGTGCCGGGTGGAGGGATATGTCTGTATAGTCTCAGACCCAAGTCACTGAGTGCAGTCTCAGGAGATGGGAGGCAGAGGTGTGGGAACTATGCAACTTATCTCCAGAATGTCATGACCCCTTTGTAAATAAGTGAGTGAGGAGATCAGAACATTCTGGTGAGTCTTTACATATTCTCCAAAAAACTGATCATTTTGGGGAATTATATGAAGTTGAAGAAATATTGCATTTCAAGGACAATTATTAGTTTATGTATTATGGAATTTACCATAATCAGCACTTTATTTCTAACCTGCCTACATTCGCCCTCCCCTTTTCGCATGCCTCCCTGGATGCGACTAACTATAATTTAGTAACAGTACATAATAAATATTCACCCATAACTATTAAAAAAAAAAAAAAGACAGTATAAAACTTTACAGATAGTGCAAACAGTGGCAGAAAAAAAAAAATGTGAGCATTAGACCTAGAAGTTGGCCAAATCTTTTCTCCCGTGACTGGGTGAGTCTCCGCTACTTGGTGGACAACCCGGAATTTACCCGGTCCATGTAAATATGCTTACCAACGTTATAGTCCTCAAAGATCTGATTGAACCGGGCCTCAATAAATGCGTTCTGACACCGGAATTCTCAGAGGTGCCGTGGTACACGGAGACACAGCTTCACTATATACACTATGTTGCCAAAAGTATTGGGACGCCTGCCTTTACACATACACACTTTAATGGCATCCCAGTCTTAGCCCGTAGGGTTCAATATTGAGTTGACCCAACCATTGCAGCTATAACAGCTTTAACTCTTCTGGGAAGACTGTCCACAAGGTTTAGGAGTGGGTCTATGGGAATGTTTGACCATTCTTCCAGAAGCACATTTATGGGGTCAGGCACTGCTGTTGGAGAGAAGGCCTGGCTCGCAGTCTCTGCTCTAATTCATCCCAAAGGTGTTTTATCGGTTTGAGGTCAGGACTCTGTGTAGGCCAGTCATGTTCCTCCACCCCAAACTCGCTCATCCATGTCTTTATGGACCTTACTTTGTGCACTGGTCAAAATCATTTGGTGGAGGGGGATTATGGTGTGGGGTTGGTTTTCAGGGGTTGGGCTTGACCCCTTAGTTCCAGTGAAGAGAACTGTTAAGGCATCAGCATATCAAGACATTTTGGACTATTTCATGCTCCCAAACAGTGGCGGCTGGTGAAGTTTTAAAATGGTGGGGCGCAAGACCCCGCCCTTCCATTTTGACCCCTCCCATTTCTCATAAGCCCCACCCCCTAGCACAAACCCTACAGTACAGACTCCCTAGCACTAATCCCACAGTACAGACTCCCTAGCACTAATTCCACAGTACAGACTCCCTAGCACTAATCCCACAGTACAGACCCCTCTAGCACAAACCCTACAGTACAGACCCCCCTAGCACAAACCCTACAGTACAGACCCCCCTAGCACAAACCCCACAGTACAGGCCCCCTTTCAATGCAGAGAACAGCATACATGCCCCCTTCAATGTAGTGACCAGCATACATGCTCCCTTCAATGTAGTGACCAGCATACATGCCCCCTTCAATGTAGTGACCAGCATACATGTCCCCTTCAATGTAGTGACCAGCATACATGCCCCCTTTCAATGTAGTGACCAGCATACATGCCCCCTTTCAATGTAGTGACCAGCATACATGCCCCCTTTCAATGCAGTGACCAGCATACATGCCCCCTTTCAATGCAGTGACCAGCATACATGCCCCCTTTCAATGCAGTGACCAGCATACATGCCCCCTTCAATGTAGTGACCAGTATACATGCCCCCTTCAATGTAGTGACCAGCATACATGCCCCCTTCAATGTAGTGACCAGCATACATGCCCCCTTCAATGCAGTGACCAGCATACATGCCCCCTTTCAATGCAGTGACCAGCATACATGCTCCCTTCAATGTAGTGACCAGTATACATGCCTCCTTCAATGTAGTGACCAGCATACATGCCCCCTTCAATGCAGTGACCAGCATACATGCCTCCTTCAATGTAGTGACCAGCATACATGCCCCCTTACAATGTAGTGACCAGCATACATGCCCCCTTACAATGTAGTGACCAGCATACATGCCCCCTTCAATGTAGTGACCAGCATACATGCCCCCTTTCAATGCAGTGACCAGCATATATGCCCCCTTCAATGTAGTGACCAGCATACATGCCCCCTTCAATGTAGTGACCAGCATACATGCCCCCTTTCAATGCAGTGACCAGCATATATGCCCCCTTTCAATGTAGTGACCAGCATACATGCCCCCTTTCAATGTAGTGAACAGCATACATGCCCCCTTCAACCAACCAAACTGCCATTTTTTTGCCGGTGTGGGTAAAGGTGAATTGGTTAAATTTGACTTTTTCGAGGATCCTGCGTTGTTGTTTTTTTCCTCCCTGTTCTTTAACCCTGTACATCCCAATGGTGATTCGCTCCCTTTAAATAGCTCCAGTTCCTCCAGCCTCATTCAGGGTGACGAATTTGCGGGCCTGGATGGAAGGCGAGCACTGATTGCGGGTGAGCTCAGGAATGTATTACTCACTGCTGCATGAAATGTGATAACGTAGTCGAGCTGCCACTGCTGTGTAGATGCCAGTTCCGTCAAATAGCAGCTTTGCAGCTGGTGTGTACATCATAATGTATCCTGAGTGATTGTGACTTGCCTGACGTCTGTGGGAGAGAGTCTGTCTCTGTGGCTTCCATCTCTCAGATGCCCCAAGGCCCATTTCAATGCAGAGACCAGCGTGCGTGCGTGCCCCCCCAAGACTTCACTTACCTTACACTGGTGCCACTGCCGTCACCGTCCCTGGCGTGCTGCTCGGGAGTCGACTCAGGAGACTCGGTTGGACCGGACGTCTTCTTCCTCTGTGCCCTGCAACTCGGGTCGCACCGCCCGTCTTCTTCCTCCATGCGCGCCGTCCGCTACCCTCCTCTCTGACGGCGGGCGGGAAGGTGACTTTGGGACGGTGCGTGACTAACGCACGCACCGCCCCCCACGTGACATCACCCGGGATATCCTCTGATTGGTCCAGGCTGGAGACTGGACCAATCACAGCCAGGACATCACTAAAGTCGGGAGTGTCGGGGCGCATTGCTCTGCACCCCGATGACCCCCAGAAGGCCGCCTGCTGCACGCACGTGGGGTGCAAACCCCCCCCCCCCCCATAGCCACCAGTTAGTCCAGTGCCCCTAGTGGGCTGAAATGGTATTTTTTTCCCTTTTTTTTATTGGGCCACAGAGATTGGGGGGCGGCACCCCTGCGCCCCCTATAGACCGGCCGCCACTGCTCCCAAAGAGTTGAAGCTGTTATAGCTGCAAAGGGTGGGCCAACTCAATATTGAACCCTACGGACTAAGACTGGGACGCCATTAAAGTTCATCTGCGTGTAAAGGCAGGCGTCCCAATACTTTTGACAATATAATGTATCATCAGTCTCGCCTCCTTGAGCGGTCTGAACATTTCTTCATGCACATATGTGAACGTATACCAGTATTTGACAAAGACGTATGCATTGAAGTACCTTTGTAACTGAGACAACCGGGTCAACTTCTGGCCTAGATGGACAGTCCCTTGTCGGAGGTATGGGTCCCCTGGACGATGAGGTCATTGCAGGGGCCAGTCATCTCTGGAGGTAAATACCGAGGATACTTACTGCCTCGGGAATCTATGGTAGTGACATGACAGCCTCAGTGCCTGTTGAAGGATCCTGCGGGCTCCAAAACTTTGCTGCTGTTTGCTGTAGAGATGTAATCCCAGAATAAAGCTTTAGACCAATATTGGAGTCCCATGGTGTGCTGGTGACATCTCTTGCTCGGCAGAGGTGGGACGCTCCTCCTCACTGCTGGCGAATACAAGGGTGCTCCAGAAAACTTTCACCAACTTTTCGGGCAGGAAGGAGAAGATTGGGGAGACCCCAGGACTCCAGATGAAGTGGTAGCAGGAGAGATCCCCGTGATTAGTGGTAAGGACATGTGTTGGTCAGTGTCTGGCATGGACATGGTGCTAGTGACATCCAAGAGGGGCTCAGTAGGCATCGCAGCCACTGTAGGTGCCAACAGAGCAGCGACAGAGGTGGTGTCAGATCTGTTAACAAGGGGTAGACTGAGCCGAGTCCCATGCGGTAGTTCTCCTGTCATAGGTGTTGAATCGGCTGCTCAATCCCAGGTTCCACGGGGCATTCTAACCCAGATGCTTCCTGAACGATGTTAGAGGTGAGAGTGGAGCAGGTGGGCTCAGAACTTTGGCAGTAGTGTAGGGGCAGGCAGGAACCGTAGATATCCATGATGTTGGCAGTCCTTTGGAGCTGAGATAGGAAGGTTCCTCCATCCCTGCCATGCAGTAATACAAAAGAGCCAGAGCAAGTGGCCCAAGGGGTATACTCTATGCATCAACGGCTGCATGCTGGGCACATGACCCATTACTCATCTCTTCCTCTCCCCCTGCAGTGGGCAAGTTCTGCTATAGGCCAGTACACAAGGCCTGTGTCCAGCACGGGATCAGCTTTTTCCTCAGCAAGACTTTTTAAGACATGGTAACGCTGAGGCATAGCTTTGGTTTTCGGATGTTATATATGCCCCTGATCAGGATTCCAGTCAATTTGAGGACAGTGCCTGACTTAGGAGCCAATCTGAAGCCCATCACGGCAGTCAAGTTCCAAGTCTGTAGGAAAGCCTGGGCAAATTCTAGATACTAACTAAACAGCCATGGTCTCTTCAGGCGTGATCGTCAGGTACATGTGGTGGGCGTATGCTGCCAACTACATCAAGTGTAAGAGCGGGGTCATCTGTGCCTGTGCATGTGGGGGTTCTCTCCTCGCAGAGCGCGCTCATCAATGTACTTATAAGGCAAAGACTTCAGTCATGTGAAATATCTAACATTAAGGCAGTTCCCCAACTTAGAGATGAGCATCCACTGCGTGCAGTATTAAAGTGCAGAGTTCCTCTAAACCGTGATATGTCCTGTGTCACTACACACTGTAACTTGTAAATGTTGCATTAGGAGGGACATGCTGAACCTGGGTCCTCTCCACCAGTCCAAAGTACCTCTGTTACCTCACTCCCAGTAAGAAAATGGGGTCCCGCTGAACACCTAGAGGGACCTCATGCGTGCTCCCAACTCTTTCCTTTCCATACAACGTGGCCAGGCCATATATCTCCATAACGCTAGTTGGTTCCCGATTGCCATGGGAGACGGACCACTAGAGAATAAGCCAGACACTTGGTCTCTCAGGTGAGTCTGTGGTCCAGCTAAACCCCACTTGGTCTCTCAGGTGAGTCTGCAGTCCAGCTATACCCCACTTGGGCTCACAGGTGAGACTGCAGTCCAGCTATACCCCACTTGGGCTCACAGGTGAGACTGCAGTCCAGCTATACCCCACTTGGGCTCACAGGTGAGTCTGCGGTCCAGCTATATACCCCACTTGGGCTCACAGGTGAGTCTGCGGTCCAGCTATACCCCAATTGGGCTCACAGGTGAGTCTCCAGTCCAGCTATACCCCACTTGGGCTCACAGGTAAGTCTGCGGTTGTGCAGGACGTGCTGAACCTGCGTCCTCTCCACCAGTCCAAAGTACCTCTGTTACCTCACTCCCAGTAAGAGAATGGGGTCCCGCTGAACACCTCATGCGTGCTCCTAACTCTTTCCTTTCCATACAACGTGGCCAGGCCATAGATCTCAGTAACGCTAGTTGGTTCCTGATTGCCATAGGAGATGGATCACTAGAGAATAAGCCAGACAACGACCCCCTCACTACCGGAGGACCTGTCGCCGTACCAGGCACCAAATCTAACAACTGGTTGCTTGTAGCTTGTTCCTTCACGTGGTTACCTATACCAAGTACACTCCTCCACTTGTGTCCTGCCAAATTAACTCTCTTTTAGTAGTGTTTCTTCATACCCCATAGTGCAAATACAGGCCCAGGTTCTTTGGAATACTCCAGAACCGACATGCATCCCTTTGAACAGCTTTAGACAAGGCTCAGGCAGTTAATGCAACTTTACTGTTAAAATGCAGCATGACAGTTCATAATAAATACCGTCCTTTCCCTAATCTTAACTGTAACAATGAAGTGGCCCAGACGTACCTCCATGCAGCGAAAGTCCATGATGGTAATGTCCATGGCTTGGATATCCGTGATCCCCGGTTTTTTCAGTGCCGCACTTGGGAAAACAGGTGAGTCTGTGGTCCAGCTAAACCCCACTTGGGCTCTCAGGTGAGTCTGTGGTCCAGCTAAGCCCCACTTGGGCTCTCAGGTGAGTCTGTGGTCCAGCTATACCCCACTTGGGCTCACAGGTGAGTCTGCGGTCCAGCTATAACCCACTTGGGCTCAATAAAGAAATGAACTGTTAGGAGATCAGAGGACCCATTTACTAGTTACCTTGAAAATGGAATTGTAAGATCCTCAGAGACAAATCTGCCTGATGTGGGTGGAGTCCTGGTTTAGGGGAACCAATCTGCTCGTGTCTAGTAATAATCTTTTTATTTCTATTTTAGTACATGGATGGAAGATCAGGAAAACCTCAGAGGATTGTCTCACTTTGTCTCCAGACTGTAAAGTAGAAGATGAGGACATCACACAGTATAGTCCAGGAGAAAACCCGGCTACCTCAAATGTCCATCTGGCACCACACAGTGTAGATGGACCATCGTATTCCTCTTATCCTGAGGAACCTCAGACTGTGAGGGACGGTGCCGTCCTTCCAACAGATAAGAGGTTTTCCTGTACTGAGTGTGGCATGGGTTTCCATTTTAAATTCAATCTTGATGAGCATAAAAGATCTCATACAGGTGAGAAGCCACATTCCTGTCCTGAATGTGGGAAATGTTTTTTAAAGAAGTCCCATCTTTCCAGACATCACAGATATCACACAGGTGAGAAGCCGTATTCCTGTCCTGAGTGTGGGAAATGCTTTGTAGAGAAATCAGTACTTGTCACACATCAGAAGTCTCACACGGGGGAGAAGCCATATTCCTGTCCTGATTGCGGGAAATGTTTTTTACTTAAGTCACATTTTAACAGACATCAGAGATTGCACGCAAGTGAAAAGCCATATTCCTGTCCGGAGTGCGGGAAATGCTTTGTAGAGAAATCACAACTTGACACACATCATAGGTCTCACACTGGGGAGAAGCCGTATTCCTGTCTTGAGTGCGGGAAATGTTTTTCAGATAAGTCCAATCTTTATACACATCAGAGACTGCACACAGGTGAGAAACCATATTCCTGTGCTGAGTGCGGGAAATGTTTTTCAGTGAAGTCCAATCTTTACAAGCATCAGAGATCTCACACAGGGGAGAAGCCATATTCCTGTCCAGAGTGTGGGAAATGTTTTTCAGATAAGTCCCATCTTTATACACATCAGAGATTGCACACAGGGGAGAAGCCGTATTCCTGTCTTGAGTGTGGGAAATGTTTCTCAGATAGGTCCAATCTTTACACGCATCAGAAATTGCACATAGTGGAGAAGCCAATTTCCTGTCCTGGGTGCGGGAAATCTTCTGTAGTAAAATCACATCTTAGTGGACATGAAAGGCTTCACACAGGGGAAAAAGCTTACTCCTGTTCCGAGTGTGGGAATTGTTTTTCAGACAAGTCCTTTTATCCTAGACAGCAGAGATCTCACAAAAGTGAGAAGCAATATCCCTGTCCTGAGTGTGGGAAATGTTTTTCAAAGAAGTCATATCTTTCCACGCATCAGAGATTGCACACAGGGGAGAAACCGTATTCCTGTCCTGAATGCGGGAGATCATTTTCAGTGAAGTCCAATCTCTACAGACACCAGAGATCTCACACAGGGAGAAGCCCTTTTTCTGTCCCGAGTGTGGGAATTGTTCCTCACTGAACTCCTGTCTTCCTGTACATCAGGGATCCCACACACCCCTCAAGGTGTATTAGTGCCTTGAGTGTGGGAAATGTCTTCTATATGAATGTTGCTGGACATGTGGGGAAGAAGCACACCCTGATATACACCTCAGATATACTCCATGGCTGATCTTCATCATGTAAGAAACACTTCATAAGGAGGTCAGAGATCACCAGAGACATAGATGAAGTGTTGTCCCGAGTTGGCCATTGATAGCAGTAAAAAAAAATCTAAATTGAGTCATTACCTTTCATTGACTAAGTAACTTTTGTGGTATAAGCTTTTGTAACCATTTAGAGGTCTAATTTTTTAAAATTTTATACATTTTATCCAGCCCTAAAACACTAGGCATGTTGTAGTTAACACAGTAATTTCCTATAATTGTCAGCTCCATCTGGTGGCCATAATGTGTTATTTCACTTTCAATTTTTTCAGATGGTGTTTTTAGGAAAAATTATGGGCACTAGATAGACCCCCTCAGTATTCTTCATCAGACATGGCTTTTATACTAATAACTGAGATCATGCTCGGGCACTTATGAGTACAGTAAACAGTGAAGGAGGGAAGTTAATTGACCAGTTAAGGACCGTCCGCTGCAGTTATACTGCGGCAGGCAACCCCACCTGCGCAATCCAACATAGGTAAACGTCGGTCGCGTGCCTGCAGCTAGGGTGCGAGCACGTGCTGGCAGCGACGCGCTCCCGCCCCCACTCGGCAGCAGGGAAGTCGCTGCACAAGGCCGACGTCTCCGCTTCTGGCCGGCCGGCCACCCGCGATCGCTCCCTGCTGAGAGAGAAGGACGGTCTGCTGAAGTAAACACAGCTGACCATTCTTCTCTCTGGATTGATCACAGAGCGCCTGTGATCCTTCTATATAGGAACACAGGTCTCTGTGATCATTTCAGAAGCCCATCCCGTCACAGTTAGAAAGCACCCCCTAGGGACACATTTAACCCTTTGATCGCCCCTGGTGTTAACCTCTTTTCCTTGCCAGTGTCATTATTACAGTAACAGTGCATATTTTTAGCACTAATTACTGTAGTAATGTGTATGGTCCCCCCCAAAATGTCAGGGGTCCGATCTGTCCACCGCAATGTCGCTGTCCCGCTAAAAATCGCAGATCGCCGCCATTACTAGTAAAAAAAAAAAAAAGAGCCAAATCTTTCCCCTAGTTTGTAGACGTGATAACGTTTGCGCAAACCAATCAATATACACTTATTTGGATTTTATTTTTACCAAAAATATGTAGCAGAATGCAAAATGGCCTAAAATTATGAAAAAAATAGATTTTTATTTTTTTCTTATTGGGAATGTTATATAGCATAAGGTGAAACATTTTTTTTTTTTTTTTTCAGAATTGTGGCTCTTTTTTTTTGTTTATAGCGCAAAAAATAAAAATTTGCACAGGTGATCAAATACCACCAAAAGAAAGCTCTATTTGTGGGAAAAAAAGGACATCTATTTTATTTGGGTACAGCGTCGCGCGACCGCGCAATTGTCAGTTAAAGTAACGCAGTGCCGAATCGCAAAATATGACCTGGGCAAATCCTCCCGGTCCAGAAGTGGTTAATATCCAGGTTTATTTTCTATGGTGTGATCTTTTCTACAATACTTTGTTATAATAATGTAACACGTTGTGTATTGTATTGTACACAAATTAATAACTACTCCACCTCCACCTCCACATTCCAAACAAGTCATTTTCCGTCCAATTAGATTTCTACCTTTTACTATTTCCTGATTCTATGATTGCAATCTTGTTAAGTAAAGTTAAAATAAAAAATGTATTGAATAAAAATAAATGGTGTGTTGGTTCAGTGATGACAAACTTCAGGATCCAAAAAAGGCTCATGGTGACTTTTTAACCCTTTCCCGCTTGCGCTATTGCCGAATGACAGCTTATTTTGCCAGGATTGCGATCCCTGTGCGCCTCCTGTGGTGCGTGGGCTGCGCGCTCGGTGTTCGGATTCAGCTGATCACAGGTTGAGGTAAAGGGCTAATCACAGCGGCCCTTTACCACATTATCAGCTGTTTCCAATGACAGCCGATCACAGTATGTAAACACAAGCCGGTTATTGGCTTTTCTTTTCTGACGCTGACCGTTTGAGGAGAGGAGAGCCAATAACTGGCTTGTGTTAAAGGGACATTGGCACTGATAATCAGAGCACTTATTATCAGTGCAGTGGCCACCAGTGCTGCCAATCAGTGCCCCCCATCATTGCCACCTCATCAGCGCACATCAGTGCCGCCTATTAGTGCCACCTCATAAGTGCAGCCTCATCAGTGCACATCAGTGCCACCTCATAAGTGCAGCCTCATCAGTGCCCATCAGTGCCACCTCATAAGTGCAGCCTTATCAGTGCCCATCAGTGCAGCCTCATCAGCACACATCAGTGCCACCTCATAAGTGCAGCCTTATCAGCGCCCATCAGTGCAGCCTCATCAGCACACATCAGTGCCACCTCATAAGTGCAGCCTTATCAGCGCCCATCAGTGCAGCCTCATCAGTGCACATCAGTGAAGGAGAATTACCTGTTCGCAAAATTCTATAACAATCCATTAAAATGTTCTGCTTTTTTTTTTTTTCCTCAAAATTTTTCGGTCGTTTGTTTAGCAAACAATAAAAATCGCAGTGCTGATTAAATACCACCAAACGAAAGCTCTAGTTGTGTGAAAATAATGATAAAAATGTACAGCGTTGCATGACTGCACAATTGTCATTCAAGGTGTGACAGCGCTGACACCTGAAAATTGGCCTGAGCAGGAAGGGGGTGAAAGTGCCTAGTAGGCAAGTGGTTAAAGCCTTTACAGGTTATCAGTTTAGAGTTAACTGTGAATGTTGCCCTGGAGTGCAGTGGTCAGGAGTATATCATATACAGCCCAGGGTACAGAGTGCAGTGGTTAGGAGTATATCATATACAGCTCAGGGTACAGAGTGCAGTGGTCTGGAGTATATAATATACAGCCCAGGGTACAGAGGGCAGCAGTCAGGAGTATATCATATACAGCCCAGTATACAGATTGCAGCGGTCAGGAGTATATCATATACAGCCCAGGGTACAGAGTGCAGTGGTCAGGAGCATATCATATACAGCTCAGCGTACAGAGTGCAGTGGTAAGCAGTATATCATATACAGCCCAGGGTACAGAGTGCAGTGGTCAGGATCATATCATATACAGCTCAGCGTACAGAGTGCAGTGGTCAGGAGTAGATCATAAACAGCCCAGGGTACAGAGTGCAGTGGTCAGGAGTATATCATATACAGCCCAGGGTACAGAGTGCAGTGGTCAGGAGCATATCATATGAAGCTCAGGGTGCAGAGTGCAGTGGTCAGGAGTATATCATATACAGCCCAGTATACAGAGTGCAGCGGTCAGGAATATGTCAGTTACTGTCCATTCTACAGAGTGCAAAGAATTGAAAATTCCCCTATTATGGAACTTTTTAGGCACTTAGCATATATCACAATTGTATTTCGTAAAATCAATTTTTTTCATATTTCATCAATAAAAGCATTTTTACAAAAAATATACATGGAATACACAACTGAACTTACACCAATGTATAAAGATACTTAAAACTGATGTCCTCCATCCGACACGTTTTAGAGGAACCACCTCCTGGGTATCCATACTGGACAATTGTGATGGACATACAGGAGTTGGGGCGCCCAGTCAATCTTAATTAAGTTGACAGCGTTCTAGAGGTTATACAACTTCTTCATCAGGGGTGTGGGAGAGAGACATTTTCTACAATATAAATGCGTAAGTCAAAAACATATATAAATTCACAATGTGTATAGATGTTCATAGCCTAGTATAAATCAAACTTACAAGTATTCATATGGTGCATATGGTGCAAGAAATGGGGATTCCATGTATCAATAAAAACACGGTCTCAAAGAATTCTGCCTATTCTGCCCAACCTTACAGATGAATTTATGTTGTTATAACTGTAGATCATTATTGAAAATAATGGTGAGGATACTGTACCATGCCCAGACAATCAGAACCACTGAGGCCTGGCAGACAAGGTCCTGAAATTTAAAAAAATGTAGAATGTTGATTTTGCCCTAGAGATTCTAGATCAGGGATCCTTAAAGCAGAGTTAAGGCCTCAAAATCGAAGAAAAACGATTTTGGGCCATCCGCTTGCTGATTGCAACCTGAAAAAGAAATGGATACTGCCGCTTTTTTTTTTTTTTTTTTTTGGTCACTTACCTCATTATAGAAGTAAATATACTCACCTTCCTTCCACTTTCTCCCTCTGCGGCCGCGGCACAGGCGGACCGTTCACATCCGCCTGTCTGTTTTTTTGGCGGATCTGAACGGTCCCCCCAAGCATCTCTATAGGGCATCGGATGTCAGCGGAGACATGTCCGCTGACATCCGATCTGTCAAATTTGGACTGATGGAAACCCTATTTTCCATCTGTCCAGCGGATCGGATCAGATGGGATCGGATGAGAACGGACAGACGATCCGTTCCCATCTGATTCCCCCATAGAGATGTATGGGGCTCTGACAGCTGTGTCTCCACACACAGTGCGGAGAACAGCTTTCATTCTCCTGCTCAGCGGGGGATCGGTGGATCGATCCCCCGCTGAGAAAAACTGAGTCCGTCCAACGCACAGTGTGTGTGAAAGAGCCCTAAGGCCCCTTTCACACAGGCGGACCGTTCAGATCCGTTTATTTGGTGGATCTGAACGGTCCCCCCATGCATTCCTATGGGGCATTGGATGTCAGACATGTCTGCTGACATCCGACCCGATCCGATCTGTCAAATCTGGACGGATGGAAACCCTATTTTCCATCCGTCCAGCGGATCGGATGGGATCGGGTGAGAACTGACTGACGGTCCGTTGACATCCGATTTCCCCCATAGAGATGCATGGGGAACTGTCAGCTGTGTCTCCACACACAGCGCGGAGACACAGCTGTCCTCCTGCTGCTCAGCGGGGGATCGGCGGCTCGATCCCCCGCTGAGAAAAACGGACTCCGTCCAACGGACGGAGTGTGTGAAAGGGGCCTAAGAGGCCGGAAAAGTTAAATGTACATATAAGGAACAGCTGGAGGACCAATTTGCCACTTATTAGGTCAATTGGCAACATGATTGGGTATAAAAAGAGCCTCTCAGAGTGGCAGTGTCTCTCAGAAGTCAAGATGGGCAGAGAATCACCAATTCCCCCAATGCTGCGGCGAAAAATAGTCAAGCAATATCAGAAAGGAGTTTCTCAGATAAAAATTGCAAAGAGTTTGAAGTTATCATCATCTACAGTGCATAATATCATCCAAAGATTCAGAGAATCTGGAACAATCTCTGTGCGAAAGGGTCAAGGCCAGAAAACCATACTGGATGACGGTGATCTTCGGGGCATTAGATGGCACTGCATCACATACAGGAATGCTACTGTAATGGAAATCACAACATGGGCTCAGGAATACTTCCAGAAAACATTGTCGATGAACACAATCCACCGTGTCATTCGCTGTTGCCGGCTAAAACTCTATAGGCCAAAAAAGAAGCCATATCTAAACATGATCCAGAAGCGCAGGCGTTTTCTCTGGGCCAAGGCTCATTTAAAATGGACTGTGGCAAAGTGGAAAACTGTTCTGTGGTCAGACGAATCAAAAATTGAAGTTCTTTTTGGAAAACTGGGACACCATGTCATCCGGACTAAAGAGGACAAGGACAACCTAAGTTGTTATCGGTACTCAGTTTAGAAGCCGGCATCTCTGATGGTATGGGGCTGCATGAGTGCGTGTGGCATGGACAGCTTACACATCTGGGAAGGCACCATCAATGCTGAAAGGTATATCCAATTCTAGAACAACATATGCTACCATGCAGACATCGTCCAACATGACAATGCCAGACCACATACTGCATCAATTACAACATCATGGCTGCGTAGAAGAAGGTCCTTGGTACTGAAATGGACAGCCTGCAGTCCAGATCTTTCACCCATAGAAAACATTTGGCGCATCATGAAGAAGAAGATGCGACAAAGAAGACTTAAGACAGTTGAGCAACTAGAAGCCTGTATTAGACAAGAATGGGACAACATTCCTATTCCTAAACTTGAGCAACTTGTCTCCTCAGTCCCCAGACGTTTGCAGACTGTTATAAAAAGAAGAGGGGATGCCACACAGTGGTAAACGTGGCCTTGTCCCAACTTTTTTGAGATGTGTTGATGCCATTAAATTTAAAATCAACTTATTTTTCCCTTAAAATTATATATTTTCTCAGTTTAAACATTGGATATGTCATCTATATTGTATTCTGAATAAAATATTGAAATTTGAAACTTCCACATCATTGCATTCTGTTTTTATTCACAATTTGTACAGTGTCCCAGCTTTTTTGGAATCGGGTTTGTATATGTATACACACGCATATGCCAACTGTAGCGGGGTTAAACATGCCTAAAGACACTGTTTGATATGTGGGAAGGAACTAGGCTCCCTCTAGTGGTAGCTGCATGGAATTTCCCGGGCTGTGACTTCCTTTTCACAAGATGAAGAAACTACATCTCCCAGGCTGCTTTGCAAGATCCAGGAACTAGGCTCCCTCTAGTGGTAGCTGCATGGAATTTCCCGGGCTGTGACTTCCTTTTCACAAGATGAAGAAACTACATCTCCCAGGCTGCTTTGCAAGATCCAGGGTGCACGGCTGCACCGCACGGCACTATGGGGGAGGTTATTTAAAGGAGAGAGAAGCGCGCGAAGGGGGGCCTTTCTGCGCTGGACTCTGAGGAACCAGCGAGCGAGAGTGAAGGACTGACACTGGATATTGGGCCAGAGCCTTTTAGCCTGGAGGGACGACGTGGAACCGTCCCATCTCAAGCACGAGGCACATTCCTGGAGGTCATACTGCTGTTTGCCGAGACCGGAAGTCATCCGCCAGAAGGACCCCGCGCGGCTGGCATATAGCCAAAGGACTGAGACCGCAGTGGAAGCGCGCGAAGGAGAAACTTCTGTTGGTGAGAGGGCACATGCCCAATAACTGACTTTATCTGCTGAAGAGACAGTTTTATCTACAGATAGCGGTAGCGCAGCAGGAGGTGATAAAACCCCGGGGTTTATCACCATACTCTCTCAGGAGACTCATAGACAAACAATAAGGTCTGTAAAGGAGTCGCCAGAGGCTTATCTCTCTCGCAGAAGTTATTGCTCAGTTACGCAGACACCCTGCGGTGACAACTAACAGCTCGTTGTTTTCTCTCTCTTGATCTTTATTCCTAATCTGGATTACAAATGAGCTCTATTCAATAACCTTGCTAGCGAAGATCAACAAGAAAGAAGAGAACTCTGGGGGAGGGACTCAGATAGGCCCACCTACCTGGTACTGTGTCTAGCCTTAATGCAGGAGGAGTGTGGGGGTATTCTTTTACCTTTTTAAAGCTGTTTTAAATAACCTTTTATGGACTTGTATTGTATTGTATTGTATCTCCCCTATTCAATTTGATATATAGTAAACTAAGTTTGGTTAATTACAATCCTGTGCGTTGTTCCATTGTGTCACCCAGAAGGACTACCATTCAAGAAGGTAGCAAGGTATTGTTGCATAGTGAAGTATTGTATTCCAATCTGTGTATCCATTTGATAGTCCAGTCCTATTCTGGGTCAGTTGTGCCTGAGGAGGGATCGAGCCAATTTGATTGGGTTGTTAGGCAGGGTGTAGACCCAATAATATAATCAGCAGCTCCTGCGGGGGTGGTGCTACACGTGGGGGCTCGTCCGGGATTTCTACAGTCCTGCAACACAACCCTCTCAGCCCCAGAATCCCCTCCCACGCAGAAATGGATCCTGTCGCTGCTGCTGAGTGGTGCAAGGAAGAGAATGTCATAGTGGAAAATGGCCTGGTGGTTGAAATCAAGGGAGAAGCCTGGACTGAAGAAAAGCTCCTCCCTGTTTTAAGGGCACTATCCACAGACAGGAAATTCTGGGTGATTGACATAAAAACTGACACCACTGCCCCACACACGTATGCACTGTGTGAGTGGAGGAAAGGGGTCCCTGATTATTTCAATGGAAACAGTGTAAAAACTATTGACCAAACAGAACTTTTCCTGATACATCCAGGAGTTCCTACTGCGGGTCCCTCATCCACCACCCCTGGGGTATCCAGCCAAGAAAAAGGTGTCCAAGAAGGGCATCCTGAGTCATCACCTTTGTCGACTTTTAGCTCAGAACTGTGTGCTGTTCTTGGGGAGATTGTGGCAAAATGTAGCAGGGACTCCTCGAGCTATCTGATGACTGGATATAGGAAGCTCCGGACATTCTCTGGGAAACAGCCTGTGCCTTCAGCAGAAGATGGGTTCGAAGAGTGGCTAGATACCGCCACTCAGGCTTTGGAGGAATGGGAGGTACCAGAACAGCACAAGAAGCAGAGGATCACAGAGAGTTTAAGGGGACCTGCATTAGAGGCTGTACGTAATCTAAAGCTTAGCAAGAAGAACTGCACTGCACAGGATTATTTGGACATTCTGCAAGATGTGTTTGGTCGGACGGAGAACGCGGCTGAACTTCTCTACCAGTTGGACCACTGTTATCAAGAAGAGGGGGAGAAGTTGTCCGAATTCATTAAACGTCTGGATAGGATTATCCACCAGATTCTGTTAAAGAAAGGAATAGACCCCTGGAAAATAGATGAGACTCGTGCACGACAGGTTCTGAAAGGGGCTCAACCTTTAGATCCCATTGCCATACTGTTACGAACTCGTCGAGATGGCGGCATTCTAGAATACCCCGATCTGATTCGAATGGTCAGAGAGGAAGAGGTCATGTTGGACAACAAGAAGAAAAGTCGGCAGTTTGACTCAACTGCCCGGGTTGGAGTGATAAGTGTGGAAGAGGGTGACTCTCAAGTTGAACTCCTAAAGACCCAAGTGTCTCAGTTGATAGAAATGGTGTCCATCCTGACTGGTCAGGTATCCACTCTACCCAAGGGGAGTATATCGGAGAGGCCAGATGAACCTGTTAGTCTCAGCACAGATCCAGAGCCACGGCCTGCAAGATTGTTAACTTGTTTCAACTGCGGGGGAGTTGGGCATGTTAGAAGGGTATGTCCCAGCTCAGGAAATGCTGCCGCGAAACCTCGCGAGCCAGCGGGAAACTTCAGAGGACACCGGTGAAGGAGTCAACCGGGTGTCCGCCAGTCTTAAGGGACTCCAGAAGCGGTGCAGGATCAGGGAAACTGAGTCAGGGGGTCAGACCCAAATATAACACCCCCAGTTCTAGACTCCGGGTTACTGAGGGAAGGAAAGTCAATGCACACCGGATTCGGCGGGGGCCTAGATCAAGGAAGAAAAAGGAGAAGAGGGCCAGGGTACAGAGAACTGAATCAGATAACAAGGCTACATCAAGAGAATTCCCAACTAACTTGGTCGGGCCCTCCCCAGTGGTCTCGGTTCAGGTGGAAGGAATTTACACAAGAGCCCTCCTTGACACAGGGGCCCAGGTGACTCTTTTGTATAGAGACTTCTATGATAAATATCTTACCCATCTACCTTTGCAGAAGTTGGAAGATCTGGAGATATGGGGTATTGGGACCCAAAGTTTTCCCTATGACGGGTATCTGCCAATCAAGTTGACCTTTGATCCATCAGTGGCTGGTGAAGCGGAAACCTTCGACACCTTAGCGGTGGTCTGTCCTCGTCCACCAGGGGCCAACAAAAGCTCTCTCATCGTAGGAACAAACACTGACCTGGTAAGGCGCCTTCTGATACAACTGGTCCAGGGACAAGATGCTCAGGCGCCAAGGATCCATCCCATGCTACGGCAGGCCTACCAACGATTAGTGTTGGAGCAAGAGACCCCCGCAGAAGGAGTTGGACGACTCTGGAAGCTGGATAGAGCAGAAAAGGTCTTACAGCCAGGAGAGGTGGCCTGTTTTAAGGCTTCTGTTAAACTCACATGGCAACAGCCGGGTCCCTTCATTATCTTTGAATCAGGTCAAAAGGAGAGACAGAGAGGGATAGAAGTGATCCCTGAGGTGATCCCTTTGAAGGTGTTACAGGAAAACCGTGGAAGGGTTTTAGTGAGTGTCAGAAACACCTCTATTACACCAGTGAAGGTACCGGCCAGAGTGCTCCTGGGCCAAGTCAACCCGGCTACCCCAGTTGCCCCCATTGATTTCAAAGAAAAGGAACAGGGTGAAGCGGTTATAGAGGAGCTTTGCTCTGGAAACGCTGCCCTCCCGCCGGAATGGGTGAAGAGGGCCAAGGCACAACTTGCTCGATGGAGGGAAATATTCTCTAAGGACGAGTTTGACGTGGGATGTGCCAGGAGCGCCACTCATAAGATCCGCCTGAGTGAGGACAAGCCTTTCAGGGAGAGAGTCCGGCGAGTCCCCTTAGGTGACTTAGAAGATCTACGTCAACAGCTGGCAGAGCTCAAAAAGATCGGGATTATCCGAGAATCCAGGAGCCCGTATGCTTCCCCGATAGTGGTAGTCCGGAAGAAAAATGGATCTTTGAGGCTTTGTATCGACTACCGAACGCTGAACCGAAGAACCATCCCAGACCAGTATACCACTCCTCGAATCGAAGATGCCCTACAGAGTCTGTCAGGGGCGAAGTGGTTCAGTGTGATGGACTTAAAGAGTGGGTATTATCAGATCCCCATGCACCCTGAAGATCGGGAGAAAACAGCCTTCATCACCCCTGTGGGGTTCTTTGAGTTCAATCGCATGCCTCAGGGGTTGTCCGGGGCCCCTGCTACCTTCCAAAGGCTGATGGAGAGGACCGTTGGAGATATGAATTTGATAGAGGTACTGGTATACTTGGATGATGTTATCGTGTTTGGCAGAACTTTAGAAGAACATGAGGAGAGGTTGGAAAAGGTCTTGAAGAGGCTACATGAAGAAGGTCTGAAACTTTCTCCTGAGAAGTGCCAATTCTATCAGTCCTCGGTCCATTACCTGGGCCATATCGTGTCTGAAGAAGGGGTGGCCACTGACCCGGACAAGCTGGATGCTGTTGCTTCCTGGCCGAGACCCACAAATGTGACCGAACTCCGGTCATTCTTGGGCTTTTGCTCCTATTACAGGAGGTTTGTGGAGGGGTTCGCCCAGATTGCCCGACCCCTAAATGAGCTCCTGAAGAATGAAGAAGATGATGTCCCTGAGTTGGTAAAGCCGGCGAAGTCCACCATAGGCCCCCGGAAGGCTAAGGAATCCATCCAGGATCAGTGGACCCCGGAATGCGAAGGGGCCTTTGTCCAGCTGAAGGAAACCCTAACCACTGCCCCTGTGTTGGCCTATGCGGACCCCACAAAACCATATGAACTGCATGTTGATGCCAGCCGAGATGGGCTGGGGGGGGTACTTTATCAGGAGCATGAGGGTCATCTGCGACCTGTTGCCTATGTGAGCAGAAGTCTACTGCCTGCTGAAAGGAATTATCCTACTCACAAACTTGAATTCTTGGCCTTGAAGTGGGCAGTGGTTGACAAATTGAAAGACTACCTGTACGGAGCTGAATTCATTGTCAAGACAGATAATAATCCCCTCACCTATCTGTTGACTACGGCCAAGCTGGATGCAACAGGACATCGATGGTTGGCTGCCCTCTCTAGCTTCAATTTTAGCCTGAAGTATCGGCCAGGAATCGGAAATAGGGATGCAGATGCCCTATCCAGAAGGTTGCATGTTCCACAGGAACCTGCGGAAGAATGGACTCATTTGGCTCCAGAAGGGGTGCGTGCCCTATATCAGGGAACTGAATTTCGATCCCGAGGAGGGTCAAGAGCAGAAGAGATTGGGGTTTCGGCTATCGGAGTACCCAAATGCTACTGCCAGGTGACCCAAGTTGAAGGGGAGGGTTTGCCCCGGCTGTCCAAAAGGGACTTGCGGAAGGAGCAGTTGGAAGACCCTTTGGGAAAACTTCTCTTGGAAGCCCTGGAGATCCAGAGCCCTGAGTTGCTTCTAACTGACTCCCCTCAGGGGGCCCGTCTGTTGCATAGAGAGTGGACCCGGTTACAGATCAGAGAAGGAGTGGCCTACCGGAGAGGTCCATCTGAAGATCTGGAGGAGAAGTGGCAACTGTTCTTACCAGCTAAATACAGAGAGGGAGTTCTGGCCGCTCTTCATGATAATCATGGCCATCTGGGGCCCGAAAGAACCTTTCAGCTTGTCAGGGACAGGTTCTACTGGCCTTGTATGAGGGCCGAAGTTGAAGGATACTGTCATTCTTGTGTCCGGTGTATACAGAGGAAGACTCTGCCACGTCAAGCAGCCCCAATGGGCCATCTACAAAGTCAGGGACCCATGGAGCTGGTGTGCATTGATTTCCTTTGCTTAGAGCCTGATCTGAGTGGCCAGGGGAATGTCCTTGTGGTAACAGACCATTTTACCAGATATGCTCAAGCATTCCCAACAAGGGATCAGAAGGCCTCAACGGTAGCCAAAGTTCTTGTAGAGAAGTTCTTTGTACATTATGGGTTACCACAGCGCCTCCATTCTGATCAGGGAAGGGACTTTGAAAGCAGACTGATCAAGAGACTGTTAGATATGTTAGGCATTCAAAAGACTAGAACCACTCCCTACCATCCACAGGGGGATGCCCAGCCTGAACGATTTAACAGGACTCTTTTGGATATGTTGGGGACTTTGAGCTCAGAGAAGAAACAGCATTGGCGCAGGCACGTAGCTGCCATTGTGCATGCCTACAACAGCACTGTCAGTGATGCTACTGGATAATCCCCTTATCGGCTGATGTTTGGAAGGGAGGCTCGGTTGCCAGTGGATTTGGCCTTTGGCATTTCGCCTGATCATACCTCTTCAGCATCGCATAGAGGATATGTGGACCGACTGCGGAAGAGTCTGAAAGCGGCCTATGACAAGGCTCAGGCCACATCTGATCAACGTGGACTGCGGAATAAAAAAAATTTCGACCTAAAAGTTCGGATCCATGACCTGCAACCAGGGGACAGGGTTTTGTTGAGAAACTTGGGTGTCCCGGGAAAACACAAGTTGGCAGACCGCTGGAAGTCCCAACCTTATGTTATCTGTAAGCAACTGCCAAACCTTCCTGTGTACCAAATTCGGCCTGAGGGAAGTGTGGGTCCATTGAAGGCTTGGCATCGGAACCATTTGCTGCCTCTCTCTGAAGCGGTTCGTATGCCCCCTGTGGAAGACTTGTCAGCGGCCCCTTCGACTTCTCGCCGGTCCAGACCAGTTACCAGATCTCAGACGATGCTCCCAGATGAGGGAGAGGGAAGTTCTCCATCTGAAGATTTGGAAGATGAAGAGGAGGTACCCGACTGGTTGTGGTCATCTCAGTTGCCAGAACCCACACCTGCCTCCCTGTCTTCGTCTGACTTGGCTGATAGAGGAGCCCTTCGGGCAGAAGCCCCTGAATTCATACCCTTTCATATGCTTCCAGAAGAAGCAGCTGAGGATGAAGATCCTGAGGAGGAGGTTGCACCCTTCTCTGAAGAAGAACTGACCTCTCTTGAACCATCAGGTGCCTCTGTGTTGGAACATGAGGAGGGGGACATGGAAGAATCCTCAGAAGTGCCTGATCCTAGTACCTCTGAGAGCATGCCTCCACGGGAACAGAGGGAAAGGAGAGTCATTCACCCACCTAAGAGACTGACCTATGATCAATTGGGTGAATGTTCGGAAGAAGCTGTTTTTATCTCCAAAAGGTCTCCTGACCAGCCTAGTTCCTCCACTGTAGATTTGGTGGGGGACAACCCTAGCTCACCCCCAGGCACAACTGTACAAGCCACCCAAGTTTTGGGGGGTCTGTGAGAGATCATGAGAACAAAGTATTGAAGTAGAAAACGTTTGCATTTAAGTTTGTACATAAGGATATTGGGTTTGGCCATTATAATAAGCACAGTTTTTGATGTTCACAATTTGGTTTACTTTGTGAGTTAATGTTTGCGCACATTTTGTTGCTCTGACCTCACTATATGTTTTTTTCTCTTTCTCACCTTTTGATGTTTTTTTTTCAACACAAACTTTAAGATGTAAGTGTTTAAGAAATTGCAAAGGCACATGTGCTTTTTAAAGGAGCACTATATAAAAGCACTAGAAATCAGCACTATATTAACACTGTAGAAATCACTTATTTGCTTATTAATTGCACTTTATCGTTTTACTGTTGCACTGCTATTAGAATACAAAATTGGATGTATTCAGATTGACTTATTTCAGCAAAATGATAATGTTTTTGTTGTATAATGCCAACCTATGCACTAGGGTACATACTGTTGACCTCTTTGGGGACCAAAGTTTCTCAAGTGGGGGGAGTGTGTAGCGGGGTTAAACATGCCTAAAGACACTGTTTGATATGTGGGAAGGAACTAGGCTCCCTCTAGTGGTAGCTGCATGGAATTTCCCGGGCTGTGACTTCCTTTTCACAAGATGAAGAAACTACATCTCCCAGGCTGCTTTGCAAGATCCAGGAACTAGGCTCCCTCTAGTGGTAGCTGCATGGAATTTCCCGGGCTGTGACTTCCTTTTCACAAGATGAAGAAACTACATCTCCCAGGCTGCTTTGCAAGATCCAGGGTGCACGGCTGCACCGCACGGCACTATGGGGGAGGTTATTTAAAGGAGAGAGAAGCGCGCGAAGGGGGGCCTTTCTGCGCTGGACTCTGAGGAACCAGCGAGCGAGAGTGAAGGACTGACACTGGATATTGGGCCAGAGCCTTTTAGCCTGGAGGGACGACGTGGAACCGTCCCATCTCAAGCACGAGGCACATTCCTGGAGGTCATACTGCTGTTTGCCGAGACCGGAAGTCATCCGCCAGAAGGACCCCGCGCGGCTGGCATATAGCCAAAGGACTGAGACCGCAGTGGAAGCGCGCGAAGGAGAAACTTCTGTTGGTGAGAGGGCACATGCCCAATAACTGACTTTATCTGCTGAAGAGACAGTTTTATCTACAGATAGCGGTAGCGCAGCAGGAGGTGATAAAACCCCGGGGTTTATCACCATACTCTCTCAGGAGACTCATAGACAAACAATAAGGTCTGTAAAGGAGTCGCCAGAGGCTTATCTCTCTCGCAGAAGTTATTGCTCAGTTACGCAGACACCCTGCGGTGACAACTAACAGCTCGTTGTTTTCTCTCTCTTGATCTTTATTCCTAATCTGGATTACAAATGAGCTCTATTCAATAACCTTGCTAGCGAAGATCAACAAGAAAGAAGAGAACTCTGGGGGAGGGACTCAGATAGGCCCACCTACCTGGTACTGTGTCTAGCCTTAATGCAGGAGGAGTGTGGGGGTATTCTTTTACCTTTTTAAAGCTGTTTTAAATAACCTTTTATGGACTTGTATTGTATTGTATTGTATCTCCCCTATTCAATTTGATATATAGTAAACTAAGTTTGGTTAATTACAATCCTGTGCGTTGTTCCATTGTGTCACCCAGAAGGACTACCATTCAAGAAGGTAACAAGGTATTGTTGCATAGTGAAGTATTGTATTCCAATCTGTGTATCCATTTGATAGTCCAGTCCTATTCTGGGTCAGTTGTGCCTGAGGAGGGATCGAGCCAATTTGATTGGGTTGTTAGGCAGGGTGTAGACCCAATAATATAATCAGCAGCTCCTGCGGGGGTGGTGCTACACAACATATCCAGCCAAATCCTGAATTTTATTCTGCAGACGTAAAATTTTACTTGAGGCTGGAGAGTCAAACATTGTACAGAGTGCAGTGTTCAGGAGATTTTCATATACATCCCACTATACAGAGTGTAGTGGTCAGGAGTATGTAAGCGAGTTGAAATAGCCAGTTAGGTGCTGTCCTGGCTCGGAGGATAAGAGCTAATTCCATTCCCAGTTTTTGTTTTTTTTTGTTCTCATGTTGGGTTTTTCTGGGTCAGACCCACCGGTTCTGTGTAATATAAAGGGATGGGTCCATGACCAAGAGAGCCTGGGACTAGAGCACTGGAAAATCCAAGGGGGTCCCAGGGTCCATATTAGGCCCGACAGAAAGCTGAGAATGTGCCTGTCAGAGAGAGAGAGATGGAGAGCAACACCCGAGAGGAGCAGGAGAATGGTTCTTTATCCTGGGGTTCGCTCTGAAAACACCAGCCCTGGAAGAATGCCTCTGATGGACTCTGCTTTACATGAACACTACCTTTTCAGGTATGCTGGGGCAGCACACAGCCTGTAGTTGGAGATAGGGAAGAATTTTGACTTTGAATGTTGGACTCTGCCCTTTTCTAGGTAAAGCGCATGAAACGTTATCCCTGCCTGGTCCGGAGATACTGAAAAGGGGTGTAATGGAAGTAACCGGCACATAAAGTCTAAAGCAGGGGTGCCCAGCCTTTTGAAGAGCAAGGGCCACTTAGGCGACTTGGTAACTGGTCGCAGGCCACAATGAGCGGAGTGGGCAGATGAAAGGTCCGTGTCCTCTGCATTTGCAGAGCAGACACAGACACAGCCTGCTCTACTCTATGGGCCCTCCAATCCCATCCGCCCAGACGGAAGGGGAAGGATGCCTTTCTGTGTTTTTTTTTTTAGCAGATTGCATTGAAGGTTGAGTGTAACTGGATTCAAAGGCGTTTACATCTGCCCCTCCATAGAGGTGAATTGAGGGTCCGATTGGGTCCACCAGAAAATAAGACAAGAGGACCTGATCTGACTGATCTTGTGAAAGGGGCCTAAGGCTGCTTTCACACTGATGCACCGTGGTTTACCCGCATGTTAGCTGGCATATAATTCTATTATAACTTGCAGGTGTGATGCACATTCTGAAAGCGCACCAAACCCGCAGGTAATAACAGAAGTCCATGACTAAGTGCAGATAACCTGCAGGTGCACTGGACTGCACCTGTGGATCAGTTTGAAAGCAGCCTAGTGTAGAGAACAGATATGCCCACTGTTGTTTGATCTTAATTAAAAACTGACCTCAATCTTCACTTTTCCCCAGGATTTCTGTAGGTATTGCTGGCTGCTGCTGCCCCCCAAATGGGTATGGCTGGTGGCTGCTTCTGTCTCCCAGGCAGGTATGGCTGGTGGCTGCTTCTGTCCCCCAGGCAGGTATGGCTGGTGGCTGCTGCTGTCCCCCAGGCAGGTATGGCTGGTGGCTGCTGCTGTCCCCCAGAGGAGTATGGCTGGTGGTTGCTGCTGTCCCCCAGATGGGTATGGCTAATGGCTGCTGCTGCTGTTCCCCGGGTATCGCCGGCTGCCTGCTGCTGTCCACAAAGCAGGTATGGCTGACTGCAGCTTCCCCACAGGCAGGTATGGCTAGCGGCTGCTGTAGTCCCCCAGGCGGGTATGGCTGGCGGCTGCTGCTGCCTCCCCCAGGCAGGTATGGCTGATGGCTGCTGTTGTCCCAGGTGGAGTGCAATCGGTATCACTCTGCCTTGTGACAGGAGCCAATGCTATACCGAAAGCTTTAGCTCTGCTCTCTACTGCAGCCACATGCTTCCTCTAACGCCGGCTCCATTCTTCATACTGATCCTCTGCAATAGCAGGTTGGGAACGTGTGATTTGGGCTTTCTAAGCCACTTTCCCAGAGCAGGAGGTCTCAGGCCACATCAGAGGGTGGCGGCCAGTGATTGGTCAACTCTGGTCTACTGTGTGGTTTTAAACACAGTGCAGTATGAAGACATTGGTGTGGAGTGGAGTGGAGCAGTGTGAAGACACCAGTGGTTACCTAGGCTAACAGAAGTTTTACCAAAGCCTGTCGGTGGCATGTACCTGTTCTAGGTGGAATGGCCTCTAGCAGGGAGGCACTGTTGACATTGACTGGAGTAATGGCACTGCTGGAACAGTTAAAGGGCAAAGCATTTATAAACCTATTACAAGACAATTTTATGGTGCAGTTTATTGAGGCCCCCACTAGAATTGATACTCTGTTGGACCTGATCTCAAACCATGCAGTGCTTATTAACAATTTTCATATAAAAGAACATCTGGGTAGCAGTGACCATAATATGATTTCATTTAATGTTAGCTGTAAGCAAAAAATGCATATAGGAAATACAAAAACACTTAACTTTAAGAAAGCACATTTTCCAAGGATGAGGACTGCTCTCAAGGATTTAGACTGGGAAGGAATATTGGCATCGATGAGCACAGAACAGAAATGGGAAATTTTCAAAAAGACTTTATGCAAACTCACTGCAAAAGTATGTTCCCATAGGTAATAAGTTTACAAGGCTAAAAATAAAACCCATGTGGCTCATAGCCAAAGTTAAAAAAGCAATAAATAAAAAGAAAAGAGCTTTTAAAAAAATATAAAAATGAAGGAACACTATCATTGTTTAATTGTTACAAAGAATATAACAGAATATGTAAAAAGGAAATCAAGGACGCTAAAAATTCAAAATGTACGACAGATTGCAAAAGATAGTAGGACAAACCCCAAAAAATTCTTCAAATATAATAATAGTAAATAGGTTAGGTCTGAGCAAGTAGGCCCTTTACAAAATAATCACGAGCAGGTGACTGAGGACAAAGAGAAGGCAAAATTTATGAAATAATTTCTTCAGCTCTGTATATACAAAGGAGCATGGTCCAGAAATATTTTGACAGAATAAGGGTGGATAAAGCGCCCGGACCAGATGGAATCCACCCACGCATCTTAAAAAAATTGAGTTCTGTAAATTCAAAGCCTTTGTTTCTAATCTTTAGGGACTCGTTAAGGACTTGAATAGTACCACTGGATTGGCGTAGGGCCAATGTGGTGCCTATATTTAAAAAAGGGATCAAAGTCTTTGCCAAGTAACTATTGCCCTGTTAGTTTAACTTCTATAGTCGGGAAGATACTGGAGAGTTTAATAAAAGACCACATAGATGAGTTCTTGCTGGAAAAAAATATTTTAAGCAACAGACAGCATGGATTCATGAAAGACAGAAGTTGTCAAACAAACCTGATTTCTTTTTATGAGGAGGTAAGTAAAAGCTTGGACAGAGGGTTGGCTGTGGAGGTAGTATACTTCGATTTTGCAGAAGTGTTTGACACAGTTCCCCACACACGGCGAATGTGTGGGGAAAGATCAGGCTTGGAAAGATCAGTC
This sequence comes from Pelophylax lessonae, assembly GCF_965119305.1. Classification (NCBI taxonomy): domain Eukaryota; kingdom Metazoa; phylum Chordata; class Amphibia; order Anura; family Ranidae; genus Pelophylax; species Pelophylax lessonae. The sequence continues at coordinate 38,734,448 of NC_138770.1, forward strand.
TGTAAATGGATAGAAAATTGGCTAAAAGATAGAATTCAGAGGAATAAAAAGATTTTCTCCTCTGGGTGGGATTTTATAGGCAAAAAAAGAGGAAATAAATATGTATATATAAAAATTCCTTAATTTTATTCAAAGATACACATACTAATCACAACATGATAAAAATACATGTAGTGGGGCACTGGAAAGAGCTCCCACACATAATAGACAATATTGCACAAAATATAGGACCCCTTAGTAGAGTAAAGATCCGATCCAACGTGTTTCAAACATAGTGAGAACTAATAGTTCTATTCTTCATCAGGGAAAGATCCCAACTCTACAAATAAAGACATAATAACAGTTACATACAAACTGCATACATATACATACGTGGGTAAAGACAGCATACATGAATGTGAGTATTATACTCAGACTGACCAAAAAGGGGAGGGGGGGAGAAGAGAAAGATGGAAAAACCCCATGAAGTCCTTCCTCCAAAAAGAAACGTATATAAAAAACGTATATAAAAACTGTTAACTGGAAAAAATCCCAGATACATGCGTCCAAGTCCTCATGAGGTGGAAGTGGATGGAAAAGATAGAAGTAGTGGTTAATGATCCTTACTCTGAATGGTCTAAGGTTATCAGTGGTGTACCTCAAGGTTCAGTGTTGGGACCCTTACTTTTTAATATCTTTATAAATGATATAGAGGCCTGGGATTAAAAGTACCATTTCAGTCTTTGCAGATGACACCAAGCTTTGCAGTGGAATAACTTCTTTACAGGATGTCTCCAACTTACAAGCTGACCTCAATGCACTGTTTCATTGGGCAACTGAGGTTTAATGTTGATAAATGTAAACTTATGCTCTTGGGGGCTAATAATATGCATGCATCATACATACTAGGTGGAGTAGAACTTAGGGAATCTGTAGCGGAGAAGAATCTGGGTGTTCTGGTAGATCATAAGCTTAGTAATAGCATGCAATGCCAAGCTGCGATTTCCAAAGCAAGCAAAGTCCTTTCTTGTATAACAGAGGCATGGACTCCAGAGAGAGAGGGATATCATTTTGCCACTGTACAAATCATTAGTAAGACCTCATCTGGAATATGCAGTTCAGTTTTGGGCACCAGTTCTTAAAAATGATATCAGGGAACTGGAGAAAGTGCAGAGAAGGGCAACCCCACTGATAAGAGGCATGGAGGAGCTCAGCTATGAGAAAAAAATTAGAGGAAATTAATTTATTCTCTCTTGAGAAGAGCAGATTAAGGGGGGATATGATCAACATGTATAAATACATAAGGGGTCCATATAGTGAACTTGGTGCTGAGTTGTTCACTTTAAGGTCATCACAGAGGACAAGGAGCACTCTTTACATCTAGAGGAAAACAGATTTCGTCTCCAAAGACGGAAAGGTTTATTCACCGTAAGAGCTGTGAAAATGTGGAATAGACTCCCTCCAGAGGTGGTTTTGGTAAGCTCACTGGATTGCTTTAAAAAAGGCCTGGATTCTTTCCTGGGTGTACATAATATAACCGGGTACTAATATTTATAGGTAAAGATGATCCAGGGAATGTCTGATTGCCTCTCAGGGGATCAGGAAGGAATTTGTTTCCCCTGCTGTAGCAAATTGGATCATACTTTGCTGGGGTTTTTTGCCTTCCTCTGGATCAACTGCGGGTATAGGATTGTGTATATGGGATTGTATGGTTGGGTTTTCATTATTGTTTTTTTTTATTATTTTTTTTATTGGTTGAGCCAGATGGACTTGTGTCTTTTTTCAACCTGACTAACTATGTAGCTATGTAACTCCTTCCGCCAGTGGTCTCCCACAGCAATGGGAGTGGATTCAAGCCTTAGAGGTTCCCATCCTGTACGAAGATTCAAAAGTTAAGTAAGTGCACATGTGAATCGCGCATGAGCTGCACGGCGAGGCTCACTCCACTATTCGGGACGAGGCTCAGCTTGTTCCTCCTAAATTCAAGTTACAGAGAAGATGTACATTGTCACAGGGACCCAAGAGTTCATTTGAGAACAGTTGCAGTGCAAGTGTACACGGTGTACATTAATCTCTGAGAGTAGCGACCCACCTTAAGGTTGAGTATTCCCCCACAGCAGTTTCAGTCTTGTCCCAGGGCATTAATGAAAGTGGCAAAAAGTGAAGGAACCCCATGTGTAGAAAAGTGACCTTGTACAAAGTGCCGAACGTAGTCCAGAAGAACCCACCCCGAGGTAGGCCTCTCGTGTGACCCTTGCTTGGCGCCCAATGAGGGATCATTACCTCACCCCCCCCCCCTCCCTTAATCTTAAAAGTGTAGCACTATCCCCGTCAGTGTTGTGTTTAGGTTTTGTGCTGCCCTAGGCCGTACTAAACTCGTGCACCCCCCTTATTTAGCCACGACCCATCTCTTCCTGTTTCAGACCTGCCCTGTCATCTGTAAACCACACCCCTTCCTCTTTAGGCTCTGCTTTTTTCTCTTAGAGATCCACCTCTTCCTCTCTGTACATTAAAAGTGGTTACAAAGTGCCTACTTTTATATTTTGTTGTTTTGTATGGGTATGTCAGTTCGCGGGAGCACTCCTAGGGGCTCCCACTAGGCAGCGGGGATGCCAATCCACGGGGCTGGCAGCTCCAATTGCTACCGGGCACCCGCGTACGTTCCCCGCTGAGAGAGAATGACGGTCTGCTATTGTAAATACAGCAGACCGTTGTTCTCTCTGAAATGATCACAGAGCGCCTATGACCCTCCTATTCAGGATCACAGCTCTCTATGGTCATTTCACAAGTCCCTCCCCTCACAGTTAGAAAACACCCCCTAGGCTCACACTTAACCCTTTGATCACCCCTGGGTTAACTCCTTCCCTGACAGTGTCATTAGTACAGTAACAGTGCATATTTTTAGCACTGATTACTGTAGTAATGACACTGGTCCCCTCAAAAGTGTTTAAAAATGTCAGTTAGGTGTCCGATCTGTCCTCCTAAAAATCGCAGGTCGCCACCATTACTAGTAAAAAAAGTAATTAAATAAATAAACATGACATAAATCTTTCCCCTAGTTTGTAGATGCAATACCTTTGCGCAAACCAATCAAAATACGCCTATTGGGATTTTTTTTTTTTAACAAAAATATGTAGCAGAATACAAATTGGCCTAAAATAATTAAAAAATCTGATTTTAAAATGTTTTTTATTGGGAATGTTTTATGGCAGAATGTAAAAAATATTGTTTTTTTTCCCCAAATTGTCATGCTTTTTTTTGTTTATAGCACAAAAGAAAGCTCTATTTGTGGGGAAAAAAAGGACATCAATTTTATTTAACCACTCTACCACTAGAGCATTTTGCTGTCTTACGTCTGGGCCACTTTTTGCGATTCGGCGCTGTGCGACTTTAACTGACAATTGCGCGGTCATGCGACGCCGTACCCAAACGAAATTTACGTCCTTTTTTTCCCACAAACAGAGCTTTCTTTTGGTGGTGTTTGATCACCTGTGCGATTTTTACTTTTTGCGCTATAAACAAAAAAAGAGCATTTTGAAATAATAACAATATTTTTAACATTTTTTTATATGAAATTCCACCCAAAAAAAAATATAAAAAACAATTTTTTTAAAATTTTTTGGCCAATTTGTTTTCTGCTACCCATGTTTGGTAAAAAAAAAATCGCAATAAGCGTATTTTGATTGGTTTGCGCAAAAGTTATTGCGTTTACTAACTAAGGGAAAGATTTCTGTCATTTTTGGTGTTTTTTTTTAACGCGTAATGGCGGCGATCTGCGATTTTTTTTGCGGGACTGCGACATTGCGGCGGACAGATCGGACCCTTGACTGACATTTTTGACACTTTTGGGGGTACCAGTGACATCACTGCAGTAATCAGTGCTATAAATATGCACTGTTACTGTAAAAATGACACTGGCAGGGAAGAGGTTAATTTTATTGGAGAGGGAGGGGTTAATGTATGCCTGGTGCTTACTGACGTGTGGGGGGGGGGGGAGGTGACTGTGTGAGATAGGGACAGATCGGATGTCCAGCTATGCTGAACACTCCGATCTGTCACTCCCTGTCACTGAGGATCTCCAAACTGGATTCCCCCGACGATCGGGGCAGAGCAGCGGCGATCGCCGCCGCTCTTCCCCTGGCCTGACTCCCCCTGTGAATGAAAACAGCGGGAGCGCGCCGCCTACAGGGGAGGAGTCTAGCGGCGTAGGTCTACGTCGCTAGACGATAACGAGCCACTGTGCCGCAGTAGCAGCACAGTGGCTAGTGTTAAAGTGGTTAAGTACAGCGTTGCACCACGACCACTCAATTGTCAGTTAAAGTAGTGCAGTGCCGAATCACAAAAAATGGCCTTGTCATGAAGGGGGGGGGGGTAAAACCTTCCTGGCCAGAAGTGGTTAACATCAACTCTATAAATTTTCCCAAATCATGTAATAACATTGGTAAATAGCAGCGCTGAAAAGCTAATATAAAATGCAAAAAAAAAAAGTTTTATTTTTTTTTTCAATGATGTTAAACAATGTTTTAACAGTATCTACTGAAGATGCGAGTAGCTGTAACATTTAGCAAAAGTGGAAAGACAGATCAGTCCATTAGAGAGTTCATATGTTTTAAATCTCTCAATCCATCTTCCTTGTAGTGGAAAAACTGTACCCAAATTCACACTGGTCATACAATCTTCATAACACACAAAGCGAGGCACACGTGTCACTGCTTCCTCATCACATATACACTCACCAGATGCTTCCCCATGACATATACACTCACCAGATGCTTCCCCATGACATATACACTCACCAGATGCTTCCCCATGACATATACACTCACCAGATGCTTCCCCATGACATATAAACTCACTAGATGCTTCCCCGTGACATATACACTCACCAGATGAGTTTTCCTCACACTCTCAAATGTATAGAGCAAACACTTACATTTTCTCTGTCCTCTTGACTTGTGGGGTGACCCTCCGCTCCCCCCTCCCCACAGCCTCTTGTCCATCTCCTCCTGTGGGCAGGCTGGGGAGTGTACCCTCTGCCCCCAGGGATTGATATGGGGCCGCTGGTGATAGAGACTACATGTCCCACGATGCTTTGCAGCTGCTGGCGTCCTGACAGAAGATGGGCTCCCTGCCCCCTGCCAATGAGGAAGCAGGGGAGGGAACAGAGTGGGCGGCTGCTCTCACACACTGCAGTGTAAAGAGGGGGAAGGATCTAATAGGCTCGCTCTCACTTGGAGCCTGTCAGTGGATTAGTGAGAGGCTGTGAGGGCAACCAGCGGGGCTGCGAGTAAAAGAGCTGCCCCCCCTACCTACGCGAGTACCACTTGAATGCCACTGTATAGCAAGCTGCCGGGGACTGCATGAGTGCGGGAGGCGGCCACGGGAGGCAGACACCGGGAGCCGGGACTCAGAGGATGGATGGGTTTTTTTTTTCATGCAGAGGGGGGGGGACAGCTTTTTTGCCTCCCTTCCCCCCCCCCCCCCCGAAAAGTGCCGCCCTAGGCCTGGGCCTTATCGGCCTAGGCCAAAATACAGCACTGTATATAAAGTGTGTTCGATGTCACTTACCCTTGACTAGGTCTTTTTGATGACGAAGCACATAGAGTGTAGCTTTGGTGTGTGACGTGATAACATACTGGAACGGAGCAGAGTGCGGCCATTTTCTTGGTTTGAAACTTTTCCAATCCAGATATCATGCTGTTTTAATCAGGATGCATGTGAGTGATATTTTAACCTTTAATAAATTGAATTTCACAAGCCTAATACATTATGAGAGGGCTCTATTTCTTCCCTTGAAATGCATCCATTGTGGATCCAACTCAATATACTGCCTTTTGGGAAATTACCTTTTGTATGCCATCTGACCATACCAGTTTGGAGGGGCTCAAAGCCGGGTGTAATAGCTGGTGGATTGGATCATTTGAGAGCCATGCCTGGAGCATAACTGCACTTATTGACCACTTGTAATTAGGTGGTCCACTCTCTTTGTTAAGAGGCTGTTTGTGCTTCTGTTGGAAGTGGCGTATTTCTCCCTGGGTCACATCCCTATTCACTCTATCAAGCATTGTTTGTGAATAAGGAATGGACTTTATATTCCCTTTTGTGTGATTCTATTACGGAGCACTACACTTCTGTCTTATTTTTGCATATGTTTGTGAGCAGCAAATTGTGTTAGCAGCTTTTTAATGTAGTAAAGTAAGTCTGAGCACAAGTTTTTCTATATATTTTTTAGCAACCCTTCAATGGGGACTTCCTGTACAGGTGGGACATCCACAGGATCATTCATCTCCCAATCCCCTGCTGGTTTGGTGGAACAGTAGCCACCTAGCACAGCTTAGCCTTAGCAGCTTGCAATGAAGACATCTCTAGGTGTTCAGGATGTCACATCTACGGAAGAGCCCAACAAGAGATGCACCGGCAGGGGACCATAGCACCCAAACATCAGGAAGAAGTGTGTGTGACCGGTGGCCTGGTGCAAGGTGTTGTAGGCTCACACCATGGCCCCCATGTGTTGGTGACATCTGTTTCGGTGCTCTTGTTCCAGAATCTGGAGCCTCCCCAGCAGGGTGCAGTTGAACCACTCAGAAGCTCCAATGCCCTGTGTGACTTCCTGATGCTTCTGAGGTGGCACAGCTTGGACATATTCATTTAAAGTTTGGACCTTGGTCTGAAAGTATCCATTTGGAGCAACCGTAGGGTTGAACCACATGTTCCCAAAATAGTTTTGATGTGGTTGGGACCATTTAAGTGTTGGTGGGGACTACATAGTAATCAACAAAAACCAGGGCATACAGTGAGGGAAAAAAGTATTTGATCCTCTGCTGATTTTGAACTATACTCACCAGGTACTGCTGGTGAGTATAGCTGGCTGGTACTGCTGGTGGATACAGCTGGCTGGTACTGCTGTGGGTATTGCTGGCTCAGGCTGGTACTGGTGGCTTGTACTGTGCTGTGGGTACTGCTGGCTGGTACTGCTGTGGGTACCGCTGGCTCAGGCTGGTACTGTGCTGTAGGTACTGCTGGCTGGTACTGCTGTGGGTACTGCTGGCTCATGCTGGTACTGCTGGCTCAGGCTGGTACTACTGGCTAGTACTGTTGGCTGGTACTGCTGTGGGTACTGCTGGCTTTGGCTGGTACTGCTGGCTGGTATTGCTGTGGGTACTGCTGGCTGGTATTGCTGTGGGTACTGCTGGCTCAGGCTGGTACTGCTGGCTGGTACTGTAGGTACTGCTGGCTGATACTGTGCTGTAGGTACTGCTGACTTTGGCTGGTACTGCTGTGGGTACTGCTGGCTCTGGCTGGTACTGCTGGTTCTGCTGTGGGTACTGCTGGCTCTGGCTGGTACTGCTGGTTCTGGCTGGTACTGCTGTGATTATTGCTGGTTCTGGCTGGTACTGCTGGTCCTGGCTGGTACTGCTGTGAGTACTGCTGGCTCTGACTGGTACCGCTGTGGATACTGCTGGTTCTGGCAGGTACTATTGTGAGTACTGCTGGCTCTGGCTGGTACGGCTATGGGTACTGCTGGCTCTGGCTGGTACTGCTGACTCTGGCTAGTACAGCTGTGAGTATTGCTGGCTCTGGCTGGTACTGCTGGTTCTGGCTGGTACTGCTGTGGGTACTGTTGGTTCTGGCTGGTACTGCTGTGAGTACTGCTGGCTCTGGCTGGTACTGCTGTGAGTACTGCTGGCTCTGGCTGGTAGTGCTGGTTCTGGCTGGTACTGCTGTGAGTACTGCTGGCTCTGGCTGGTACTGCTGTGAGTACTGCTAGCTCTGGCTGGTACTGCTGTGAGTACTGCTGGCTCTGGCTGGTATTGCTGGCTCTGGCTGGTACTGCTGTGTGTGCTGCTGGCAGGAAATGCTGGCTAGCAGCGGCGCCAGGCTGGAGGAAGAGGCAATGTTTCCTGTATTGGTCACAGGCGGAGTGCATTTGATATCACTCCGCCTGTGACTTACTAAGACTGTCAGAACAGAGCCGGAACTATACAGGAAGCATCGGCTCCGTTCCGACAGATCAGCTGAGAGACACAGACTCAGCTGCACTGGGGGCAGGACCAAATTACCCCTGGTCTATATGTAGCACCCTCCTAGGTAGGTGCTAGGCAAAGCATATATGTGACCTTTTTGTGCTTACCAGGAGGGTCTGATCTGTTAGTTAGCCTGTCACATCTTTCCAAGTGTGATTCACTGGGTCAAAGGTAGTGTACTCACTGCAGCCAATGAGGGAGCTCATTGGACAGTGGAGGAAACCTAGCCAGTGGCACACTCTGTTTTATGTCAGTTCCAGTGGGAGGGTATTCCTGCAATGCATCCTGGGATTGGACATAAATAGGAGGGGAGCATGTGACAGGGTGTCTTTAGGCGGGAAGTCAGATCCCAGGAGGAGGGTGACGGCTGTCTCTGTTGCTGAGGAAGGTGGTCCAGGAAGTCGGCCTAGGGACTAGGGGTTGAGCTGTGCTGCAAAAGGATCTAGTGTGCTGACCAAGTGGAGCTGCTGGGCAGAATACTTCTGGAAAAACAGTATCGTGAGTACTCAAGCATCTGCCCAGGGGTCTGCCTAAAAGAGGGGACCATTCCAGTGGGGTCAAGGGGATGCAACCCAGAGTGATATGGTAAAGGGGGTGCCAATTTGTTAAACCCTGAAGATTAGAGGGTAAAGGGGGCACCAGGAAGGACCCTGAAGTTGCTCAGCAGTGCAGTGTTCTATATAGGACAGCTATCTCCAGGAAAGGAGTGCCTTAGGAAGCTAAAAGGACTCTTTTACAGTCAAAGGTGAAATACAGTTAGTAGCTTAGCCGTGCCTAGCTCAATCAGCGTAAACCAGCATCAGTCAGCATTTTTTGTACAGTCCCTCCCTTTATGTGCATAGTTCAGTTATTGGAGTATCCCACTCATCCCTTCTCCTATCCAAGTTCCTAATAAAACATAAAAACCAAAGAAACTGGACTGGTCCTTGTCTGAGGCAAAATCACTTGGAAACATGTCTGAATGTTCTACTGTTGCTAATGGTAACCCAGGGGAACCCATCTTCAGCAGCTCCCTTGGAAGTAGTGCTACATATCATTTTAATGGTAGGTTAATTTTAACAGTGAGAGGCAGAATAACAACAAAAAACACATTTCAAAAAAGTTTTAAATTGATTTGCATTCTAATGAGTGAAAGAAGTATTTGATCCCCTATCAGTCAGCAAGATTTCTGGCTCCCAGGTGTCTTCTATACAGATAACGAGCTGAGATTAGGAGCACTCTCTTAAAGGGAGTGCTCCAAATCTCAGCTTGTTACCTGTATAGAAGACACCTGTCCACAGAAGCAATCAATCAATCAGATTCCAACATGGCCAAGACCAAAGAGCTATCCAATGATGTCAAGGACAAGATTGTAGACCTACACAAGGCTGGAATGGGATACAAGACCATTGCCAAGCAGCTTGGTGAGAGAGTGACAATAGTTTTTGTGATTATGAAAAAGGAAGAAACACAAAATAACTGTCACTCTCCCTCGGTCTGGGGTTCCATGCAAAATCTAACCTCGTGGAGTTTCAAAGATTTTGAGAACAGTAAGGAATCAGCCCACAATTACATGGGAGAATCTTGTCAATGATCTTAAAGTTTTGTTGGCGGATGAGACCAAAATCAAGCTCTTTGGCATCAACTCACTTTGCCGTGTTTGGAGGAGGAGGAATGCTGCCTATGACCCCAAGAACACCATTCCCACCGTCAAACATGGAGGTGGAAACGTTATGCTTTGGGGGTGTTTTTCTGCTAAGGGGACAGGACAACTTCACCGCATCACAGGGACGATGGGCAGACCATGTACCGTCAAATCTTGAGTGAGAACCAAGATTTGGAGCTATGGACGAGGCAGAATCCCTATGGGCAGAGCTTCAAAGGGAAGGCACAGTGGGGAAGGTAATATTGGGTGTATGCTATAGGCCCCCCAACCAGAGGGAGGAGGAGGAGGCAGATCTCCTTTTACAGATAGGATTGGCAGCAAGGATGGGAAATGTCATTATAATGGGGGACTTTAATTATCCAGATATAGACTGGGTTGAAGGAACCGCGCAATCAGCCAAGGCTCGGCAGTTCCTAAATGTTTTGCAGGACAATTTCATGGGTCAGATGGTGAATGCACCGAAAAGAAACAATGCAGTACTTGAACCTACTGATTACCAACAATACAGACCTGCTCAGGGATATAGAAATACGGAGCAACTTAGGAAATAGTGACCATAGGTCAATAAGTTTCAGTATTAATTACAGTAATAGGAAACACAAGGGTAATAAAAGGACTCTGAATTTCAAAAGAGCCAATTTCCCTAAACTGCGCTCGCTGCTAGAAAATATCAAATGGGATAGAACCCTGGGAACAAAGAACACAGAGGAAAAATGGGAGTGCTTCAAGCGCATACTGAAAGGGATTGGCCAGTGCATTCCAAAGGGAAATAAATTTAAAAGAGCAAAACTAAACCATGGGTGGCTAAACTCCAACATAAAAATGCATATTAATACTAAAGAAAAGACCTTCAAAAAATACAAAGCTGAGGGGTCATTGGCAGCATTCAAGCATTACAAAGAGTGTAATAGGAGAAGTAAAGACGAAATCAAGGTGAGTAAAATAGAACACGAGAGACATATAGCGGAAGAGAGTAAAAAGAACCCCAAGAAATTCTTTAAGTATATAAACAAAGAGTAAAAAAAGTGAGGCCAGAACACATTGGCCCCATAAAAGACAAAGGAAATTTGGTCACAGAGGACAGAGAAAAGGCAGAAGTGTTAAATAATTTCTTCTCTTCAGTCTTCACAAAAGAAAATCGGGGGGGCTACACTAACCCAGCTTGTAAGGCCAAACTAAATAATACACCTCAGGAAGTACCGCCATGGCTAACAGAAGATAGACTTAGAACTAAACTAGAGAAACTTAACATAAATAAATCACAGGTGATTGCCAGACCATTATTCTTGATCTTTAAGGATAGTTTACAGACGGGTATGGTGCCAGCTGATTGGAAAAAAGCCAACGTGGTACCAATATTTAAAAAAAGGGCCGAGATATATCCCCAGTAACTATAGGCCGGTCAGCCTAACATCAGTAGTCTGCAAGATTTTGGAGGAGATGTTAAGGGACCACATACAAGACTTTAGTAATGATAACGGTATTATTAGTGGTAATCAGCATGGATTCATGAAAAATTGTTCTTGCCAAACCAATCTATTAACCTTCTACGATGAAGTGAGCTGCCACCTAGATAAAGGTAAGCCTGTGGATGTGGTGTATCTGGACTTTGCAAAGGCCTTTGACAACGTTCCCCACAAACACTTGCTGTACAAACTAAGGAAGGTAGGTATGGACCATAAGGTGAGTACCTGGATAGAGAACTGGCTCCAGGGGAGAGTCCAGAGGGTGGTGATAAATGGGGAGTACTCGGATTGGGCGGATGTGGGAGATGGGGTCCCTCAAGGTTCTGTCCTGGGACCAATCCTGTTTAATCATAATAAATTATCTAGAGGAGGGGATATCTAGTACAATCTCAGTGTTTGCGGATGGTACTAAACTAAGCATGTAAGCATCTTCTATGTAGGATGTGGAAACCTTACAAGCGGACCTGAACAAAATAATAGGGTGGGCAACTACATGGCAGGTGAGGTTTAATGTTGAAAAATGTAAAGTAATGCACTTGGGCGTCAGAAGCACGAAAGCAAGCTACTCACTAGGGGGGGGGGGGGAACCTCTGGGTGAGTCTAGGATGGAAAAGGACTTGGGGGTACTGGTGGACAACAGGCTTGGCAGTGGCATGCAATGCCAAGACGCTGCAAGCAAAGCCAACAGAATACTGGCATGTATAAAAAAGGGGATTCACTCCAGAAATAAAGAGATTATTCTTCCTCTCTACAAGACTCTGGTCTGGCCACATCTGGAGTATGCTGTCCAGTTCTGGGCACCGGTCCTCAGGAAGGATGTGCTGGAACTGGAGAGAGTCCAGAGAAGAGCAGCACAAATAATTAGTGTTTTACACTGCATCCGCCAAGGGATTGGAGGTGTATGCTTCTCAGCTGGTCGTTTTCAGTTTGTACCATCTTAAGAACATTGCTATTAGAGCATTGAGATACCATACCAGTCGTGGACGGAAGTGGGTGGGGGAAGTTTAGGCTGCTCCCTCCCACCTGCTTCCTATCCACCCATTGGCAACCATGTGCTCCCAGAGTGGAGACACTTACATTTAAAAGTGTTAGGGACTGCAGATATAACAGGGTGCCGTGTCGTGGCTCTGCAGCTTACATATGCGTTTGCAAATGCGTGTCAACTAAACCCCTGTTCTTTATGTATATTGAGACAGGTCTACTTGGTTGGTGGCAGACTGGAGGGGGAGTACATCAGATTGGGGGCTGGCTGGCTTCCATGCACCTCTTTTAATCCTTTTCAATTCGTTTTTACACAAATAATTAGGGGAATGAAGGACATCGGCTATGAGGAAAGACTACAAGCACTGAACTTATTCTCTCTGGAGAAGAGACGATTGAGGGGGGATATGATATCAATGTACAAATACTGTACTGGCGACCCTAGCATAAAGAACAAACTTTTCAGAGAAAGGGAATACAATAAGACACGTGGCCACTCACTAAAACTAGAGGAAAATCTTTTTCACCTTAAAATGCATAAGGGGTTCTTTACTGTCAGAGCAGTAAGGATGTGGAATTCTCTTCCACAAGCAGTCGTCTCAGCAGGGAGCATCGATAGTTTAAAAAAACTATTAGATAGGCACCTTAAAAACCACAACATACAGGGGTATTCAATGTACGGTTACACCGGTGTAACACACACACACACACACATCATAGGTTGAACTGGATGGACTGATGTCTTTTTTCAACCTCACAAACTATGTAATATTTGCCAATATGTGTAAGCTGCAGAGGCCAAGACTGGGCATTCCAGTATTATCTGCAGTCCTAACTCCTCCTTAAAGGCACAGGGACACACTGGTCACTCAGAGGGTGAGCTAGAGATTATTAGAAAGTCCATGGTGATCAGCTCAAGGGGCTCTTAAAGCGGAGTTCCACCCTCGTTATACATTTTTTTATAAAAATACCCCCGGGACAGTCAGGGCTAGCATATTCCACAATGGCTAGCCTCTGATCTGTCCCGGGTTGCACTTACCTTTCAGGAGAAATACTTACCTTGAAATTGTCTTGTCCAGCGCTGCCATCTCAGGTGTGGGCAGCTTGAAGCCAGCGCGATCCTCTTCCGCGTCCTCTTCCTTCTTCTTTGGTCCCACGATGCACTGCACCGACCCCGACGTCACTTCCGGGTCTCGAGCGTCATCCCTCCACAGCTTCTGGGCATGCCCAGAAGCTGTTTAGAAGGGAATGACGCGCGCGCCCCGGAACTGACGTCGGGGCCGGTGCAGGCGCAATGATTCCTGGGAGCGATGACGTTCAGCTCCCAGGAATCATTGCAAAAGCCAGGAAGTGACGAATCGCCGTGGCCGCCGAGGGGAGGAAGAAGGAAGTAAGGTGAGTATATTTTCTCTAAAAGGTAAGTGAAAAAAAAAAAAAATTGCGATTATCCATTTGTTTTTCAGGTGACCGGGAGCGAGAAGATGGAGGTAAGTATAAATTTCGGGTGGAACTCCGCTTTAAGCGGTAAAGGGTGTATTTCTTTTGTGTGGGGACTTATGTACAGAACAAGTCTTGAACTCCCCGGCAGACTTTCTGGACCCATTTCACCAGTCACAGGCAGAAGAAGTACAGTATCTCCAGATCAAAAACGCAGTCTGCAGGCCCCAAAGTGTTCACTCACAGTGTGTAGTACTTGGTAGACTTGGAGGATGTGCGCCTGGAGAACCACGACGTGTGTGGCTACTTTATACAGCACATTGTGCCACATCTCAAGTGGATCCTATTGCCTCAGAATAACTAACTGTGTTAGACAGTCTCTGGCACTTGGGGGAGGAGGGCTTACGCTACTGAGAGAGGAAATGCTGCACTTGAATAAGGTCTGGATCCTCCTGTTGAATTAGCGCCCATTCCTCTCAGCTGTAAATTTCAGTGGATTCCAATTGGGGAACTGTCCCCTGTTCTTTTAGCAAGCAAGAGGTAGCCACCATGGGCAGCACAGGGGCTACCTCAATTTTTTTCCCAGCAGGAGTCCGCATCCTCCCCTGGGCCTTCCACCAGATAGCGGGACAGAGCATCGGCATGTCCAATAGGTTTTACAGGTCTATAGTGGTTCTTGTACTTGATTAGTGCCAGGTGGGCAACCCACCGCTGCTATAATACACCTAGCTTAGCTGAGTTTGGGTAGGTGAGAGGGTTGTTGTCTGTAAACACCTCTATGTCCACCCCAGTGAGGTATTCCGGAAACCTCTCAGTAATGGCCCACACTAAAGCCAACAGCTCCAACTTAAAAAAAGCTGTAGTTATGGTTATCTATGTAGTTATCTTTTCAGTAGGTCAGAGGCCATGGCTGACATAGGCGATCACCAGTTCACAGCTGGGCACTTTTGGGAGGTGAGTCACTGATGTCGGACGAGAAGGCCTGGCTCGCAGCCTGAACTCTAATTCATCCCAAAGGTATTCTATCGGGTTGGTCAGGACTCTGTGCAGGCCAGTCAAGTTCCTCCACCCAAACTCGCTCATCCATGTCTTTATGGACCTTGCTTTGTGCACTGGTGCGCAGTCATGTTGAAACAGGAAGGGGCCATCCCCAAACTGTTCCCACAAAGTTGGGAGCATGAAATTATCCAAAATGTCTTGGTATGCCTAAGAGTTCCCTTCACTGGAACTAAGGGGCCAAGCCCAACGCCTGAAAAACATGCCCACACTATATTCCCCCCTTCACCAAATGATTTGGCACCAGTGCACAAAGCAAGGTCCATAAAGACATAGATGAGTGAGTTTGGGGTGGAGAAACTTGACTGGCCTGCACAGAGTGCTGACCTCAACCCGCTAGAACACCCATGGGATGACTGAAGCCCTGTACACACGATCAGATTATCGAACAATCTGTCATCCGTTTTTTTGTGGCATGCTTGTTTGATGTGGAAAGTGAAGAGGTTATTTTCATACGAATTTTCCCGTACGACAGAATTCTACTTCAGAAGTGACGTCATGTGTTGGATTGCTTTGTATGTGTTCTTTCGTCTCTGAGCATGCCTAGTCTTGCTCTTAAGATTTTTTTCCGTCTAAATCTGTACTAATGAGACGAAAAACGGACTTTGTATTACGGACAACAAAAATTTTATAGCCTGCACATCAGGATTTTGTCAGCCGAAAAGTCGGAGTCGGCTGTCGAAAGCACCATACTAACAATCCGAAAATCGTCAGATCGGTCGTCGGATGAAATTTCCCTTCAGATTTTCTTATCGTGTGTACGGGCCTTTAGACTGGAGACTGCGAGCCACGCCTTCTTGTCCAACATCAGTTCCTGACTTCACAAATGCGCTTCTGAAAGAATGGTCAAACAGTCCCATAGACACACTTCTAAACCTTGTGGACAGCCTTCCCAGAAGAGTTGAAGCTGTTTAAGGTGCAAAGGAAGGGCTGACTCAATATTGAACCCTACAGACTAAGACTGGGTTGCTCTTAAAGTTCATGTGTGTGCAAAGGCAGGTGTCCCAATATTTTTGGTAATATAGTGTAGGATTACCACACTGGGTTCACTAGGTGCCGCTATATAAAAGAACACACTGAGGACACACAGGAGTGGATTGCAATTGAGAAAGGTTTTAGGCACGAACATTTTACACAAAGTTGGACTTTTCCTAAATCTGCATGTTATTTTAGGTTTTACCCAAAGAGGTTTCCACCATCATTCATAATTGCAGTTTTAAATTGTTTGATTTCTCCAAAACCTGAACTTTTTTCACAGTTTGTTTAAAATATTTACCCTAAAGGGGCTTCCATCATTGTTTATAACCGTAGTTGTGAAGAATTTATGTACCCTTTTCATAAATGCCATTTTTTTTGCAGACGTATTATGAGGATTTCATGTTCAATTTCTTCAGTATTTAAGTTTCTTTTGATGGTATATTGGTTTATATAGGTGGATGAGGGTTTCACCACTATTCACATGAGATGAAATATATTCCAAATAGGGTAGTAATACGCTTTCCTGGTGCCTCCATGGCAGCATACCAATGATAGAGCTCCGCCTCGACTCCTCCCTCAGGACTAGTGCATAGCATAAAAGACAAGAAGGTCCCTTCTCCAGCATTCTCCTTTTTTTCCTCATACCTCCGGAACTGGTGAAGAGTTAGCAGTATGTCCCTACCTCTGCCTTACTTAGTTTGGCAGCTTCCGCTGGGTTCAGCCTCTCCCAGATGCAGTCCCTGCTCTTGGGTCGCTCATAGCACTAATAAGGCAGGGAACCCCTTCTGTGGATCTTTTGGGGTCAAAGCAGAGTTTCCTCATAGGAACGCAGTCTGCAGTTTCTGGAAAATTATGGATGAGTCGTTTCTGCAAAACAGCCGGGTCAGGTTTTTCCCTTTATTTTATCTGTTTCATTTATATATTTCACTGGTACTGTATGTGTTATCAATGTCTTATTTTCCATTTCTCCCCTTTTTTCAGGTTACTGTCACTAAATGATGTTATTAGTTAGGCATATTTTGTTTTTGTTTTTTTTTTCTTCCTTATATTCTGGTAGTAATGCGTTTTTTTAGGGGTTTGTCCTTTTTCCCAAAAAGTTACCTCTTAAGCTGGATACACACTGTGCATCTTTTGTTGTCAGATTTCCTTTAGATTTGTCTTTTCTGTGTGGTGCAGGGGCCTGCCTGATTGCATGCAGGTTGGGGGTGTTTAGGTTTGGCCTCATGTTATATGGTTTTGGTAGGTCTGGAGGAAAAAATCTAAAGAAAATTGTATAGTGTGTTAGTCGCCGGCCATGTTTGTTGGGGGAAAGCAGTGCTCGCTTTCCCTAAAGCAATCAAAGTAAACTATGAGCAGCAGTTTTGTCCATTAGGCTCTCCCTTTCCCTAATTAAAGATGTAAGGAGGCATCTTGCTGGGATCTGCCTCTATGAGAAGATCTTCAAGTGCTCCTTTCCCTGCCCTTAGGTAAAGTAAATTTTTATTTAAAATCTGTACAGGTATATCTGTGGGTATAGTTGTGTATGTATGTATGTATGTATGTATGTATGTATGTATGTATGTATGTATGTGTGTATGTATGTGTATATATGTATATGTGTATGTGTATGTGTATATATATGTGTATGTATATATAGTGTGTGTGTGTGTATATATGTATATATATATATGTATGTGTATGTATGTGTGTGTGCGTCTATGTATATGCGTGTATGTATGGGTATCTGTCTTGTATAGGTCTGACAGTTTTATTCCCTCTCTCTTTTCTTTTTCTTCATCCCTATTGTCTTTAAAAAAAAAAAAAAATGGGGATTTTTTGTCTCTGTCTCTCTCTCTGTCTCTCTCTCTCTCTGTCTCTCTCTCTCTCTGTCTCTCTCTCTCTCTGTCTCTCTCTCCTGACCCTGCTGCTCGTAAGCCATCATGAGTCACTCATCTCATGCAAAAGATCCTCACACTTCTGATAGGTATGGGACCAACTTTACGTGAGTATTAAAAAAAAAAAAATAAAAAAATAAAGAGAGCATGTGCCTTTGAGTGATGGGAATTTTCCCTCTCTCACCAGCCCTGCCCATTCCAAGAGATCGGAGAAATCTTCAAGATATCGAGATGACGAGAGTCCATATAGATCCCGATCCTCACAACATAGATCTGGAAGATCAAGATCAAGGAGGCGGGACTATTCCCCATCTCCCCCTCCTCATACTTCCAGGAAGAAATGCTGGGCTTGTGGCGCAAATCCCCTCCCGGATAAATTAGTCTGCAAGGACTGCTTGAGAGATTATGCGGCCAATCGGGAGCAGGAAAGCAAACAAGTAGTAGACTTGATCAAACAGACGGTTAAGGATTCAATTTCAGAGCTAGCATTGGCTCCGACCCAATCTGTTTCCGAATCTTCTGCTCATGTTCCAGATACCGAAAGGCCCTGTCCCTCTGCAACTATTACTCCTTTACATCCGGTAGACCATCCAGCCAGGGAGTCAGACTCGGAGGGATCTTCAGATGAATGGGATCCATCTGGGTTCCAGTATACCTTGGTTCAGCCCTTCATTCAGGCGGTCAAAGAAGCTATTGCCTGGGAGGAGGTAGAAGATCCCACTCCTCAGAAATCCAAATCCTATTTTACATTCCTTAAAAGGAAACAGATCTATTTCCCTTTAATGGGAGAAATTAAGGAGGGACGTCCCAAAGGAGGACATAATCAAAGCCCTGGAAGAGCTCAAGATTTTTGCAAATTTGTGGGAGAAGCAGCAATTGATACCATCCGCTGCTCAGCCAGAGCTATGCTCCATTCTGTGATGGCAAAAAGAGCTTTATGGCTTAAACCATGGATAGCCGATCCTGCATCCAAACAGAACTGGTGCAAGATTCCATTTGATGGGAAAAATTTGTTTGGGGAACAACTAAATACAGCCATCTCGAGAGTGTCGGGCGGAAAATCGGGCATGCTTCCACAAGACAGAAGGGCTCGCAAGTCAAGGCCATTTACAGCAAGATTCCATCCATCTAATGTGCGGGATTACAGACAGCCAAAACAGGCCAGAGAGGGCAGGAGACCCTGGAGAGGCACTCAAGCTTCCTTCCTAAATTCCAGAAAAAATAAAGTCCTCACCGCTCCCCAAGAGGCGCCAACACCTTTTTGACGCCAACTTAGCCTTGTCCCTCCCAGTGGGGGCCAGGCGTAAACAATTTTTTCCAATCTGGGCAAGCCGCTGCCAGGATCCTTGGGTTCTATCGACTATTCGTTGGGGCCATTTTTGGAGTTTTTGGGTCATCCTCCTCAAGATTCGTTCCAACAGACAATGTGGCCGACCTCCCATCAAAAGGCACAAGCACTGTCTCATTTCCTGCCATCTCTCCAGCTTCAGAAAGCAGCAGTTCCTGTTCCCTCGGAAGAGCGCTTCAAGGGATTATATTCTACCGTTTTTCTGGTCCCAAAGAAAACAGGAGGTTGGAGACCTGTTATAGACCTAAAGAAGCTAAATCGACACATTATTCTCGAAAAGTTCAAAATGGAGTCCCTGCAAACGATTATCCATGCCATCCAGCCAGGGGACTGGATGATCTCTATGGATCTACAGGATGCGTATTTGCATGTCCCAATTCTCCCCTCTTTCCAAAATACCTGAGAGTCGCAGTGGGACAATTGCACCTCCAATTCCAAGCCCTTCCCTTCGGCTTGTCCACCTCTCCACGAGTTTTCACAAAGATACTGATCTCATCCCTGGCTCCACTTCGAGAGAGGTCTAAGAGTCTACCACTATTTAGACGATATCTTGCTTCTGGCCTCCAACCCAAACCAGCTCATAGTCCACAAGGAAATGTTAATGCAGGAATTAACGGAAATGGGATGGTTGATAAACCTACAGAAGAGCCAGTTAATACCTACTCAAGAGATGATTTATCTGGGCGCCTTATTCAACACGAAACAAAGTTCAGTTTCGTTGCCTCCTCAGAAGAGGGAAGCCATTATTCAGAAAATGATCCAAGTTCGGCGATGTTCTTTCCTGACAGCATCTCAATGCATGAGTCTAATAGGCACTATGTCGGCCTGCATCCCTTTAGTCCCCTGGTCTCATTGGCATCTGAGGCATTTCCAAGTAGCCTTTCTGGCACAGTGGAAGAGACTACATCTTTCCCAAAAGATCAGTCTGTCAGCGTCAACAATCAGAAGCCTACACTGGTGGACAGACGCAACGAATCTTTCCAAATCGCATCACCTCGGCTCTTCCTCATGGATCACAATTACGTCCGATGCCAGCGGACAGGGCTGGGGAGCCCATTGCGGGGAGACAAGGGTACAGGGAAGGTGGCCTTTCCCTACCAACGGGATTGTGTCAAATATCCTAGAAATCAGAGCGGCTTTTCAAGCATTGTTAGCCTTGACTTCCATCATCAAGGGTCAGAGAGTGTTACTGCGTCTGGACAACAGAGCAGCAGTGTCTTATCTTCAGAGACAAGGGGGCACACACAGCAGATCCCTTCTCAGGGAAGTGGAGCCAATACTCTTATGGGCAGAGAAGAATCTCCTCGGCCTGAAAGCTGTGTATCTTCCAGGCACTTTGAATATGGAAGCAGATATGCTGTCCAGGAACTTCACGGACAGCAACGAGGGGTCTCTACACCCCCACATCTTCCAGCAGATAGTCAATCTCTGGGACTATCCTCAGGTAGATTTGTTTGCCTCTCCGAGCAACAACAAGTTGACCCGTTTCTTCTCCTGCTTTCCTCACCCATCAGCCGAAGCAGTGGACGCTCTGGTATGCCCTTGGGTCTTCAAGACGGCTTATGCCTTTCCACCTCGCCCACTGATTGCGAGTTTTCTCTCAAGACTTCTGAAGGAAGAAGTCCAAGTTTTGGCAATTCTACCCTATTGACCGAAGAGACCATGGTTCCCTCTAGCCATGTATCTCAGCCTGGAACCGCCGACGAGGATCCCCTCCTTTCCTCACCTGTTATATCAAGGCAGGATGTTTCACCCGAATCCCCACAAGCTGGACCTTCGGGTTTGGAAGCTGAAAGGCAGAGGCTGCTCCGCAGAGGTCATCTCTACCCTTCTAGGAGCGAGAAAGCCTTCCACAAACACAGTTTACAATAAAATCTGGAACAAGTTTCAAACCTTTGCTTCTGGAAAAGGATTCAACCCGATCTCTCCTTCTACGATTGACGTCCTCAGTTTTTTTTTTTTACAGACGGGTCTAGATTTGGGTCTTGGTCTGAGCTCCCTAAAGGTTCAGGTAGCAGCAATATCGGCCGCATCCAATAGAAGATGGGCAGAAGACCCCTTTAGTAGTGACCTTTCTGAGAGGAGTATTAAAAATCCGCCCTCCGGCCAGGCGCTCCTTTCCAAAGTGGGGTCTTTCATTTGTTTTGGAGGTCCTCTCAGATTAGCCGTTTGCCCCAGTAGAGCAAATTTCACTTTGGAATCTTACATTAGAAACGGTCTTCCTCTTAGCCATAACATCTGGAAAGATAATTTTGGAACTCCACTCACTAGGAATTGGTGAGGAACACATTTCCTTTTTCCCGGATTGTCCCCAAAGTGGCGTCATCAGCTTTCCTAAGAGAACCCTGGGCATTGCCAGTTTTTACTGACATGGATTCCGATACTTGCCACGAATTAGACATCGCCAGAGTGCTGAAAGCCTACTTGGCTGCCACGGAATCTTTTAGGATATCGGAAAGACTATTCATCATCCCTCACGGGAAAAATAGAGGGAAAGATGCCACTAGCAGAACTCTAGCCTCCTGGGTAGTGAAGCTAATCAAAAAAAAAAAAAACGTACATATTCAAGAAGTTGGTGCCTCCAACACAGGTGAAAGCTCATTCCACGAGGGCTGTAGCAGCATCTTGGGCAGCTAGGTATGCAGGGCAGCATCCTGGTCTTCTTGCCATACTTTCATCAGGCATTACAGAATTGATCCAGGATCCCTTTCAACTGTAAACTTTGGAAGGAAGGCACTAAGCTTGGCCATGTCCTCTTGTCTGAATAAAATTTATTTTTTTGTGTGTGCATTATCCCACCCATGTCAGCTATTTATTTATCATTGGTATGCTGCCATGGAGGCACCAGGAAAGCGGGAAATTGTATCATACTTACCGTAATTTCCCTTTCCTGGTGCCAATCATTGGCAGCATACGCTCCCACCCTCGGTATTCTAAATTACAGGAGAATGCTGGGGGAAGGGACCTTCTTGTCTTTTATGCTATGCACTAGTCCTGAGGGAGGAGTCGAGGCGGAGCTCTATCATTGGTATGCTGCCATGGATTGGCACCAGGAAAGGGAAATTACGGTAAGTATGATACAATTTCCCGCTTTTATACATTTACAGTTTCAATTGGGTGTGGGAACACAACAGTGTTTCGCAGCAAACCCACTGCATATAAAGAATATTATACATATTTTGGAATTGCAGCACAAATGAGGACTCAGTTCCACTTTAGATAGTAGTGCGATGCTATGTATATTTAATTCGCTATCCATTTCCTATGCTGGTCGAATAGTTTCCATAGCCGACCGCCTAAGTGTAAATATATGTCATTGTGCAGTTGATTAGTCGTGTCTGACTCTTCGTGACCTCATGGACCACAGCGCCCTAGGCTTTTCTGTCCCCCACTGCCTCCTGTAGCTTGCTTAAAGTGGAGTTCCATCCATTTTAACAAGTTGAGATGTACTTAATCCCCTTTAAATATGCTTTTACCAATGCAAACTATTTTTTTTTCCTTTTTGTAAGGAAATACCATTTTTCTTCTTTATTCATCCGCACTTCCTGGTCCTGCTGCCTATAGGCGATTACGTCACTCGGCGATTGGCAAGGGCTCCTGGGATATTGGCGTTGTGTATCCCAGCAGCCCTTGCGAATCGCCTAATGACGAAATCTCGTGTTATTTCTAGTTCTCAGGGATGTATTGCATTCAGTCCGCGCTCCGCCCCGCCTCCTCTCAGTCAGCGTGGACTAAAAGCATTACATCCTGTAGAGCTCACTGAGATGAGGCGGGGCGGAGCGCGGACTGAATGCAACTTAAGAGCAAACCTACAGAACCTTTCTTGTTTGTAACCTGGGGACCGCCTGTATGCACTGCCTGGCCAAAAAAAAGTTGCCACTTGGAATTAACTAGCAACTAACTAAACTAAGCAATAGGATAGTTACTGCATGTGCCCAAAGAATGAGGTCAGCTGACTGGTCAATTTGGTTGTCGCTGGCTGGTTGGTAAGTTGTGACTGGAAATCTCTTCGTTTTTCTTGACCTGTGTCCGCCCTTCCAATGCTCCTTACCATTAAGACCAGTTATAGGTGGAGGTGGTAACCACTTTTTATATTATTGTTGATATTTATATTGAGCCAGGCAACGCACTGACACCTTTGCTGCCATTGTGCGATGTGCTGGGTGTTCAGTGTGACCCTGTGTCTTTAAGGAGGGGTGGGCTCCCTCTAGTCACCTGTCCTCCATCTATCCCATTAGAATGCATGTGCTCTCATTGTGGAGACTCTTTAAATTGTAGAGTTAGGGACTGCAGATAACAGGGTGCCTGGTCGGGGGCCTGCAGCTTACGCATGTATTTGCAAATGTGTGCAACTAAACCCGTTTTTAACGCATACTGTTAGACAGGTCAATTCGGTTGGTCACTGGCTGGTTGGTAAGTTGTGACTGGAAATCTCTTCATTTTTCTTGACCTACCGCAATATACTGAATGACCAGGTTATTCCATCAATGGATTTTTCTTCCCTGATGGCACGGGCATATTCCAATATGACAATGGCAGGATTCATCGGGCTCAAATTGTGAAAGAGTGGTTCAGGGAGCATGAGACATCATTTTCACACATGGATTGGCCACCACAGAGTCCAGAACTTACCCCCATTGAGAATCTTTGGGATGTGCTGGAGAAGGCTTTGTGCAGTGGTCCGACTCTCCCATCATCAATACAAGATCTTGGTAAAAAATTAATGCAACAGTGGATGGAAATAAATCTTGTGACATTGCAGAAGCTTATCGAAACAATGCCACCGCGTATGCGTGCCGTACTCAAAGCTAAAGGCAGTCCAACGTGTGTGACCTTCTTTTTTTTTTTTTTGGTGGTGACTTTTTTTTTGGCCAGGCAGTGTGTATATATTGCAACATTAAGGGGATTGTAGCTCCACAGGACTGAGTGCAAAAACCGTTAAACTTCAAACAAAAAGGCTTAGTCTCAGCAAACAAATCAAAATAGGGCTTCCAGCAGCGCAAAAGGAAAAAACACAAAATACAGTCCACTTGTCTTCAGCACGAAGAAAAAGTAAAAGGCACATACAGTTTGTGGATGGATCTTCACCCCAAGGCTTTAATAGTCCTTGTTAGATCTTTGCAGCCTCCAGCACTCACAGCTCTCCAAGACAGGTGTATTCACCAACTCCTCCTCACTACCCCACCCATCACTACTTCCTGCCTTTTAAGAGCTACTTCCTGGAGGTTCTTAACCCTGTGTGTGCTGGAATCCCTTTAGTAAGGGGTGGAGACCCTTTTCCCACCCGAATATCACTTCCGGGCCTCCGAAATTCTTGTCCCAAATATCTCTCCATTAACACAGAGAGAACTGCAAGTCAGTTCTCTCCTGATTAAGGCTTTTCCCGGGAATTCCTTATCCATCCCGGGTGACCCCCTGAGTACTGCAACACTTCCCTTAATGGGACCATAACCCAAATATTGGTGCTATATAGCACCCGTTCAGGACCCAACCTTGGCATCCTGTACAACATCAAACTAATGACATATATATATATATATTTTTTCTTTAGGCAGGCGGCTTTTTGATAAAAGTGAGCCCAGCGGCGCATTCACCGGGAGATAACTTTTATAGTCGGCGGGAGAGGTGCCCCCACCGCTCATGACGTCACTTCTCGGGCTTAATGACACAGTCTTTTTTTTTTTGTAAAACCGTTTCTTTTTTTTTTTTTATGGGTAAATGAGAGAAGAAAAATAAATATATAAAAGGGACAATGAAAAAAAAAAGTTCCTCATTCCTCCATACTCACGTGCAGAAGTGAAGGCGAACCCGTACGTAAGTTGAGCCCGCATATGTAAACGTTGTTCAAACCACACGTGAGGTTTTGCTGCGATCCTTAGAGTGAGAGAGATAATTCTAGCGCAAGACCTCCTCTTAAACTCTAAACTGGTAACCTAAGTAACAATTCCCTCACTAAGAAGAGGAAAGTGACTTCTCCTTCGAGTGCAATGCGTAATGTGTATAAAGAGTGGACTTATATGAAAAACCTTTTCCGCACTCAGTACATGAATAAGGCTTCTCCCCCGTGTGTAACCACCCATGTGAGGTATCGCCGCAATCGTTAGAGTGGGAGAAGAATTAATTCTAGCGTTAGACCTCCTCTCAGTGGCAGCTGGTGAATGAAAATTTTAATTTTCGGCGGGACGGCCAGCCGGCAATCAAATCTATCACCCCCTCCCGGGAAGGAGGGCTGGCTGCCCAGCCGAAAAGCCAGCATCCTTACCTGCTCCTTCCCCGAGCAGCTGTGAGTTTCTCTTTTCAGCCAATCAGGAACGGGGTCTCACGACCCGCTTCCTGTTTGGCTGGGAGGAAAATCAGTGTGATAATAGCGAATATTCATTCACTATTGTCATACAACTGGGTGGGCTCAGGGCGCAGTGCTCTGTGCCCCAAGCCCACCCTTTTTTGCAGCCTATTAGAGCCTCTGGCTTTAATCGCGTGCTAAAAAAAAAAATCACCTATTGGAATTCATGCGTCTGGTGCCCTGCATGTAGATTAGGGGGCCGGACGCATGGATAGGGGGGGGGGGGCGGTGCCCCTGCACCCCCAATGGACAGGCTGCCACTGCCTCCTCTGTAACCCTAAACAGGTAACCTGGGTAACAATTCCCTCACTAAGAAGAGGAAAGTGACTTCTTCCAGTGTAATGCGTAATGTGTGTGTTTCCTGCACTCAGGACAGGAATACGGCTTCTCCCCCGTGTGTAACCACCCATGTGAGGTATCGAGGCGATCGTTAGAGCAAGAGAAATAATTCTAGCACTAGACCTCCTCTTTAGCTCTAAACTGGCAACCTGTGGAGAGTTTTAAATTGCCACCTATGGAGATTTTTAAGTACTGTAGTTTGTTACTATTTCACAAGAGTGTGCAGTTTTCAAGCATGACATGTTCAGTATCTATTGACTCGGTGTAACATCATCTTTCACATTATGCAAAAAAAAAAAAATTGGCTAACTTTACTGTTTTGTTTGTTTATTCATTAAAGTGTATTTTTTCAACAAAAAATTGTGTTTGAAAGGCCGCTGTACAAATACAGTTTGATATATAATATTGCAACGACCGCCATTTTATTCTTTAGGGTCTCTGCTGAAAATAAAAAAATAAAAAATGTTTGGAGGTTCTAAGTAATTTTCTATTCAAAATCATTTTTTTTTCAATAAAAAAATACTGATTTTTATTTGCAAACAACACGTCAGAAAAACGCCTGGTCTTTAGGTGGTTAATATACAGAATGTTGTAGCTGACAACTAGATGCCACTAATGCCTATGAATCCAGAGCCATCTAGAGGCCAAATGCAGTATTTTCAGTATTACGTCAATGGTTGGTTTATTACCATGGGTTTAAATAACTTATGTAACTCAATGTCTTCTGTATTTATAAGTGTAGGAGTATGATCTCAGTTATTAGTATGAAACCATGTCTGATAGGGTAAACTAAGGTAAACTAGTGAGCATAATTTTTCTCGAAAAACCTCAGTTAGTAAAATAGTGAAATAACATGTTATGACCAATAGAGGTAGCTGACAATTATAGGGAATCACTATGTTAAATAAAAAAATGTCCAGTATTTACTAAGGTTGGATGAAAGCTTGTCTAATTTATCCAGTTAATTTTTAAAAAAATAGACCTCTAAGTGTTTGTGAAAACTTACACCACAAAATGTACACAGCCAATGACTCAATTTTTTTTCTCCTGCTATCAATGGCCAACACGGGACAACACTTCATCTATGATCTCCTTATGAAGTGTTTCTTACATGATGAAGATCAGCCATGAAGTATATCTGAGGTGTATATCAGGGTGTGCTTCTTCCCCACATGAGAGCTGTGATGTCCAGCAACATTCATATAGAAGACATTTCCCGCACTCAAGGCACTAATACACCTCGAGGATTGTGTGGGATCCCTGATGTACAAGAAGACAGGACTTCAGTGAGGAACAATTCCCTCACTCAGGACAGGAAAGTGGCTTCTCCTCCGTGTGAGATCTCTGATGTACATAAAGACTGGACTTCTGGTAATAACATTTCCCGCACTCAGGACAGGAATACAGCTTCTCCCCATGATGTGTGTAAAGACTAGACTTGTGAGTAACAATTCCCTCACTAAGAAGAGGAAAGTGACTTCTCCTTCGAGTGCAATGTGTAATGTGTATATAGAGTGGATTTATATGAAAAACCTTTTCCGCACTCAGGACAGGAATACGGCTTCTCCCCCGTGTGTAATCTCTGATGTGTATAAAGATTGGACTTATGTGAAAAACATTTCCCACACTCAGGACAGGAATACTTCTCCCCTGTGTGCAATCTCTGATGTCTGTAAAGACCAGACCTATCTGAAAAACCTTTTCCACACTCAGGACAGGTATATGTTTTCTCCCCTGTGTGCAATCTCTGATGCACATCGAGTTCTGATTTGTCTACAAAGCATTTTCTGCACACAGAACAGAAATATGGCTTTTCTCTTGTGTGCAATTTCTGATGTCTGTCAAGATGTGACTTCACTGAAAAACATTTCCCACACTCACTACAGGAATACGGCTTCTCAACTGTATGAGATCTTTTATGCTCATCAAGGTTGAATTTAAAATGGAAACCCTTCCCGCACTCAGTACAGGAAAACCTCTTATCTGTTGGAAGGATGGCCCCATCCCTCACAGTCTGAGGTTCCTCAGGATAAGAGGAATACGATGGTCCATCTACACTGTGTGGTGCCGATTGGACATTTGAGGTAGCCGGGTTTTCTCCTGGACTATACTGTGTGATGTCCTCATCTTCTACTTTACAGTCTGGAGACAAAGTGAGACAATCCTCTGAGGTTTTCCTCATCTCCCGTCCATCTACTAAAATAGAAATAAAAAGATTATTACTAGACATGAGCAGATTGGTTCCCCTAAACCAGGACTCCGCAAACATCAGGCAGCTTTGTCTCTGAGGATCTTACAATTCCCCCCTCAAGGTAACTAGTAAATGGGTCCTCTGATCTCCTACCAGTTCATTTCTTTATTCATGGACCTTAGTCAGAGAGTGAGGAAACAACAAGAACTGTCTTTTATAGGAGTGACAGTGATGAGGGGATTATAGGACGAGTGTCCCCTCCCCCTCTGTCACTCAAGGCTCATTTACACTTGCTTTCACTTCAACAAATACCGTATTAAAGCGCCTACCTCTTCAACATTCTTTTTTGATGGTTCTGTGATGCTTTTTTAAGCTTTAATGAAGCTTGGCAATTGCCCTGATTTCCTATTTGTTTTAAAGGGGCACAATAGTACCCCCATGCTCAGCGGATCCCCAGCTCATTGTTGCCCCTGTACAGCAGATGCCAAGCTCAGCGGGTCCCCAGCTTATTAGTACCCTCATTCAGCATATCCCCTGCTCAGTAGTACTCCCAGCTCTGCTGATGCTCTACTCAGTAGAATCCCCACAGTTGATTATCCCTGCTGAGTAGTAACCCCCAGTTCTGCTGATCCCCTGCTTAGTATTAACCCCCAGCTCTGCTGATCCTTTTCTTAGTAGTAACCCCCAGCTCTGCTAATTCCCTGCTCAGTAGTAACCCCCAGCTCTGCTGATCCATCTCTCGGTAGCAACCCCCAGCTCTCCTTATCCCCTGCTCAGAAGTAGCCTCTAGCTCTGCTGATCCTCTGATTTCCTGATCCTCCTCTCTCTTTGGTCCCTGCTCACCTCTTACTTTATTGCTCCCACATCATGCACTACATGTGACATTGCTAGTTTTTCCTGCTCTGGTCCGTCAGCTCTGCTGATCCACCCCCTCCTCTCTCCAGTACCCCCAGCTCAGTTGTGATCCTCCTCTCTCTCCGGTGCCCCTAGTTCTGTTGTAAACCTCCTCTCTCCAGTTCCCCCAGTTTTGTTATTACCCTCCTCTTTCCAGTGCACCCCAGCTCTGTTGTGATCCTCCTCTTTCTCTGGTACCTGCTCAACTTCTGCCAGTTTGTTCCCTTGCAGCACACAGCATTGCGCACGTTATCCATGCTAGGTTCTTGCTCTGTTGCTAATGCCTCCAGAACTTGTGATCCTCACTCATTCTCTGTCCAGTGCTGGCAGTATGCTGATCTTCCTCCTGCTCTCTCTCCAGTCCATGCAGCAAGCTCATCCCCCTCCCCCTCCCCCTGCTCTCTCTCTGGTGCCTGCAGAGGACTGATCCTCCCCACCCCCCCTTCGTTCTCTGTCTGGTGCCTTCCACTTCAGTACCTACTCTCTCTTGTGTGCAGGTGTTCTAAAATTTGGTCGGACCTGTGAAAAAATCGGAACTCGTCACTTCCGGTCATGAAACAGCTGATGGGCGTCTCAAGTGCGCATGCGCACAAGACAGTATCTTGGTTTGGTAAAATTATAACACATAGCGGGCAGTTGCCTGAGAGGAGGCGGGGCTGAGGTGGGACGGAAGACACTGCCGCGTCATCTGCAGAGCTGAATAGAGGAGGCGGGACGGAGGCGCGGCCGTGTAATAAATGCAGGGCTTAAGCGACTCCTTCTGTTTTATTATCTTTGGTAATTATCGTATTATGTATC
Source organism: Pelophylax lessonae (assembly GCF_965119305.1). Lineage (NCBI taxonomy): Eukaryota > Metazoa > Chordata > Amphibia > Anura > Ranidae > Pelophylax > Pelophylax lessonae. Next base: position 38,763,801 of record NC_138770.1, read on the forward strand.
CTTAGGATTTCAAAACATTTAGTATTTCTATAATACAAAATAAGAAATACTAAATGTAATGAAATCCTAAGGATAAATAATACGATAATTACTAAAGATAATAAAACAGAAGGAGTCGCTTAAGCCCTGCATTTATTACACGGCCGCACCTCCGTCCCGCCCCCTCTATTCAGCTCTGCAGATGACGCGGTGGTGTCTTCCGTCCCACCTCAGCCCCGCCTGCTCTCAATCAGCTGTCCGCTGTCTGTTATAATTTTGCCAAACCTCAAAAAATGTCTTCTGCGCATGCGCATGGACGACTCCATCAGCTGTTTTTGTGATGCTCTGTCCACCGGAAGTGACGAGGTCCGATTTTTTTCACGGGTCCGACAAAATTTTACAACACCGGCTGATCCTCTCCCCTCCTGTGCTGTTCACTGTTGCTGGCAGTGTGCTAATCCTCCCCCACCATTCTCTCTCATGTAGTGGCAAAGTGCTGACCCCCCCCATCCTCTTTCTCTCCTGTTTGTGCAGCAAGCTGATCCCTACCACCACTCTCCTTGGTGCCTCCAGCTCTTCCCTCACCTTCCCCTTTTAACTTTCTATGAGTCAGTCTGCTGTTGCCTGTACCTCTGTCTGGTTCGGTCCTGCTCCTTGCAAACACAAGAAATACTGCACTTCCTTATTTAGTCCATGATTTAGTCAACAGCGGGGCTGAGCCCCACCAGAGGTCAGAGAGTGAGGATGGGGGGAGAACAACCAAGATGAAGACTGGACTGATCCTGAAGACTACCATCATTGGGTTACTGACTCCTCCCTCATTATTACTTTCTGTTTAAGGTTTCAAAATTTGAGGATGTTATCACATTACTATCAACATGTAAAAGTCTGTGCTCCAATCAAATCATCAGATATAAAATGTCCAGCTGGTAGAAAATGGGTGTAATAAAAGAGAATCCATATTATGTGTATACAGTGGGTACGGAAAGTATTCAGACCCCCTTAAATTTTTCACTCTTTGTTATATTGCAGCCATTTGCTAAAATCATTTAAGTTCATTCTTCTTCCTCATGAATGTACACACAGCTCCCCATATTGACGGAAAAACACAGAATTGTTGACATTGTTGCAGATTTATTAAAAAAGAAAAACTGAAATATCACATGGTCCTAAGTATTCAGACCCTTTGCTGTGACACTCATATATTTAACTCAGGTGCTTTCCATTTCTTCTGATCATCCTTGTGATGGTTCTACACCTTCATTTGAGTCCAGCTGTGTTTGATTATACTGATTGGACTTGATTAGGAAAGCCACACACCTGTTTATATAAGACCTTCCAGATCACAATGCATGTCAGAGCAAATGAGAATCATGAGGTCAAAGGAACTGCCTGAAGAGCTCAGAGACAGAATTGTGGCAAGGCACAGATCTGGCCAAGGTTACAAAAATATTTCTGCTGCACTTAAGGTTCCTAAGAGCACAGTGGCCTCCATAATCCTCAAATGGAAGACGTTTGGGATGACCAGAACCCTTCCTAGAGCTGGCCGTCCGGCCAAACTGAGCTATCGGGGGAGAAGAGCCTTGGTGAGAGAGGTAAAGAAGAACCCAAAGATCACTGTGGCTGAGCTCCAGAGATGCAGTCAGGAGATGGGAGAAAGTTGTAGAAAGTCAACCATCACTGCAGCCCTCCACCAGTCAGGGCTTTATGGCAGAGTGGCCCAACGGAAGCCTCTCCTCAGTGTAAGACACATGAAAGCCCGCATGGAGTTTGCTAAAAAACACCTGAAGGACTCCAAGATGGTGAGAAATAAGATTCTCTGGTCTGATGAGACCAAAATAGAACTTTTTGGCCTTAATTCTAAGCGGTATGTGTGGCGAAAACCAGGCACTGCTCATCACCTGTCCAATACAGTCCCAACAGTGAAGCATGGTGGCGGCAGCATCATGCTGTGGGGGTGTTTTTCAGCTGCAGGGACAGGACGACTGGTTGCAATCGAGGGAAAGATGAATGCGGCCAAGTACAGGGATATCCTGGACAAAAACCTTCTCCAGAGTGCTCTGGACCTCAGACTGGGCCGAAGGTTTACCTTCCAACAAGACAATAACCCTAAGCACACAGCTAAAATAACGAAGGAGTGGCTTCACAACAACTCCGTGACTGTTCTTGAATGGCCCAGCCAGAGCCCTGACTTAAACCCAATTGAGCATCTCTGGAGAGACCTAAAAATGGCTGTCCACCAACGTTTACCATCCAACCTGACAGAACTGGAGAGGATCTGCAAGGAGGAATGGCAGAGGATCCCCAAATCCAGGTGTGAAAGACTTGTTGCATCTTTCCCAAAAAGACTCCTGGCTGTATTAGATCAAAAGGGGGCTTCTACTAAATACTGAGCAAAGGGTCTGAATACTTAGGACCATGTGATATTTCAGTTTTTCTTTTTTAATAAATCTGCAACAATGTCAACAATTCTGTGTTTTTCTGTCAGTATGGGGTGCTATGTGTACATTCATGAGGAAGAAGAATGAACCTAAATGATTTTAGCAAATGGCTGCAATATAACAAAGAGTGAAAAATTTAAGGGGGTCTGAATACTTTCCGTACCCACTGTATATAGCAGTGGGTAGAGGGGAGAGAGCAGAAGTCAGGACTATGTAATGTACAACATATTGTAGTAGATACATGGAAGAGAGCTCAGGAAAGTGAACAGGGGATTACAGGCTGATATCACCCAATCCTTACCCTACTCTGGACCAATCAGTGAGCAGTATGGGTGGAGGAATGTATTTAGTTTTAATGACCCACCTGTGCTGATTTCTGTAGGAGTGTCCTCCTCTATAAATGTCCCCGTTATTCCATCCTCCTCCATAGACTGCTGATCATCCCTCACATACATCTCTTCTTCTTCTGCTTTAACCTCAAATTCTATATCTATTGGATCTCCACTCTAATATAGGAAAATGGAAGTGAATATCATCAGTAAAATATATTATTATTGTGACAATACATAAAAAAAAACCTACACATCACCTCTACGAGTCCATGTTCTAGATTAGTGATCGCGGGATGCAGCATTTTGCTTGCCTTTATCCAACTCTTGGGGAACTAGTTCATCCAATGACACCAACACTGGGCCATAATTCCCTCTGTCACAGAAGGACAAAATTCCATCCACTGACATCAACAATGGGGCAGTATTCTTTCCACTATCACCAAAGATAGGGCATTGTTTTCTCCCACTGGATGCCAGGACATTTTCTAATTTCCCACTGGCCCTAGTCCGCACCTCCCTAAAGTCTGAAAGACATTAAACTGGCATTTTTTTTTTTTTTTTTAGAAAGCTTGGAGATCCTTGATCCTAGATGTTCTGTCCCACCAACCTTGTAACATTGAGGGATGGTGTGCTCTTCCTGTGTGGAATCCCGGGAATACAGAGGACGGGGACATCTCTCTGGTGGGTTCCTGTAGCTGGATGACTCAACCATGGTGTCCTGGTACAGATCTTTGTGTACTTTTAGGGACTCCGACTCTTCCATCACCCCATCCTCATCATCCTCCTCTTTTATCTCTTCTTTAACTTCAACTTTAGAATCTCTCAGGTCTCCACTCTGTATATATAATAAAAATGACATGAATTGTAACAATGCAGATAATGTACAGATCCTAATGATACTATCAGTGATTCTTCCTCATCTACCTGATGATGGTGATGGATGGTGTGACCTTCCTGTGTGGAATCCCGGGAATACAGAGGACGGGGACATCTCTCTGGTAGGCTCCTGGTATTAGATGGCTCCATCATATCCTTGTGTCTTTTTGAACATTCCTTCATCACTCCATACTCCTCATCCTCCTCTTTATACTCTTCTTTAACATCAATATTATCATCCCCAAGGTTTCCACTCTGAAAATATAATAAAACATTAACTGTAACAAACATGCTGTGTATAAATCAGAACTACCAATGATTGTCAATCATCTACCTGATGATGGTGAGGGATGGTGTGACCTTCCTGTGTGGAATCCCAGGAATACAGAGGACGGGGACATCTCTCTGGTGGGTTCCCATTACTGGATCCATCTGTAGGAAACACACACACTGACTGAATACATTGTTTCTATGCGTTTATCAGATGATGGGGGATCTAGGTGGATCCTCCGTACTGCTCTCTCCTTTACAATAAAGTCTCCTCTTACCCGGTGATGTGAGGGGCGGCTGATTCTCCATCATGACGTCCTTGTAGAGATCCTTGTGTCCTTCTAAATACTCCCACTCCTCCATGGAGAAATAGACAGTGACATCCTGACACCTTATAGGAACCTGACACACACAATGATACAGTCACCATCCAGACACATCCCTTGTCTGTTACTGGATAATGTCCCAGAATTCCCAGCAGCGCTCACCTCTCCTCCATGATCTCTCTGGTAACTTCTATAATCTTCTTTTTATTTCTCTATTCTATCAGGGATGGAGGTGGAGGCAATGTGATGGTCATATGATCACCGGACTTCACAGGAGGAAAACTCTAGATTTTAACATAAATAGTAAAATCAAATGATATTCCCAGAATCCTCCTCACCTCTCTTGTCAAGTCTCCATGTATTTAAAGCCTTACTTCAGGCTGCAATATAATTCACTGCTCTGCCCCCCCCCCCCCACCCCCAACATTTTGTAGGTTAAAAGCTTGTCCCAAGCATTCTGGTATCATTACATACAACATATATCCTGCTTTGCACATGAGAATGCCAAGGGTCCACCCACATTCTAAGAGAAGAGGAAAAAAAAGGTAAATGGCCAGATAGAGTGACATTGAGAGGAGGAGCTGTATGGTCATTCTGATGTCATAGGATTCTTGGACTCTGGATGGAGGGGCATTGGGAGGAGGAGGAGCTGTGAGGTCAGTGGGATGTCATAGGATTCTCTGACTCTGGTTGGAGGGACATTGGGAGGAGGAGCTGTGAGGTCAGTGTGATGTCATAGGATTCTCTGACTCTGGTTGGAGGGATAATGGGAGGAGGAGCTGTGAGGTCAGTGTGATGTCATAGGATTCTCTGACTCTGGTTGGAGGGATAATGGGAGGAGGAGCTGTGAGGTCAGTGTGATGTCATAGGATTCTCTGACTCCGGTTGGAGGGACATTGGGAGGAGGAGCTGTGAGGTCAATGTGATGTCATAGAATTCTCTGACTCTAGTTGGAGGGAATAATGAAGAGAGATAACACCGATCAGGCTAGTCAAAGTCCACGATTCAAGGTGGGTGCTGAACCTCGGCTTGCCACCAGGAGATACATAAAATAATAAAATGGTCCCACACCACCACGGAATCCAATGAAGAAAAGTTGCTTTATTCACATAAGTGGTACAAGGTACAGCAGGGTAGGACAGTAGACGAGTTTCACACTACTGCTACGTGCATGTTCTTTAGTGAAACGCGTCTACTGTCCTACCCTGTTGTACCTTGTACCACTTATGTGAATAAAGTAACTTTTCTTCATTGGATTCCATGGTGGCGTGCGACCATTTTCTTCTTTTATGTATCTAGTTGGAGGGACATTGGAAGGAGGAGCTGTGAGGTCAGTGTGATATCATAGGAAACTCTGACTCTGGTTGGAGGGACATTGGGAGGAGGAGCTGTAGGGTCAGTGTGATGTCATAGGAAACTCTGACTCTGGTTGGAGGGACATTGGGAGGGGGAGCTGTGAGGGGCACTCTGTACACAGAATGATTTATCCTGGGTGCGTCCCTCCTCTCCTAGGCTGAAAGATGAACGTTGTCTTTGGGCTTTGCCAGGACACATTATATTCCTGTGATCTCCGTGTACTCCGGAGACTTTACTCATCACATTTTAGGATAAATATCGAAGACTGTGATTATTATGGAGACATTTGTTTTCAGGACATTTACTACAAATTACATGTTTCCCTCTTTCTTCCTATTTGACTCTTATAATAGAAATATATACATTATCCAATCCCAAATAAATAACCACCCATCCCCCACCACTGATAAAAGTCATATAATTTGTTAGTATAGACTGATGAGGCGAGAAAGTGATTGGTGGGAAAGGGGACACATCTCCAAAATGAGGAGAAAGTTCCGGCCCCGTAAGTGCGGAAATGTTCTGCCCCTGAAGGGGTTAATCTAGGTTTCCACACTATATATGTGTGTATCATCATCTGCTGGAGATAAAAGAGGTCACAGTGACTATGGAGGAAGAGGACGGACATGACGGGGAGGGGGGGGGGGTTACTGGGTGTAAATAGAAAATAAGATTTTATTACCTCCTCTGCTGCCACTTCCAGCAATGTCTCCTCTCTACTTCCTCCCGACTCACCTCTCACCCGGAACTTACTATTTATACCTGACATCACTTCCTGTCTGTACCTGACATCACTTCCTGCCTTCCATAGAGACTTCCTTCCTGTCTTCCTGAGTAGAAGTGTGATCATCACCTTGTGGAGCTCAAAGGAACTGCAGCTCTGAGACATGACTAAAGCCCCGTACACACGATCAGATTATCGAACGATCTGTTCCGTTTTCTGTTGCATGCTAGTCTCATATTGAAAGTGAAGAGGTTATTTTCATACGAATTTTCCTGTACGACAGAATTCAACTTCACAAGTGATGTCATGTGTTGAATTGTTTTGTATGTGTTCTTTCGTCTCTGAGCATGCCTAGTCTTGCTCTTAAGATTTTTTTCAGACGAAAACTGTACTAATGAAACGAAAATCGGACGTTGTGTCGACGTACGATAAAAAATTTATAGCCTGCACATCCAGTTTTTGTCGTCCGAAAATCCGTAATCGGCTGTCGAAAGCACTATACTAACAATCCGAAAATCGGCAGATCATTCATCGGACAAAATTTCCCTTCCGATTTTCGTATCGTGTGTACGGGCCTTTACTGTGAACACGGCCTTGTGCTGTGTGTGTATGTACTGTATATTCAATTTGCCAGGACAGTCATTCTTTTCAGCTATTTATTCCACAATGTCTGTGTCCTGGGCTGTGTCTTGAGAGTCACAATTGATTGGGTAAATGGAGTAGCCGTTTTATTTATCAAACGTTTATTTATGATTATCAAACATGTATTTATGATTAAGCAGATATATTGCATGTATATGTTGTTAGAAGTCATATTGTATAACAGCTGTTGTGTTCAAATGCCATTTACACCTCCAGCTATATAGATTGCTATCTCGGCCTTGAACTGTTCCTCCAAGGAGTCAAACTACGGGAAGTAACAAGTCTATGTGAACAGCTGTTAGCATATCAATGAATGTCATCAGAGACGCAGATGAAACTTCTGAGAAAGTCCCACCTATCTTAGGCTATATAAATTGTATTACAAGTCACACTAAGTTACTGTATTGCTCTCCAAACATGTCTTTCTACCTACATGTTTGTAAAATAAATACATCTATTTTCCAATCTGGCTTCAACAGTCTAAATATTACTGAAACCCCCATGAGATTTGGGTTCCCTCTACACAAGTAAAGTGTAAATGTGCAATGGGCTCGTATGCCCATGTGTGATGATCTGCAGGACAGGGAGAGAGGAGACATGTGTGATGATTTGCAGCAGGGCAGGGAGAAATGAGACATGTGTGATGATCTGCAGGGCAGGGAGAGAGGAGACGTGTGATAATCTGCAGGGCAGGGAGAAATGAGACATGTGTGATGATCTGCAGGGCAGGGAGAGAGGAGACGTGTGATAATCTGCAGGGCAGGGAGAAATGAGACATGTGTGATGATCTGCAGGGCGAGGGCAGGGAGAGAGGAGACATGTGTGATGATTTGCAGCAGGGCAGGGAGAGAGGAGACATGTGTGATGATCTGCAGGAAGAGAGGAGACATATGTGATGTTCTTTAGGGCAGGGAGAGAGGAAACATGTGTGATGATCTGCAGAAAGAGAGGAGACATATGTGATGTTCTTTAGGGCAGGGAGAGAGGAAACATGTGTGATGATCTGCAGAAAGAGAGGAGACATATGTGATGTTCTTTAGGGCAGGGAGAGAGGAAACATGTGATGTTCTTTAGGGCAGGGAGTGAGGAAACATGTGTGATGATCTGCAGGGCAGGGAGAGAGGAGACGTGTGATGATCTGCAGGGCAGATTGAGAGGAGACATGTGTGATGATCTGCAGGGCAGGGTGGAGGAGACATGTGTGATGATCTGCAGGGCAAGGAGAGTGTGTGATGATTTACAGCAGGGCAGAGAGAAATGAGACACGTGTGATGTTCTGCAGGGCAGGGAGAGAGGAGACGTGTGATGTTCTGCAGGGCAGGGAGAGAGGAGACGTGTGTAATGTTCTGCAGGGCAGGGAGAGAGGAGACGTGTGTGATGTTCTGCAGGGCAGGGAGAGAGGAGACGTATGTGACGTTCTGCAGGCAGGGAGAGAGGAGACGTGTGTGTGACGTTCTGCAGGGCAGGGAGAGAGGAGACGTATGTGATGTTCTGCAGGGCAGGGAGAGAGGAGACGTGTGTAATGTTCTGCAGGGCAGGGAGAGAGGAGACATGTGTAATGTTCTGCAGGGCAGGGAGAGAGGAGAGGTGTGATGTTCTGCAGGGCAGGGAGAGAGGAGACGTGTGTGACGTTCTGCAGGGCAGGGAGAGAGGAGACGTGTAATGTTCTGCAGGGCAGGGAGAGAGGAGACATGTGTAATGTTCTGCAGGGCAGGGAGAGAGGAGAGGTGTGATGTTCTGCAGGGCAGGGAGAGAGGAGACGTGTGTGACGTTCTGCAGGGCAGGGAGAGAGGAGACATGTGTAATGTTCTGCAGGGCAGGGAGAGAGGAGACGTGTGATGTTCTGCAGGGCAGGGAGAGAGGAGACGTGTGTGATGTTCTGCAGGGCAGGGAGAGAGGAGACGTGTGTGATGTTCTGCAGGGCAGGGAGAGAGGAGACGTGTGTGTAACGTTTTGCAGGGCAGGGAGAGAGGAGACGTGTAATGTTCTGCAGGGCAGGGAGAGAGGAGACGTGTGTAATGTTCTGCAGGGCAGGGAGAGAGGAGACGTGTGTGATGTTCTGCAGGGCAGGGAGAGAGGAGACGTGTGTGATGTTCTGCAGGGCAGGGAGAGAGGAGACGTGTGTGATGTTCTGCAGGGCAGGGAGAGAGGAGACATGTGTAATGTTCTGCAGGGCAGGGAGAGAGGAGACGTGTGTGTGACGTTCTGCAGGGCAGGGAGAGAGGAGACGTATGTGTGACGTTCTGCAGGGCAGGGAGAGAGGAGACGTGTGTAATGTTCTGCAGTGCGGGGAGAGAGGAGACGTGTGTGATGTTCTGCAGGGCAGGGAGAGAGGAGACGTATGTGATGTTCTGCAGGGCAGGGAGAGAGGAGACGTGTGTAATGTTCTGCAGGGCAGGGAGAGAGGAGACATGTGTAATGTTCTGCAGGGCAGGGAGAGAGGAGAGGTGTGATGTTCTGCAGGGCAGGGAGAGAGGAGACGTGTGTGACGTTCTGCAGGGCAGGGAGAGAGGAGACATGTGTAATGTTCTGCAGGGCAGGGAGAGAGGAGACGTGTGATGTTCTGCAGGGCAGGGAGAGAGGAGACGTGTGTGATGTTCTGCAGGGCAGGGAGAGAGGAGACGTGTGTAATGTTCTGCAGGGCAGGGAGAGAGGAGACATGTGTAATGTTCTGCAGGGCAGGGAGAGAGGAGACGTGTGTGTAACGTTTTGCAGGGCAGGGAGAGAGGAGACGTGTAATGTTCTGCAGGGCAGGGAGAGAGGAGACGTGTGTAATGTTCTGCAGGGCAGGGAGAGAGGAGACGTGTGTAATGTTCTGCAGGGCAGGGAGAGAGGAGACGTGTGTAATGTTCTGCAGGGCAGGGAGAGAGGAGACGTGTGTGATGTTCTGCAGGGCAGGGAGAGAGGAGACGTGTGTGATGTTCTGCAGGGCAGGGAGAGAGGAGACGTGTGTAATGTTCTGCAGGGCAGGGAGAGAGGAGACGTGTGTGATGTTCTGCAGGGCAGGGAGAGAGGAGACGTATGTGACGTTCTGCAGGCAGGGAGAGAGGAGACGTGTGTGTGACGTTCTGCAGGGCAGGGAGAGAGGAGACGTGTGTGACGTTCTGCAGGGCAGGGAGAGAGGAGACATGTGTAATGTTCTGCAGGGCAGGGAGAGAGGAGACGTGTGATGTTCTGCAGGGCAGGGAGAGAGGAGACGTGTGTGATGTTCTGCAGGGCAGGGAGAGAGGAGACGTGTGTGTAACATTTTGCAGGGCAGGGAGAGAGGAGACGTGTAATGTTCTGCAGGGCAGGGAGAGAGGAGACGTGTGTAATGTTCTGCAGGGCAGGGAGAGAGGAGACGTGTGTAATGTTCTGCAGGGCAGGGAGAGAGGAGACGTGTAATGTTCTGCAGGGCAGGGAGAGAGGAGACGTGTAATGTTCTGCAGGGCAGGGAGAGAGGAGACGTGTGTAATGTTCTGCAGGGCAGGGAGAGAGGAGACGTGTGTGATGTTCTGCAGGGCAGGGAGAGAGGAGACGTGTGTGATGTTCTGCAGGGCAGGGAGAGAGGAGACGTGTGTAATGTTCTGCAGGGCAGGGAGAGAGGAGACGTGTGTGACGTTCTGCAGGCAGGGAGAGAGGAGACGTGTGTGTGACGTTCTGCAGGGCAGGGAGAGAGGAGACGTATGTGTGACGTTCTGCAGGGCAGGGAGAGAGGAGACGTGTGATTGATCTTCAGGGAGAGAGGAGACAGGTGTGATGTTCTGCAGGGCTGAAGACAGTGAGAGGTAATGAAATGCTGTAACCTCTGACAACCAATCAGCGATCGATAATGATAACGAGTACCCTCTAGCAACCAGTGGGTGAGTGTGGACCAGTTCTTTGCTAACATTATTAACGTTTTTTATAGATAAGTCGATGTGATATGGGATGTTGGGGGTGGAGAGTGAAATTGCATGGGGGGGGGGGGGGGCAAAGAAAAGGTTTGCCCAGGGTCCAATCATTATTAAAGACAGCTCTGACCTGTGCTTGCACCCTCTGTTCCACACTAGCAGACACAAAGCCCTGGAAGCAATGCACTCAGACACAAACACTGAATGTCATGAAAGCATTACTCATATTAAGTCCTCTTTTCAGCATCTTAAAGCGGAGTTCCACCCTGGATTTTTTTTTTTTTTAATACCCCCGGGACAGTCAGGGCTAGTGCATTCCACAATGGATAGTCTCTGATCTGTCCCGGGTTGCACTTACCTGTTAGGACAAATACTTACCTTGCAAACGTCTTGTCCAGCGCTGCCATCTCAGATGTGGGCAGCTTGAAGCCAGCGAGATCCCCTTCGGCGTCTTCTTCCGCCTTCTTTGGTCCCACGATGCTCTGCGCCGGCCCCGACGTCACTTCCGGTGCACACGCGCGTCATCCCTCTACAGCTTCTGGGCATGCCCAGAAGCTGTTTAGAAGGGGATGACGCGCGCGACCCGGAACTGACGTCGGGGCCGGTGCAGGCGCAATGATTCCTGGGAGCTATGACGTTCAGCTCCCAGGAATCATTGCAGAGCCAGGAAGTGACGACGGGCCGCGGCCGAGGAAGGAGGAAGAAGGAAGTAAGGTAAGTATTTTTTCTTCGCTACGAGGTAAGTAAAAAAAAAAAAAATATGCGATTATCCATTTCTTTTTCAGGTGACCCGGAGCGAGAAGATGGAGGGAAGTATAAAAATAGGGTGGAACTCCACTTTAAGTACAGTATACAAAGCAGGATATGACCGGGCAATATTTCTGTTAAACCAATGGAGAATATCCACCTATAGTTTACCACCAATAGGGGACAGAGCCTTTTTTTTGGGGTGTGGTCTATGTACCCCAAACATATTCATTATCCAATCATGAAAATACTTATTTTTTTTATTCATGAGCATACTGAAAGGCGTGCTTAAAGCAGAGTTCCACCCAAAAGTGGAACTTCCGCTTTAAATACTCCTGACCCCCTGACATGCCACATTTGGCATGTCATTTTTTTTTGGGGGGGGGGGGGGTCGGTATCTAGATTTGACAGGTACCCCCTCCTACTTCCGCTCGGGCCGCCTAGGCAGCTCGAAATGGAAGTTCTCTCCCCCTCCCTCCCTGCAATCTTCTGGGACACGTCAGAGGTCCCAGAAGATTGCCCGGCCATTCACTTTGCGCACCACGACTCGCACATGCGCAGTGCGCACCCGGCTGTGAGGCCGCAAGCTGTCACAGCCGGATGCCCACACTAGAGACGCTGGTGCCACCGAGAGGAGAGGAAGAGGAGCGAGGCTTCGGGCGGCCGCATCGCTGGATCGTATGTTTATTAAAAGTCAGCAGCTACACTTTTTTGTAGCTGCTGACTTTTTATAAACACAAAAACGGCTGGAACTCCGCTTTAATAAAGCCATATCGTTTGCCATAAAAAATTCCACTCCGCAAGCAAGTTCCTCTTTTTCTATAGAAGCCTCTGGGCATAATTCCAGGTACATTTCATAACGTTGTAAGTCCCTCTTTTTCTATAGAAGCCTCTGGGCATAATGCCAGGTACATTTCATAACGTTGTAAGTCCCTCTTTTTCTATAGAAGCCTCTGGGCATAATTCCAGGTACATTTCATAACGTTGTAAGTCCCTCTTTTTCTATAGAAGCCTCTGGGCATAATGCCAGGTACATTTCATAACGTTGTAAGTTCCTCTTTTTCTATAGAAGCCTCTGGGCATAATGCCAGGTACATTTCATAACGTTGTAAGTCCCTCTTTTTCTATAGAAGCCTCTGGGCATAATGCCAGGTACATCTCATAACGTTGTAAGTCCCTCTTTTTCTATAGAAGCCTCTGGGCATAATTCCAGGTACATTTCATAACGTTGTAAGTTCCTCTTTTTCTATAGAAGCCTCTGGGCATAATGGCAGGTACATCTCATAACGTTGTAAGCTCATACTTGCCAACTGTCCCGTTTTTGCTGGGAAATTCCCAGCAAATAGTAGCCTGTCCCAGGTAATGTACATTGTCCCTGGAAGCGCCCATTAATTGGGCTGCCCGTAAATGTTACCCAGAAGTAGTGCAGCTGAATTGGAGAATTATTCCAACTCTGCTACTTTGGCCTTAAGTTTGAAATTCCCTTTTTCATTTCTTGTAATTCTCTTTATATTGAGTAGACCCTATAATCTGATAAGTAGGCGGAAATTAATTATTCAGGGTGGGCGGAGCTTCAGGGAAGTGGGTGTGGTAAGTAATAGCTGTGCTGCAAAGTGTCCCTGGAATTTTTTTTCAAATGTTGGCAACTATGTAAGCTCCTCTTTTTCTATAGATGCCTCTGGGCATAATGCCAGGTACATCTCATAACGTTGTAAGTTCCTTTATTTCTATAGAAGCCTCTGGGCATAATGCCAGGTACATTTCTTAATGTTGTAAGTCCCTCTTTTTCTACTGAAGAATCATTGTTACTACATAAGTTTATTGCAATAAGCCAGAGTGAAGAACAAGCTAGAAACCAATGTTAGGGGGCACCTTTACAGTCAGGAGATGGATTGGAGACAGTGGAAGAAGGGAAGGATCAGAGAAGACAGGATCAAACAGCCTTTTTTCACAATGCAGAGGATTACTCCTTAGGTTCCACAGTGAGTATAACAAGAATGCTTTACTGCATATACAGACTGACTTTACTGTTGCAGGTTAAGTAACACTTTAACCACTTCCCCCAAATGGACGTACCCATACGTCCTTGGGTTTCAGTGGTAATACCGGCATTGTGGGTGCAAACATTTGTTGTTTATAGCACAAAAAATATAAATCGCAGAGGTGATCAAATACCACCAAAAGAAAGCTCTATTTGTGGAAAAAAAAGAACACAGTGCGGAATCGCAAAAAATGGTCTGGTCTTTGAGGGGGCAAATCCTTCCGGCCCAGAACTGGTTAATGATTGTGCAGGCTATTAAGGGTTAATGCTACACCCTATTGTATATTGAACTTTATGCTTTCACAATGTTTGGGTTTCTGTTTGTCTGAACTCTGTAATTCCCCCCCCCCCTCAGTACAGTCTATTAAGGGTTAATGGCCTCCCTGTATGATCGGTCTTTTATTGTGTGTTTATCTCTGGCTCTGTACTCTGTGGTTCCCCCCTCTGTGCTGGTCATCTTGGGTTAACGGCCTCCCTGCATGATCAATCTCTCATTGTATATAGTCTACTGGCCCCACCTACAGTGGTTATATATTTCCAAGGTTTTCATGGCTCTACATGGTTTTAGAAAGAAGCTACGAGGCTTTGAAACGCGTAACCAATTCCCTCTGCTTCCTGTTCCACCCACGGTGACATCACATCCTGGCCAGTGCCCCTGTGTATTGCAGCCTGGTTCTCTGCATTACCTGGCTCTTCCTACAGCAGAATCCGATCCTGATGGTGGCCACAGCAGCATCGTGACTATCCACCGTGCAGCCCTTTGGAGAGCAGTGACCTATATCAACATGCTTTGTTTTGACATCTAAATGCGAGTTGCCAATTGTCCTTTAATAAAGACTGTGCCCATAGTACTGCACTTAGTCTGGCGCTCCCTGCTGTTCTTATATTATAAAATTATTAAGCGTCTTCTGTCTACTAAGCTAGGACTCCTATCTTTGGATTGCTGTAGTGTCGTGTCTATGTGCTCAGTCTAAGTTCCTTGCGAATCTGTATGCAATTATACTGTGTGTTGGCAGATTGCACGTAGATGGTAAACTAGCATATCTGCCAGACGGAGATCTGGGTGTGTGTATGGTTGCCTAGCACAGTGGTTCCCAAAGTGGGGGTCGCGACCCCCCGGGGGGTCGCGGAGTGGGGAGCGGGGGGTCGCGAGATGCGTGTTATACGCCGATATTAAAAAAAAAAACGGCCAGGAAGCATCGCCGAGAGCAGAAGGGGCGGGCCGGGCCGAGGAGAAGGAAGGACTAGCTGTCATTAGAGCCGAAGGGGCGGGCCGAGCCGAGGAGAAGAGAGAACGAGCGAGCGCAGTCATCGGTAGTCCCGCCTATGACAGACGTCACACGTCTCGGCAGAGGAGACGGGACTTCCGATGACTGCGCTCGCTTGTTCTCCCTTCTCCTCAGCTCGGCCCGCCCCCTTCTGCTCTTACGGTATGACAGCTCGTCCTTCCTTCTCGGCCCGGCCCGCCCCTTCTGCTCTCGGCGCTGCTTCCCGGTCTTTTTTGAAACAAAATGAGGTTAGTTCCAATGGCGCTTGCGATGCTGCATATTTGGACATTGCGCTTGCTAGGCTGCATGTATGGACACTTGGTGGGCTGCTTATATGGACACTTGGTGGGCTGCTTATATGGACACTTGGTGGGCTGCTTATATGGACACTTGGTGGGCTGCATGTATGGACACTTGGTGGGCTGCATTCATTGACACTGCTGGTGGGCTGCATGTATGGACACTGCTGGTGGGCTGCATGTATGGACACTGCTGGTGGGCTGCATGTATGGACACTGCTGGTGGGCTGCATGTATGGACACTGCTGGTGGGCTGCATGTATGGACACTGCTGGTGGGCTGCATGTATGGACACTGCTGGTGGGCTGTAATTTGTTAATAAAATAGCCTGGCTTAGAGATTGTGTTCCTTTTTGTTTTAGCTCTGTCAGTATGTAACCAAATCGCAAATCTTACATACGAGGGGGAGGGGGAGGGGTCGCGGGTCGTCAGCAATCTAATATTGGGGGTCGCGGTCTGAAAAGTTTGGGAACCCCTGGCCTAGCAGACCAGTCAGAGGACAAAAACAGATAGGTAGTTACAAGCTACCATGAGTCGTGTATCTGGTGTGTGGGTATGTGGACAGTGGGAAGAGTAATTAACACCGGGTTCTAGCTTGTAGGATAGCTGGAGGAACCCTAGAAATGTGTGCTAATTGCTAGACTGCTCTCCAACCCTTAGAGTGCACCAGATTGTATGTGTAGCACCCTCCTAGGTAGGTGCTAGGTAAAAGCATTTTATGCTCCTTCTGTTTATCAGGGGAGCCTGATCTACTAGGTTGCCTGTTGCATGTTTTTCAGGTGTGATTCACTGGGTCTGAGGGAGTGTCCCCACTGTATCCAATAAGGGATCTTGTTGGACAGTGGAGGAAACCCAGCCAGTGTCACATTGGCTTTTGTGGGAGTCTCAGTGGGTGGGCACTCTTGCAGTGCATCCTGGGATTGTTCATAAAAGCCAGGGGGACATGTGACAGGGCAGTCTTTGGTGGGAAGCAGAGTCCCAGGAGGAGGCTGGCGGCTGTCTCTTCTCCTGTTGTATGAGGAAGGTGGTCATAGGCGGTCGGCCTAGTGAACCAGGTGTGGAGCTGAGCTGCAGAGGATCATGTAAAGCTGACAGTGGAGCTGCTGCCAGAGTCTTCTGGGAAAAACAGTGTCCGTGAGTACAAGGGGACTTCCCGGAGGGTCTGCCGAGGAAGGGGGACCACTCTAGTCAAGTCAGAGGATCAAGGGGTCAGCTCACACAGTGTGTCAGATTAAAGGGGGTGCCGTATAGAACCCTGAAGAGTAGGGACAAAGGGAGTGCCGAGTAGGACCCTGAAGAGCGATTCACAGTACAGTACAGTTCATCTAATTCTTCTTCACTTAGTGGCAAGGTGAAGCAGCGGCCTTGCGGCACTCGGCTTTATTCAGAAGTCCCAGCAATTGTGCATAGTTTATTCAATTGGAGTATTCCACTCATCCCTTCTCCCATCCCAGTTCTCCAATTAAACAACAAAAACCCAACCCCCTAGACTGATTTCTGACTGAGCCAAGCACTTAGAATATGCTATATTGTCATGTTGTTGCTATGGGTAACCCAGGGGAATCCACAACCAGCAGCTCCCATGGGAGTAGTGCTACATATGTAAGATTCGTATCTGCCTGTGTGTGGTCAGCCAGCTACAGTAGGTCCTCACCTCAGTTAGCTAGTCACCGCGAGCTTGCGTCTTTGACAAGGGGGTGAGGACTGGAACAGAAGGAGTGAAGAGGGCGATGGAGTGGTGAAGTGAGGGATGAAGAGGGGGTAACGCGTGATGAAGGGGGTAGAGAGGGGTAGAAAAGGGTGAAAAATGGGTGGAGGAGAAGGACATGGAGTGTAATTAGGAGAATGGAGGGTTAAATAGGGTACATGGGGGTATTTGTTCCTAGAAGTGGACAGCTGTCACTAATATTCCATGCTCAGTGTAGATAGGAAGTTAAGAGAAGTTCCCCAGCTAGGTGGTGGGACATAGAAAAGGCTACCCTTTCCCTTCCACCAGAACCCCACAAAGCACCCTCGATCCCCCTTCTTTCACCACACACAGAGCACCTGATGACTCTCATACAACCCCCACACACAGTGCCCTCCACTCCCTTCCTCTGGGCTCTACCACCTCCCCGAGGATGGGATACACAGTGGGAAGCAATAACTTCTACAAAGTACATATCTGGCAGGTTTGGGGAAGCCAGGCACTAATCACCGGACACACCCTAGGAGGAGCATCCAGAGCGGAGCCCATTCCACACACTGTGTACCATGTCCTGATGGGTCCAAGGAGCAGGAGAACCTCTGCCTGAGTGTTCTCTGATACCCACCCACTACTGATCACTACATGTTCATTGGCCACTTACAGCCCCACCCTAGACGCTGATTGGTCTACGATTGCACATTTACACTTTACATTGTGACTTTTGAGACACAGCCAAGGACACAGACATTGTTAAATAGATATCTGAAGAGAACAACTGTCTTGGCAAATCGGATATACAGTACATACACACATAGCACAAGGCTGTGTTCACACTACGAGACGTTTCTCCGGGCTGCAGTTACATAGTTAGTGAGGTTGAAAAAAGACATCAGTCCATCCAGTTCAACCTATGATGTGTGTGTGTGTTTGCTGTTAACCGTACATTGTATACCCCTGTATGTTGTGGTCTTTAAGATGCCCATCTAATAGGTTTTTGAAACTATCAATGCTCCCTGTTGATACGACTGCTTATGGAAGAGAATCCCACATCCTTACTACTCTGAAAGTAAATAACCCCTTACATAGTTTAAGGTTAAACTGTTTTTCCTCTAGTTTTAGTGAGTGGCCACGTGTCTTATTGTATTCCCTTTCTCTGAAAAATTTGTTCCTTATGCTCGGGTCATCTCGAGTACAGTATTTGTACATTGATATCATATCCCCCCTCAATCGTCTCTTCTCAAGAGAGAATAAGTTCAATTCTTGTAGTCTTGCCTCATAGCTGATGTCCTCCATTCCCCTAATCATCTTCATTGCCCTTCTCAGGACTCTCTCCAGTTCCAGCACATCCTTCCTGAGGACCGGTGCCCAGAACTGGACGGAATACTCCAGATGTGGCCGGACCAGAGTCTTGTAGAGTGGGAGAATAATCTTTTTATTTCTGGAGTGAATCCCCTTTTTTATACATCCCAGTATTCTGTTGGCTTTGCTTGCAGCAGCTTGGCGATGCATGCCACTGCCAAGCCTGTTATCCACTAGGACCCCCAGGTCCCTTTCCATCCTAGACTCACCCAGAAGTTCCCCCCTAGTGAGTAGCTTGCTTTTGTGTTTCTGATGCCCAAGTGCATTACCTTACATTTTTCAACATTAAATCTCATCTGCCATGTAGTTGCCCACCCCATTATTTTGTTCAGGTCCGCTTGTAAGGTTTCCACATCCTGCATAGAAGTTATTGCCCTGCTTAGCTTTGTATTGTCAGCAAATCCTGAGATTGTGATGGATATCCCATCCTCTAGGTCATTTATGAATAAATTAAACAGGATTGGTCCCAGGACAGATCCTTGGGGGACCCCACTTTCCACATCTGCCCAATCCGAGTACCCCCCATTTATCACCACCCTCTGGACTCGCCCCTGGAGCTCCAGGTACTCACCCTATGGTCCATACCTATGTACCTTAGTTTGTACAGTAAGCGTTTGTGGGGAACTGTATCAAATGCCTTTGCAAAGTCCAGATACACCACATACACAGGCCTTCTTTTATCCAGATACACCGCATCCACAGGCATTCCTTTATTCAGATACACCGCATCCACAGGCCTTCCTTTATCCAGATACACCGCATCCACAGGCCTTCCTTTATCCAGATACACCACATCCACAGGCCTTCCTTTATCCAGATACACCACATCCACAGACCTTCCTTTATCCAGATACACCACATCCACAAGCCTTCCTTTATCCAGATACACCACATCCACAGGCTTTCCTTTATCCAGATACACCACATCCACAAGCCTTCCTTTATCCAGATACACCACATTTACAGGCCTTCCTTTATCTAGATACACCACATCCACAGGCTTTCCTTTATCCAGATACACCACATCCACAGGCCTTCCTTTATCCAGATACACCACATCCACAGGCTTTCCTTTATCTAGATACACCACATTCACAGGCCTTCCTTTATCCAGATACACCACATCCACAGGCTTTCCTTTATCTAGATACACCACATCCACAGGCCTTCCTTTATCCAGATACACCACATCCACAGGCCTTCCATTATCCAGATACACCACATCTACAGACCTTCCTTTATCCAGATACACCACATCTACAGGCCTTCCTTTATCTAGATACACCACATCCACAGGCTTTCCTTTATCTAGATACACCACATCCACAGAGCTTCCTTTATCTAGATACACCACATCCACAGGCCTTCCTTTATCCAGCTACACCACATCCACAGGCCTTCCTTTATCCAGATACACCACATCTACAGACCTTCCTTTATCCAGATACACCACATCTACAGGCCTTCCTTTATCCAGATACACCACATCTACAGGCCTTCCTTTATCCAGCTACACCACATCCACAAGCCTTCCTTTATCTAGATGGCAACTCACTTCATCGTGAGGATTTTTCATGAATCCACGCTGATTACTACTAATAATAATCATTACTAAAGTCTTGTACAGGCATACCCCACTTTTAAGTACACAATGGGACCAGAGCATGTATGTAAAACGAAAATGTACTTAAAGTGAAGCAATACCTTTTTTCATTTCTCAATGCATGTAAATACACTAGCTCCATAGGAAATCTTGGTCAGCTTGACATGGCATTGCTCCCAAACCATGTGACAAGGACACCGAGCTTGGGGAGCATGTTAAGGGGATCCAGGACTATGACATAGTAGATTACCTAGTCAAGCTGGCCAGCCACAAACATGATATGTTGTAGTCCTGGGTACCCTCTCGGTGCTCCCTAAGTTTGGTATCCCTGTCACTTATGGTTTGGGAGCAGTGCCATGTCAAGCTGACCAAGATTTCCTACAGACGCCAATGTTGAAAACCGAGAGTAGTGTCATGCCAAGCTGAACAAGCTGTGTCCTTACTCGCGAGTGTACTTAAAGTGAGTGTACTTAAAGCGGGGTATGCCTGTATAAAGTCCCTGAACATCCCCTCACAGTTCCTCTGAGCTCCACAAGGTGGTGATCTCACTTCTACCCAGACAGGAAGTCTCTATGGAATACAGACAGGAAGTGATGTCAGGTATAAATAGTAAGTTCCAGGTGAGAGGTGAGAGGTGAGTTGGGAGGAAGTAGAGAGGAGACATTGCTGGAAGACGCAGCAGTGGAGGTAATAAGATCTTATTTTTCTATTTACACCCAGTAACCCCCCCCCCCCCCCCCCCGTCATGTCCGTCCTCTTCCCCCATAGTCACTGTGACGTCTTTTATCTCCAGCAGATGATGATACACACATATATATTGTGGAAACCTAGATTAACCCCTTCAGGCGCAGAACGTTTCCCCACTTACTGGGCCGGAACATTCTTTTCATTTTGGAGATGTGTCATCTTTCTCACTCTCACCAATCACCTTCTCACCCCATCAGGTTATTTAGGGGGGATTGGATAATGTATTTATTTCTATTATAAGGTTCAAATAGGAAGAAAGAGGGGAAAAATTTAATTTGTAGTAAATGTCCTGAAAACTAATTCTCCCATAATGATCCCAGTCTCGGAAATTCATCCTAAAATGTGATCAGTAAAGTCACTGATACACTGAGATTACAGAAATATGATGTGTCCTGGCAAAGCTCAAAGACAACGTTCATCTTTCAGCTTAAGAGAGGTGGGACGCACCCTGGAGAAATTATTCTGTGTACAGAAACCTCCCAAACTGCCCCTCACAGCTCCTCCTCCCAATTTCCCTCCAGTCAGTCAGAGAATCCTATGACATCACACTGACCTTGCAGCTCCTCCTCCCTATGTACCTCCAATTGGCTTTTTACCTTTCTTAGAATGTGGGATTGACCCTTGCCATTCTCATGTGCAAATGTAATGATACCAGAATGGCTATGACAAGCTTTTAACCTGCAGGAAAGAAAGGGGGGGGGGGGTTGTTAAATTATATCTCAGCCTGATGTGAGGCTTTATTAAAAAATAAAATGGAGACATGACCAGAGAGGTGAGGAGGATTCTGGGAATATCATTTGATTTTACTATGCGTGTTTAAATCTAGAGTTTTCCTCCTGTGACATCTGGTGTTCACATGGCCATCTCATTGCCTCCACCTTCCGTCCTGATAGAATAGAGAAGGAGAGAGAAGCTGCTGACAGGAGAGGTGAGCAGTGCTGGGAATTCTGGGACATTACCCAGTAACAGACAAGGGATGTGTCTGGATGGTGACTGTATCATTGTGTGTGTCAGGTTCCTATAAGGTGTCAGGATGTCACTGTCTATTTTTCCATGGAGGAGTGGGAGTATTTAGAAGGACACAAGGATCTCTACAAGGACGTCATGATGGAGAATCAGCCGCCCCTCACATCACCGGGTAAGATGAGACTTTATTGTAAAGGAGAGAGCAGTACGGAGGCTCCACCTAGATCCCCCATCATCTGATAAACACATAGAAACAATGTATTCAGTCAGTGTGTGTGTTTCCTACAGATGGATCCAGTAATGGGAACCCACCAGAGAGATGTCCCCGTCCTCTGTATTCCCGGGATTCCACACAGGAAGGTCACACCATCCCTCACCATCATCAGGTAGATGATTGACAATTATTGAAAGTTGTGATTTATACACAGCATGTTTGTTACAATGAATGTTGTATTTTATATTCAGAGTGGAAACCGCGGGGATGATAATATTGATTTTAAAGAAAAGTATAAAGATGAGGATGAGGAGTATGGAGTGATAGAGGAGATTTTAGACGGGCATAAGGATATGATGGAGCCACCTAATACCAGGAACCCACCAGAGAGATGTCCCCATCCTCTGTATTCCCGGGATTCCACACAGGAAGGTCACACCATCCCTCACCATCATCAGGTAGATGAGGAACAATCACTGATAGTATCATTAGAATCTGTACATTATCTGCATTGTTACATTTGATGTCATTTTTATTATATATACAGAGTGGAGACCTAAGAGATTCTAAAGTTGAAGTTAAAGAAGAGATAAAAGAGGAAGATGATGAGGATGGGGTGATGGAAGAGTCAGAGTTTCTAAAAGGACACAAAAATCGGTATCAAGACAACATGGTGGAGTCATCCAACTACAGAAACCCACCAGAGAGATGTCCCCGTCCTCTGTATTTCCGGGATTCCACACAGGAAGAGCACACCATCCCTCAACATTGCAAGGTTGTTGGGACAGAGCATCTACAGCAGAGATCTCCAAACTTAAAATAAAAAAGGGCCAGTTTAAAGTCCTTCAGACTTTAGGGGGGCCAGTGGGAAAGTAGAAAATGTCTGGCATCCATTGGGAGTAAACAATGCTCTATATTTGGGGATAGTGGAAGGAATATTGCCCCATTGTTGATGTCGGTGGGAAGAATTTTGTCTTTCTGTTGGTGTCAGTGGGAGGAATAGTTCCTTATGGCTTGTATCAATGGTAGGCATTATGACCCCATTGTTTGTGTCAGTGGGAGGAATAGTTCCGTATGGCTTGTATCAATGGTAGGCATTATGACCACATTGTTTGTCAGTGGGAGGAATAGTTCCGTATGGCTTGTATCAATGGTAGGCATTATGACCCCATTGTTGGTGTCAGTGGGAGGAATAGTTCCGTATGGCTTGTATCAATGGTAGGCATTATGACCCCATTGTTTGTGTCAGTGGGAGGAATAGTTCCGTATGGCTTGTATCAATGGTAGGCATTATGACCCCATTGTTGGTGTCAGTGGGAGGAATAGTTCCGTATGGCTTGTATCAATGGTAGGCATTATGACCCCATTGTTTGTGTCAGTGGGAGGAATAGTTCCGTATGGCTTGTATCAATGGTAGGCATTATGACCCCATTGTTGGTGTCAGTGGGAGGAATAGTTCCGTATGGCTTGTATCAATGGTAGGCATTATGACCCCATCATTGGTCTCAGAGAGAGGAATAGTTCCCCATTGTTGGTGTCAGTGACAGGTATTATGCCATATTGTTGGTATCATTGGATGGAATAGTGCCCCAAGGGACAGAGCAAGGCTAACAAAGCGCTGCATCCGGCGATCACTGATCTAAAACATAGACTCATAGAGGTGGCGTGTGAAATTTTTTTGTTATGTCACAATAATAAAGCTTATATTTTACAGATGATATTCTCTCTCATTTTCTTGATTTAGAGTGGAGATCCAATCGATATAGAATTTGAGGTGAAAGCAGAAGAAGAAGAGAGGGATGATCAGCAGTCTATGGAGGAGGATGGAATAACGAGGACATTTATAGAGGAGGACACTCCTACAGAGATCAGCACAGGTGGGTCATTCACACTAAATACATTCCTCCACCCATACTGCTCACTGATTGGTCCAGAGTAGGGCAAGGACTGGGTGATATCAGCCTGTAATACCCTGGTCACTTTCCTGAGCTGTGTTCCCCATATCTTATACAATATGTTGCACATTACATCGTCCTGACTTCTACCTTCTACCAACTGCTATATACAGTATAAACATAATATGTATTCTCTTTTGTTACACCCATTTTCTACCAGCTGGACATTTTATATCTGATGATTTGATTGGAGGACAGACTTTTACATGGTGATAATAATGTGATTACATCCTCAAACTTTGGAACCTTAAACAGAAAGTGATAATGAGGGAGGAACCAATAACCCAATGATGGTGGTCTTCAGTATCAGTCCAGTCTTCATCTTGGTTGTTCTCCCCCCATCCTCACTCTCTGACCTCTGGTAGGGCTCAGCCCCGCTATTATTCATGACTGAATCATGGACTGAATAAGGAAGTGCAGGACTTGTGTTGGGAAGATGTCATTTAGGACTCATTCACACTTGCTTCAAAACATTGAATTGGACACGCTTTTTCAAAGCACCCTGAATGGCAATCACAGCGCCTTTCACTAACTAAAATAGTTACCTTACAGTTCTGGTTACACATTGTGTTTGCTTTGCTTCGGTTCAAAAACTATACCCCATTTCACTTTATTGGTGCTTTAAAGCAGTGGTCCTCAACCCTGGCCTACAGGGCCCACTAACAGGCCAGATTTTCAAGATAACTGAAATACATCCCAGGTGATATCATTTGCTGCTCAGTGATTGCAGTACTCTAGTCTGCATCTCTCCAAGGTAATACTTAAAATCTGGCCTGGTAGTGGGCCCTGTAGGCCAAAGTTGAGAACCACTGCTTTAAAGCTTCTCCAAAGCCTCCATAGAAGTCTATGACAAAGCTAGCTTGAAACACCTGAAACTTCTGACAGGCTTTTATTCAGCTTAGCCTTGCTTTTAATTTATTCAAGGTATATGATATCCCAGGAAGCACTTGGAAACCCAACACATGTAACTATATATAGATATATATATATATATATATATATATATATATATATATATATATATATATATATATATATATATATATATATATATATATTATACACTATACGCATGGGGGTGGGTGCCACAGATGTCACAGTTGGTCAGCAATGTGGAGGAGCAGGACCGGACCAGACAGAGGTACAGGCAAAAGCAGACTGGCTCATAGAATGTTACAGGGGAAGGTGATGGAAGAGCTGGAGGCACCAAGGAGAGTTGTAGGGGAGGAACAGCTTGCTGCACACACAGGAAAAAAAGAGGGGGAGGGGGGATCAGCACTCTACCGCTACGTGATAGAGAATGGTGGGGGAGGATTTGCACACGGTCAGCACTGGTGAGAGATGGGGGAGGAGCAGCGGGGGAGGGGGAGAGGATCAGCCTGCTGCACACAAATGCACACACAGAAGAGAGAGGTGGGGGGAGGATCAGCCCACTGCGCACACAGAAGAGGGGGGTGGGACTATCAGCACACTACACACATGGGGGAAGGGGGAAGTATCAGAACCTTGCACAAACGGGAGGGGAGATGGGATCAGTACACTGCACTCACAGTAGGTGGACACACGGGGGGTGCGCAATCAGGAGAGGGAGGGGGATCGGCTCCCTGCATGCACTGGAGAGAGAGCGGGGAAGGATCCGCACACTGGCGACAATTGACAGAGAATGGGGGAGGATCACAACAGTGCCGAGGGGCATCAGCAGCAGAGCAAGAAACTAGCATGGATAACGTGCACAACATGATGTGCTGCAAGGGAACAAACTGGCAGAAGCTGAGCAGGTACCAGAGAAACACATTAGAACTGTGAGCCCTGGAGAGAGGAGGATCATACCAGAGCTGGAGGCACTGGAGAGAGGAGATTCGCATGGGGCATTTGCCAAGCTTCAGTAAAGCTTCAAAAAAGCATGTTGAAGAAGTAGGTGCTTTAATATGTGTTGAAGTCGAAGCAAAGTGTAAATGAGCCGTAAGTGATAGAGGGGGAAGGGACACTCGTCCTATAATCCCCTCATCTCTGTCACTCCTATAAAGACAGTTCTCGTTGTTTCCTCACTCTCTGACTAAAGTCCATGAATAAAGAAATGAACTGGTAGAAGATCAGAGGACCCATTTACTAGTTACCTTGAGGGTGGAATTGTAAGATTCTCAGAGACAAAGCGGCCTGATGTGGGCGGAGTCCTGGTTTAGGGGAACCAATCTGCTGATGTCTAGTAATAATCTTTGTATTTCTATTTTAGTAGATGGACGGGAGATGAGGAAAACCTCAGAGGATTGTCTCACTTTGTCTCCAGACTGTAAAGTAGAAGATGAGGACATCACACAGTATAGTCCAGGAGAAAACCCGGCTACCTCAAATCTCCATCCAACACCACACAGTGTAGATGGACCATCGTATTCCTCTTATCCTGAGGAACCTCAGACTGTGAAGGACAGTGCCGGACCATCGTATCCCTCTTATCCTGAGGAACCTCAGACTGTGAGGGACGGTGCCGGACCATCGTATTCCTCTTATCCTGGGGAACCTCAGACTGTGGGTGACGGTGCCGTCCTTCCAACAGATAAGAGGTTTTCCTGTACTGAGTGCGGGAAGGGTTTCCTTTTTAAATGCCGTCTTAATGTACATAAAAGATCTCACTCAGGAGAGAAGCCACATTCATGCCCTGAGTGTGGGAAATGTTTTTCAGATAAGTACAGTATTTCCAGACATCAGAGACTGCACACCGGGGAGAAGCTGTATTCCTGTACTGTGTGCGGGAAATGTTTTTCGGATAAGTCCAGACTGTCCAAACATCAGAAATCCCATACAGGGGAGAAGCCATATTTCTGTTCTGAGTGTGGGAAATGCTTTTCAGATAAGTACAGTATTTCCAGACATCAGAGACTGCACACCGGGGAGAAGCTGTATTCCTGTACTGTGTGCGGGAAATGTTTTTCGGATAAGTCCAGACTGTCCAAACATCAGAAATCCCATACAGGGGAAAAGCCATATTTCTGTTCTGAGTGTGGGAAATGTTTTTCACAGAAGTCCAGTCTTTCCACACATCAGAGGTTTCACACAGGGGAGAAGCCGTATTTCTGTACAGAGTGTGGAAAATGTTTTTCAGCTAGGTCCTCTCTTTCCACACATCAGAGGTCTCACACGGGGGAAAAGCCCTATTCCTGTTCTGAGTGTGGAAAATATTTTGCAAGGAAGTCCATTCTTTACAGACATCAGAAATTGCACACGGGGGAGAGCATGCATTCCAGCCCTAAGAAGCAATTTTCCTGTCTTGAGTGTGGGAAATGTTTTTCAGCCAAGTTCTCTCTTTCCACACATCTGAAAGTTCACACAGGTGAGAAGCTGTATTCCTGTCCTGAGTGCGGCAAATCTTTTGTACGAAAATCAGTACTTGTCATTCATCAGAGATCTCACATAGCTAAAAAGCAGTTTTCCTGTCCTGAGTGCGGGAAATTTTTTTCACAGAAGTCTAGTGTTGACACGCATTATAGACTGCACACGGGTCAGAAGCTTTATTCCTGTTCTGAGTGCGAGAAATGCTTTGTACGAGAATCACAACTTGTCAAACATCAGATATCTCACACGGGGAAGAAGCCATTTTCCTGTCTTGACTGTGGGAAATGTTTTTCACAGAAGTATAATCTTACGGCACATCAGAGATTGCACACGGGGGAGAAGCCCTATTCTTGTCCTGAGTGCGGGAAAGGTTTTTCAAGGAAGTCCTATCTTTCCACACATCAGAGATCTCACATGAGGGAGAAGCCAAGTTCCTGTCCTGAATGAGGGAATTGTTCCTTACTGAAGTCCTGTCTTCCTGTACATCAGGGATCCCACACAACCCATGAGGTGTATTAGTGCCTTGAGTGTGGGAAATGTCTTCTATTTGAATGTTGCTGGACATCACAACTCTTTTGCTAGAAAATTACTTAGAACTGTCAAACGGTGTATATATATATGTGTGTGTGTGTATATATATATATATATATATATATATATATATATTTTGAGGGGTTAGCTCGGTAGCGAGAGAGGGTGACCCCTTGGGGGGGGCTCGTTACACAGAGAGATAGCCGAGGAGTAGTTGAAAACAACAGTCTATGGTTTATTCTTGCAATTTTCTTCACACAAGTGCAAGCATCAAAAATAGCATAATTCAAAACAAACATAAAATAAAATAAACCCTGGCCACTGTGGGCGTCTACCTTCACACACAGGAACCTACCTAGGGAGTCTGTCCCAACCTACTGCTGGGCAGACACTGCTGGTCATACAGCAGACAATCAATAGTCCATTTGTTTTCTTTTCACACAGAAAAAGTCCATGACCTCACCTTGAGAAGTCTTCAGCTGACTGCTCTCCTCAGCTCACACAGCCTCAGGAGGCAGCAATCAGTAATCATCCTCTGGATAACTTATAGAGGCCTTAATTGCCTCATCCTGAACAGCTGAAGTCTTTTCAACGTCCTTACACCTTTCTGGCTACCTCTGCAGCCGACACCCTATAGTAATTGGTGAATTTTCTAAACCAGGTGGAAATGTATCTCTTGTCTGTGACAACACCCACAGATTTACCTGACTTCCTGTCACATATCCCCCCCCCCTGTTTCAACCCTAGGGTTGGGACACGGGTTGCCAGGCACGCATGTGCCAGGCACTGCTCTTGACTCTCACTGATAAGCCTCCTAGTATCTTCCCAAGTAATGTTCAGTCCATTCAATTCTTTGTCTGCTTCAGCTGCCAGAGACAAATCCTTCTGAGCAATCTGCTTTGCTTTGTCTATATACACTTGTTTTGGCTGATCCTCTCCATCTTAATATAGCCAATTCTCTGTATCTTCAAGCTTCAGGATGAAACTGTTTCCATCATCTTCATTGACAGATTTCTCATAAATGCCACACAGCTTGTCCCTCATCTCATGTACACATTCTTCAACTGCATTTTTGGCATTGTTTCGGTCCTTCTCAAGTTTGTCCTGCATAACCATCTTTTTCTCTTTTTCCAAAAACAAGTTCAACGTATCCCGTCCTATCCGCCATGGAGGATAGTAATCAATAGGCAACTCAATTGTGCTAGTCTTAACTTTAATGTCTTCAACAGTCTTGAGCCGCCTTTTTCTGCAATCAATGAATGGTTTCCACAAAGTTTCAAGAACCTCTGCTTCACTTAGCTTTGTTCCAAGTAATGTCTGTACTTTTTCTAGTGGATCTGTTTTGTCTTAACCCACGCTGACTGCTTCCACTACTGTTTCTTTTAAGGTTTGAAGCACTCCTAGAGAGTCCGCATGTATTTTTAAGAAGTCTCCTAATTTGGACAGGGATCCTTGACATCTTTCTGTGACTTGAGTTACTTCTTCATAAAGCTGTACATAATCATTGACACTTTGTTGTAAAAGGGAATGATTTTCTTTCTTGAGCTTGGCTTGCTCTAAGATGCTGCGCAGAGGGCTTTCAACATTTCTTCAAAATGAGCCCTTTTCATTCTTCCAGAGACATCCATATCATTCATGAAACATTCAATATTTAGAGGCAGATCTTGTTTATAGATTCCATATGCCAGTGCTACTGCAGTAGTTTCATTAATTAATCATAGACAGTTGAGCCCAGCGATCTGTGTGGTATCCATTACAGACCTCCTCTCTGCATCAGTGAAGAAGCATGGAATTGCAACAACACAGTCTATTACAGGCTTCTTCAATGCACTTTCTGCTATTGCATTACTTTTCCCTTGTAGCTCCTTTAGGATTTCCTTGATTTGGTTGAATTGCATATCTGCTGAAATATTTGACCGTTCAAGGTCACCTAGTTCCTTTTCTTTATTTAAACTCCACATGTAATGCATCTCAAAATCACGATCAAACTTCTGCCACCTGTCTTTCACCAGTTCCATTTTGGTAATCTTCTCGGAAAGGCACTTATTAATCGGCTTCACGTTTTCATCAACCGCCTTAGTTTTCTCCATTAGGTGGTGTTTGCTTTTTTCTCCAAGCTTTATATCACTTGACTTCTTCACCAGACTTTCAGCCTGAACTGAGAGATCATCACTTTTCTTACACAGCTCCTTTGCTTGCTGAAGTTCTAATGATACATTTTCCAGTGCTTGAAGTTTTTGAAGGAACTGTTTAATCCAGAGGGGTGATTCAAGCAACATGTCATCAAATTTGATGCTCACTCAGGACAGACCCCAAAACACTGATCCTTTTAGAAACTGCATCAGGAAAACTATCCCATCTTTGGGACAGATCCTCTGTTGCCTGTAATTCCTCTTCAAGTTCTTCCAACTGAATCTTCATCTCTTCTACTTGCTGTTGTAAGGCTCGCTTAGACTTTTCTAGCTCATGAACGCTTTTCCCAACATCATTCTTGGAGCTGACCAAATCTTCCATCTCTGTACACAGCTGTTTGTTAACTCTTTCTAGTTCAGCTTTAAGCTCTAGAGCTTCCTTCAAGGAGCGAGCCAAGAACAGAGCTTTGGTCTCTTTCTCACGAGCCTCTGCTTCTGCATGGTCACGTTCTGCATATTTTGCAGACACAGTCTTCTCCTCACCAAGCATCTGATCAAACTTCTTTTGCTTCTTCTCCAGGTTGGACACAATCTGACGCTGGTGACCAAGATCCACACTACCTTCATCCAGTTCCTGCTGAAGTCTTCTCTTTGTCTTCTCCAGCTTGTCATAAGCAACTGCCTTTTCCTCATAGCGTTGATTAGCAGCTTCAAGGTCTTTCTGCAGTTTCTTTTTCACCTCTTCAACATTTTCTAACGAATCAACACTTTCTTCCATTCGCTTTTTCATATCCGCTATCTGAGCTTGCAGTGTTGAGACTTGCTTCGATAGGTTTTTCTTTTCTTCCTCCTCCTCTTCTAATTGTTCCAGGAAGCCATTTTTCTCATCTTCCATTTGTTTGAGTTTTGTGCTACAGCTCAGTTTTTGACGTGTCTCTTCTTGTAAGAGTTCCTGAGTGTCTTGCAGCTGTAATTCCAAGGTAGAGAAATCTTTGCCAAATTAGCTATATTTTCTGTCTGCTTGATACAGCAGACTTGTGACATTGTCCAACTCAACCTACAGTCGGTTTGCCTTCTCTGACAGCTCAGCAACGAAATCGGTCACCTTCTGATACTTTGACTTGCAATTCCTGAAGCTGTGCCTCTACTTTTTTCTCTTGTGTTCAGAGTCTCCATTACCCTGCACAAGAGCCTTCACCTCATTGGCTAGTTTCTGGGAATTAGAATGTAATTCTGCCACACAGGCTTCTTTCTTCTTTAGCTGCTGCTGGACACGTTGGGCTTCAGCTTTCCAGCTTTCACAGTCTGTACGTAATTCATCTACCACATTTCTCAAAGTGGTGAGCTCATACTCAGTAATTTAGCCTCTCTCTCACTTGCTAGGCGCTCTGCAGCTTTCACCTGCTCATTCAAAGTAGCCAGGTTTGATCCAGCTTCCAGTGAGGTTATATTCTGAATATCAGTCTGTGTCTGCACCTCTTCTACAAGTTTTTGAGACTTGTCCTTCCACTCTTTAAGATGCTGCTTGAGCTTTTTTAATTCTGCTTTGTGTTTTTTCTCCCTCTCATTTTTCTCATTGGAGCTGAGAGACAAGGTAGTTTGCAGGTCTATTTTGGTAGCTTCTAAAGACTGAAGACTTTGTGCCAGCTGATTACGCAACTCAAACATATCACCCATACTTTGCTCCTGCAAAGTCTGAACTTCAATTTCCTTTTCCATGAGGATGGTATCTTTCTCCCTTTATAGTGTCTTGACGTTTTTGCAACTCGACCAAAAGAAGAGCAGTGGATTCTTCCCACTGTGACACCTGAGACCTGAGTAGTTCACTCTCTTCCTGTAATTTTCTATGCTCCATCCTAAGCAACTCCAGGGCTTGTTCCTTCTGCCTAGAGGATTGTTGTAGATTTTGTAAATTTGTCTCCAGAACCTCAATCTCTGCAACATGCAGGACTTCCTTTTCTTCCAGTTGCCGTTGCAAGGCATCCAGCTCAGCCATGTTTCAAAGACTCGGTTTCCTCCAAACTCTGTTTCTTTAAATCTGCTTTTTCTAGTTGTTTAGCTCTAATGCTCTCTTGGTGAGCCTGTTGTTGAGCTGCAATGCTCTTTTGGTGAGCTGCCATGTTCTCTCGGTGAGCCTGTTGTTGAGCTGCAAAGCTCCGCTGAAAATCTGCATTTTCCTGCTGTTGTTTTGCATTTGCTATAACCATTTGTTTCAGCATCTCCTCCATTTTGGGTTTACTTTCCATCTGAGAACACTGCATCTCCATAACTGGTCCATTTGGAACAGTGTTGCTAGGGACAACAGCCTTTCTCCTCAGCATACTCGGTTCAGGCATGTATGGGGCTTGTTCAGGCGGTAACATCCACTCCATCCATAAAATTCGGTCTCTCATCTCAGCCATCTTTGCTTCTTTCTGGAGCTTTGACCGCCCCATCTTTAGTCACTCCACAATAATTTTTTTCAAAGTCCAGCAAAAATTTTGAGAGCACTGTCTCTTTAAAGCAAGTAGCTTTTCTCTCTCTTGCAGGATCTCCTCTCCTGCATACACAGATTGTGCAGTCTCACGCACCAGACAAAGTTCATAAGCCAGATGAACTTATTTCTTTGCAGGGATCTCCACTTCTGCCCAATGCATTCCTCCACCATATGTGAGGGGTTAGCTCGGTAGCGAGAGAGGGTGACCCCTTGGGGGGGGGGGGGGGGGTTCGTTACACAGAGAGATAGCCGAGGAGTAGTTGAAAACAACAGTCTATGGTTTATTCTTGCAATTTTCTTCACACAAGTGCAAGCATCAAAAATAGCATAATTCAAAACAAACATAAAATAAAATAAACCCTGGCCACTGTGGTCGTCTACTTTCACACGCAGGAACCTACCTAGGGAGTCTGTCCCAACCTACTGCTGGGCAGACACTGCTGGACATACAGCAGACAATCAATAGTCCATTTGTTTTCTTTTCACACAGAAAAAGTCCATGACCTCACCTTGAGAAGTCTTCAGCTGACTGCTCTCCTCAGCTCACACAGCTTAAGGAGGCAGCAATCAGTAATCATCCTCTGGATAACTTATAGAGGCCTTAATTGCCTCATTCTGAATAGCTGAAGTCTTTTCAACGTCCTTACACCTTTCTGGCTACCTCTGCAGCCGACACCCTATAGTAATTGGTGAATTTTCTAAACAAGGTGGAAATGTATCTCCTGTGTGTGACAACACCCATAATTTACCTGACTTCCTGTCACAATATATATATATATATAAATATATATGTGTGTGTATATATATATATTTTTTTTTTTTTTGCAAGAGAAAACGAAAACAGAAGAGCAAATTGGACTTTACAGGCCATAAAGGAGGGATAGTAAAAGCTATATAAAATGAATATTGTTTATTATGTCAAAAAGTTAAAAAACATATTGC
Organism: Pelophylax lessonae; assembly: GCF_965119305.1. Taxonomy (NCBI): domain Eukaryota; kingdom Metazoa; phylum Chordata; class Amphibia; order Anura; family Ranidae; genus Pelophylax; species Pelophylax lessonae. The sequence goes on from NC_138770.1 coordinate 38,796,915, forward strand.
ATAAGGACAAGACAATACATCTAAAAACGATTCCTATAAAGGAATAACAATTGATACAGTAATTTACTGTAAGTTAGTAAGTCCTAAAATGTATTGCAGGTCTTCAAAGACAACACTTTCGTCACATGCTTCTTCAGGGCTGAACAGACCATACAGTACTTATCTGAATTGACTGCACATGCAGAAAGAGTTTGCCTGGGCAGACGCCGGGACCATATAAGAAAACGACCTTTCGTGTTATCAGTTGTACATTGATCCTCACATAGTGGATCCAGAAGACAAATTAATATAATCTGATGGAGTTGTAAAGTTGAAAAATCTGTGGTCCTAAAAAACAGGTTCCTAAAAACAAACTGTTCAATGTTTGTGGAGCCACGTTCAGCTGCACTAAAGGGCTTCTATGTCATTGAGGAAATCAGAGTCTTCTAATACAAGATCCTTCCCAAACTCAATATAGGATCTCCAACATAGCAATCCCACAACTCGTCAGACGCAGCTTATACCCAGGGTGGCTCCAAATTCTTTTTTTTTTTTAAAGCACAGACCATACAAGAAAAAAATGGCGGGTGTTGCAAATCACTTTAAAGAGGTTGTAAACCAAAATATTTTTTAACCCTGAAAGAGAAACACATAATGAGCTAGTATGCATCGCATACTAGCTCATCATGAAATACTTACCTTAGAACGAGCCCCCGCCATGCCGCCCGCTTACCTGTATGACAGGCAACATGTTCAGTCGCCCGTCTTCCGGGATCGCGGCATCCGGCCATCTGATTGGCCAGAGCCACGGTGACGTCACTCCCGCGCACGTGTGCGGTAGCCGACGATCACGGCACGGGGCTCTGAAGGAATGGCACGAGCGGCCGTTCCTTCAGAATGCATGCGCCAGTGACGTTACTGGCTGCATGTAAGGTAAATATCTCCTAAACGGTACATGTTTAGGAGATATTTACAGTACCTATAGGTAAGCCTTATCATAGGCTTACCTATAGGTACAAGTTGCAGAGTAGGGTTTACTTCCTCTTTAATGCATAAAAATACAATATAATACCCAGTTGTATGTTAAAATATAAAAGATGATGTTACGCCGAGTAAATTGATACCAAACATGTCTCGCTTTAAAATGGTGCACGTCTGTGGAATGGCGACAGGCTGTAAATTATACTATCCATAGGCGACGCTTTAAAAGCCTTTACAGGTCACCACTTTAGTGACGGAATTTCTGGGTCTTTCACTGACGTCACGTCCGGCTCAGGTGTAACGCATGCTGGCTCAGAGAGATGCGCGGCGGCGAGGATTGTTATTGAATAGGCTCTATCTAGTGGGTGCCGCAATGTGTTTCGGCTATTATTTTTGATTACTATTTTTAACAAACGTAAGCATTTAAGCGGTGAGGGTCCTGGTGGCCCAAAGCCTTCTGGTGAGTGGCCCCTCATATACTAGGTGGTGGGGCACAGTATATAAGTGGGGCAAAGTATATAAGTGGGGCACAGTATATAAGAAGAGCATCACTGATTCACACATACAATAATAAAATATGCCCTGATGCACCTCCATCCCTCAATAACATAGAAAGTTGCAAAGATTTGCCCTTGGGACTGTGAATGAGGTGCGACATGCCCAATGATACAATGTAAAAAGTAAGTTTATTGGAACATACAACGTCAGCAAGCAAACACAGACAGGTACCGTATTAAGAAACAGATTTGTGATGTTACACATAGTATATTATATATTCATGAGCTGTGTTGCTTTTAAGCCAAACATAACGTTTTGCATTGTTGCCAAAAAGTTTGATTTTGGTTTCATCTGAGCAGAGCACCTTCTTCCACATGTTTGGTGTCTCCCAGGTGGCTTGTGGCAAACTTTAAACACTTTTTATGGATATCTTTAAGAAATGGCTTTCTTCTTGCCACTCTTCCATAAAGGCCAGATTGTTGTCCTATGGACAGCGTCTCCCACCTCAGCTGTAGATCTCTGCAGTTCATCCAGAGTGATCATGGGCCTCTTGGCTGCATCTCTGATCAGTCTTCCCCTTGTATGAGCTGAAAGTTTAGAGGGACGGCCAGGTCTTCGTAGATTTGCAGTGGTCTGATACTCCTTCCATTTCAATATTATCGCTTGCACAGTGCTCCTTGGGATGTTTAAAGCTTTGGAAATATTTTTGTATCCAAATCCAGCTTTAAACTTCTCCACAACAGTATCTCGGACCTGCCTGGTGTGTTCCTTGTTCTTCATGATGCTCTCTGCGCTTTAAACGGACCTCTGAGACTATCACAGTGCAGGTGCATTTATACGGAGACTTGATTACACACAGGTGGATTCTATTTATCATCAATAGTCATTTAGGTCAACATTGGATCATTCAGAGATCCTTACTGAACTTCTAGAGAGAGTTTGCTGCACTGAAAGTAAAGGGGCTGAATAATTTTGCACGCCCAATTTTTCAGTTTTTTATTTGTTAACAAAGTTTGAAATATCCAATAAATTTAGTTCTACTTCATGATTGTGTCCCACTTGTTGTTGATTCTTCACAAAAATTACAGTTTTATATCTTTATGTTTGAAGCCTGAAATGTGGCAAAAGGTCGCAAAGTTCAAGGGGGCCGAATACTTTATCAAGGCACTGTATCGCATCAACCCCTGAGGAATTAAACAGTTGTTGACAAAACACGACAGTTTACCAGGATGCATTTTTATACCTACCATGGATTGCTCTATGGAATACTGAACTTGACTATTAATATACTATGTATAACATATAAACACAGCAGACCGTTGTTATCTCAGTAATCATCACAGAGCTCCTGTGATCCTCCTATTTAGGAACACAGGTCTCTGTGTTGATTCCATAAGCCTATCCCCACACAGTTGGAAAGCACCCCCTAAGCATACATTTAACCCTCTGATCGCCCCTGGTGTTAACCCCTTCTCTGCCAGTGTCATTATTACAGTGACAGTGCATATTTTTAGCACTAATTACTGTAGTAATGTCACTGGTCCCCCCAAAAATGTCAGGGGTCCGATATGTCCGCCGAAATGTCGCAGTCCCGCTAAGAATCGCTGATCCCCGCCATTACTAGTAAAAATAAATAAATAAAAATGACATAAATCTTTCCCTTAGTTTGTAGACGCGCTTGCGTAAACCAATCGAAATACACTTATTGGGGTTTTTTTTACCAAAAATATGTAGCAGAATACAAATTGGCCTAAAATGATGAAAAAATTAGATTTTTAATTTTTTTTTTTTATTGGGAATGTTATATAACAGAAAGTGAGAAATATTGTTTTTTTTTTTTCAGAATTGTCGCTCTGTTTTTTTTTATAGCACAAAAAATAAAAATCGCTGAGGTCAAATACCACCAAAAGAAAGCTCTATTTGTGGGGGAAAAAAGGATGTTTTATTTGGGTACAGCGTCACACGACAGCGCAATTGTCAGTTAAAGTAACGCAGTGCCGAATCGCAAAAAAATTGCCTTGTCATTAAGGGGGTAAAACCTTCAGAAGCTGAAGTGGTTAAGCAAAATTTGTCATAGACTTCTATGGAGGCTTGGGAGAAGCTTTGAAGCACCAATAAAGCGACATGGGGTATCATTTTTAACCAAAGCAAATACAATGTGTAACCAGAACTGTAAGATAACCATTTTAGTTAGTGACTGGGCTGTAACTGAAAAAAATAAAAAAAGGACATCAATTGTATTTAGATACAGCATTGCACGACCGCGCAATTGTCAGTTAAAGTAACGCAGTGCCGAATCATAAAAAATTGCCTGGTCATTAAGGGGGTAAAACCTTCCTGTCCTTCAGTGGCTAATATACAAATTTTTGTAAATAAGAAAGAGTTGGGACTTTAAATGAGAGACATGACATGGCTGGTATTGACACATTTATTGTTGCATAAAAGTATGAAAACATGGCATGTTACAGAGTATTGAATAACCAAAAATATATGAGCTGATAAGTAATCCCCAAGTCCAGATTAATAAAAAACCAACATCACACAATTCCATGGAATAATAGAGTATATAAAACACTTAGTAATACGATCACTGCATCAAACAGGCTCAACGCGTTTCATTAAACAAATTTGCCACTTCTTCAGGAGCAGGTGTGAGATGCATATACTATTTTTTGGGTAAACCAAGAATTGATGGCAGCAGCTAAGTGCTAATTCTCTTTTAGTAACTGCACTTAGGGAGCGCCCTTTCAAGAATGTTAAGGTTAGATTTACCCAGGAGGTCTGGTGGTAGAATTATTGCTTTTGCTCTGAAGTTTGCTCTCACATGTGTCGCGTGATCGGTGTTTTCATAGGACGTGGGACCAGCTCATGCATTTGCCTTTGCGTGCGAACACAAGGGGGACAGGGGCGTGTTATTTATTTATTTATTTTTTATTTATTTTTGTTTTTACGCTGTGCCTTTTTCGTTTTTATCAGTGCCTGTTCACATACGAGCGACGCTACTTCGCACCGCGACCTCCGAGACCTCCGAGGTCGCGGTGCGAGCAGCGCGCCGCGACCTCGGAGCGGCCGCCACGGACTTCATAACATTGAAGTCTATGGCGGTCGCCTCCGGGTCGCCCCAAAGAAGCTCCGGACCCTTTTTCTAGGTCGGAGCGACTTGTGTCGCGCCTACTAGAACGGGTCCGCAGCTTCCCTATGGAAGGCGACCTGCGGCGACCTGTGAGGCGACCAGGTCGCCTCACAGGTCGCCCTAGTGTGAATCGGCACTAAATCACTTTTATTGTACTCACAAAGAATATAAACATCTCTTGTTATAAAAAAAAACGTGACGTGAAAAAAAATTGCGCTATCTGTTGACAAAAAAACGAATTTCCATCCATCTCTGCCTCGTAATAAATCAATTCAAGAAGGACAACCACAGGCCCGTCCCTCCACATATGGTGGTCTTGCCCCCAAGATTAAACCGTTTTGGGAGGAGCTCGCCCCATGTATTAAACAAATGACTCCTAGTCTTATAGAATGCTCACCTATGCATTTTCATTTTCATGGGGGTCCCCTCCTCCATCAAACTCTGCAAAAAAAGCGTTACTTCTCCTTTAGTGAATGCGGCCAAATCATTAATACCTAGATTTGGGAAACAATCCAAGTGCCCTACCCTGTTAGATTGGAAACGGGAGGTGGATGTAACTATGGTGGCTGAACGATGGGTTCGTTTGGTCAAAGACCAACAAGACAAGTTTAACCACTTGGCGACCGCCATCAGTACATATACAACGGCAGGTTGGCTCTGTCCTGTGAAACGACATACCTATACGTCACTTCGCGGGACCGCGAGTGGGGGGTGGCACTGCGCCCATTCGCCACAGGGTTAGCTGACCTGCGGGTCCGGTGGCCTCGATTGCCACAGGGCACCCGTGATCGCTCCCCGTGGAGACAGATTGGCTTTCTGCCATTGTAAACACAGTAGACCACTGTTCTGTCAGCAATGTACACAGGGCTCCTCCTATTTAAGAATACAGGTCTCTGTGTTCATTCCATAAGCCCATCCCCCGCCGCACAGTTAGAAAGCACCCCCTAGGGACACATTTAACCCTTTGATTGCCCCTGGTGTTAACCCCTTCCCTGCCAATGTCATTATTACAGTGACAGTGCATATTTTTAGCACTGATTACTGTAGTAATGTCACTGGTCCCCCCCCCCCCCCGACAAGTGAAAAAATGTTAGTTAGGGGTCAGATCTGTCTGCCGCAATGTTGCAGTCCAGCTAAAAAATTGCAGATCGCGGCCATTACTAGTAAAAAGAAAAATAGTAAAAATTACATAAATCTTTCCCCTAGTTTGTAGATGGGATAACTTTTGCGCAAACCAATCAAAATACGCTTATTGCGATTTTTTTTTTTTACCAAAAATATGTAGCAGAATACAAATTGGCCTAAAATGATGAAAAAAATAGATTTTTAATTTTTTTTGGGAACGTTATATAGCAGAATGTGAAAAATATATATTTTTTTGTGTTTTTTTTTTTTTTTTTACAGAATTGTCGCTCTTATTTTGTTTTAAGCGCAAAAAATAAAAATTGCAGATTTGATCAAATACCACCAAAAAAAAAGCTCTATTTATGGGGAAAAAAGGACATTAGTTTATTTGGGTACAGCGTCGCACGACTGTGCAATTTTCTGTTAAAGTATCACAGTGCCGAATCACAAAAAATGGCCATTAAGGGGGCAAATCCTTTCCGGTCTAGAAGTGGTTAAAATAGGTCAATTGCACTTACAAAACATTGGTTAGAAAAAACAAGCAGTGGAGAGAGGGATCTGACTGTGACTGGTACGGAAGGTAGTGATGTCACAGCTCCTGTCTCCTCCGGACGCGTTTCCCCGTAGAAGGCATAGTCATGGAATGGAGAATGGAGCTGAGACGTCTGTCGCTGGTTTTAAAGCGGCCGAGACACCGGAAGACTAATGTAAACCATGGTAACCAGGGGTCCCAGCACAAAAGGCTGGAAGGATTGTGAATCCATATACAAAAACGGAGACAGGGTGAGTACGAAAGATGAGTGCCAGGCTTTAGAGCAGTTTCTCAACCTAGAGTTCCTCCTGAGGTTGCTAGGGGTTCCTCGAGAAATGGGCAATTTCTGCCTCTCAGATAAGTTCCCATTGTTCCTTTTAGCTATCTGTAAGGGGGTAATTCTTCCCATTGATGACAAGAGTAAGGAGCATTCTTCCCACTGACTGTCACACTAATGTGTCATGAGTTGTAGATTTTTAATTTTTAGCAGGGATTCCCCGAGACCAGAAATTTATTTCAAGGGTTCCTCTGTGTTGAAAAGGTTGAGAAAGGATCATCTAGCTTATCTTATCTTGCCTTACAATAGAACTTCTATCTTACTAATCTAGATCAGGGTTTCTCAACCAGGGTTCCTCCTGAGGTTGCTAGGGGTTCCTTGAGCAATGGGAATTTTCTGCCTCTCAGATAAGTTCCCAACGACACCATTGTTCCTTTTAGCTATCTGTAAGCGGGTAATTCTTCCCATTGATGACAAGAGTAAGGAGCATTCTTCCCACCGACTGTCACACTAATGTGTCATGAGTTGTAGATTTTTAATTTTTAGCAGGGGTTCCCCGAGACCAGAAATTTATTTCAAGGGTTCCTCTGTGTTGAAAAGGTTGAGAAAGGCTGTTCTAGAGTGTGAGCCCAGCTTAGTGATTCCATGAACCCTTTCAGCTGTTTTTGCATTATTTTTGCACACGTTAAAATTGACACGTTGGGCCTAAAGTGGAACTGCACTGCATCTGAGCACCACAAACCAAAAATGCGATTTAATTCATTTGTATAATTCAAAAGAAATCTTCCCCATCCATCCGTGTCTCCATGCTTTATTTTGCAGAGGAAATCATTTTGAAAAACACACCCCTACCCCTAGCATTTCTGGTCATGGCCATCTTGAATAAGGGCAGATGCAAGGCCGGCCATGGGCCCCGCTGGGTCCATTGGACCCAGGCAGCACTTGGAGAGGGGCAGCAAATTGACTCCCAAGATTTTTTTTCCAGCAGTTTTGTGTGTCATCAGTTTATGGGGCGTTATGGGTGGCATTTCCCATAACGCGGAGGCGGAGCGTCTCCTCCAGGGAATGTCCCTTGCGTCATCGTGGTGTGTGCAATGACGTCAGACATCAGCGCCCTCCATCTCAAGCAGGGGAGGCTGAATCTTCTAGGGCGGTGGGTGTGGCAGACACAGGAGTGACAGGGGGACTGAGGACAGACAGTGGGTGTTTGGTGGACCAGTCTGGTGGTGAGTTATGAAAGAAGATAACAGTATATACAGTAATATTTTCTAAATTATATAAAAATAATGGATGTGGGTGCCTTTTTTTGGGTGTGATTTTTTTTTTTTTGGGGGGGGGGGGGCAGCTTTCATTCTTGGTCCCAGGCAGCACAATGTCATGGGCCAGCCCTGGGCAGATGATTAATTTATCAGTTACTTCCTGGAATCCATCTGCCCTTGGGTCAGGCATAGGCTGGGCTTCGAATCCTCCATTCTCTCCTGAACACTCCTGGGATGTATGACATCTTTTGCCTAGGCATGGAAACCAGGAAGAAATGTAATAAAAAAAGTTTAAAGCAAGTAAATATGATCTACTTCAGAAAAAAACAAGAAGCAGTTCCCCCAGGGGGTTTTTAGAAGCAAAAAAACCCTCTAACCCTAACCCTTAACCCCTAACCCTAAATCTAACTAACCCTTTAATCCTTAACCTCTAACCCTAAGTCTAACTAGCCTCTAACCCCTAACCCTGAGCCTAAACCCTAACCTTCTAACTCTAACCCCTAACCCTCTAATCCTAACCCTAACCCTTCTCCCTTCCTAATGTGTTTTTCTATTTTTAGTTAATATGATCTATTTTCCTATCTATTTACAAATGCTAGCAACATGAGGATTAAAAATAGTTCATGTTGATTGAGAGAGTGAAGATCCAAGATTAGATAAAACCCCCAAACATGTATATTCTGAAAGCAGAGGTCCAGGGGAATAACTTGTTGCGGTGATCCTTGCATACAAATCTCACCTGCATATCTGGGTTTATTTTCTACTTTCCCCATTTTCTATGGTCTGATCTTTTCTACAATACTTTGTTATAATAATGTAACACTTTGTGTATTGTATTGTACACAAATGTATACAGACTCCGCCTCCACATTCCAGGCAAGTCATTTTCCTGACCAATTGGATTTCTTCCTTTATCATTTCCTTATATTTTCTTTACTGCAATCTTGTTAAAATATTGTTACAATTAAGAACAATTATTGAACAAAAAAAAAAAAAAATTGTGTGTGCCGGTGCAATGACGACAAACTTCGGCATCACAAAATTGCATATAGGTGACGCTTTATAAAAGCCTGTAGGGGTCATCAATTTAGAGTTAACTGTACAAAATAGCCGAGAGTGCAGTGGTAAGGCGTATATCATTTACAGCCCAGTGCAGTGGCGGCTGGTGCTCAAAATTTTGCGCAAACAGAAAAATGAGTGACCAGCATGCCCCCAATCAATGCAGAGCACCACAGCGTGCCCCCAATCAATGCAGAGCGCCACAGCATGCCCCCAATCAATGCAGAGTGCCACAGCATGCCCCCAACCAATGCAGAGCGCCACAGCGTGCCCCCAACCAATGCAGAGCGCCACAGCGTGCCCCCAATCAATGCAGAGCGCCACAGCGTGCCCCCAATCAATGCAGAGTGCCACAGCATGCCCTCAATCAATGCAGAGTGCCACAGCATGCCACCCAATCAATGCAGAATGCCACAGCGTGCCCCCAATCAATGCAGAATGCCACAGCGTGCCCCCAATCAATGCAGAGTGCCACAGCGTGCCCCCAATCAATGCAGAGTGCCACAGCATGCCCTCAATCAATGCAGAATGCCACAGCATGCCCCCACCAATGCAGAGTGCCACAGCATGCCCCCACCAATGCAGAATGCCACAGCGTGCCCCCAATCAATGCAGAATGCCACAGCGTGCCCCCCAATCAATGCAGAGTGCAACAGCGTGCTCCCCAATCAATGCAGAGTGCCACAGTGTGCCCCCAATCAATGCAGAGTGCCACAGCATGCCCCCCAATCAATGCAGAGTGCCACAGCATGCCCCCATCAATGCAGAGACCAGCGTGCGCGCCCCTTTCAATGCAGTGTGGGCTCCCCCCCCCCCCGAGACTAATGCACTTACCTGGCGGCGGCTTCTCTTCAGTCCCGGCGGCGGCTTCTCCTCACTCTGTCCCCCGGCGCGTCTCCTGCAGTCCTCCCGCTCCAGCCTCCTCCTCGGCCAATGGCATGGGGTTTGCCTTGCAGCCAATCAGGAAGCGCGTATCGAACGCACTTCCTGATTGGCCAGGAGGAGGATCGGTGTGGCAATAGCGAATTTTCATTCGCTATTGTCTCACAATGGGTGGGCTCGGGACGCACTGCTCTGCGCCCGAGCCCACCCTTTGCATCACCCTATTAGAGCCTCTGGCTCTAATCAGGTGATGTAAAAAAAAAAAAACCCCCATTAACCACTTTACCACCGGAGGATTTTGCTGTCTTACGTCCAGGCCACTTTTTGCGATTCCGCACTGTGCGAATTTACCTGACAATTGCGCAGTCATGCAACGCTGTACCCAAACGAAATTTACGTCCTTCTTTTCCCCACAAACAGAGCTTTCTTTTGGTGGTATTTGATCACCTGTGCGATTTTTACTTTTTGCGCTATAAACAAAAAAAGAGCGTAAATTTTGAAAAAATAACAATATTTTTCACATTTTTTATATGAAATTCCCCCCAAAAAAATGTAAAAATCAAAATTTTTTAAATTTTTAGCCAATTTGTTTTCTGCTACCTATGTTTGGTAAAAAAAATCACAATAAGCGTATTTTGATTGGTTTGTGCAAAAGTTATTACGTTTACTAACTAAGGGAAAGATTTCTGTCATTTTTGGTGTTTTTTTTTTTAATGGCTGCGATCTGCGATTTTTTTTTGCGGGACTGCGACATTGGGGCGGACAGATCGGACCCTTGACTGACATTTTTGACACTTTTGGGGGTACCAGTGACATTACTACAGTAATCAGTGCTATACATATGCACTGTTACTGTAAAAATGACACTGGCAGGGAAGGGGTTAATTTTATTGGAGAGGGAGGGGTTAATGTATGCCTGGTGCTTACTATCGTGTGTGAGGGGAGGTGACTGAGTGACACAGGGACAGATTGCAGGTTCAGCTATGCTGAACTCTGCAATTTGACCCGCTCTGTCACTTAGGAGATTCGCCCACAAGCGGGCGGATCTCCACACTAGATCTGCGACGATCGGGGAAGAGCGGAGGTGATCACCGCCGCTCCTCCCCTGGCCCGACTCCCGCTGTGACTGAATACAGCGGGAGCGAGCCTCTGGCGGCACGCGTGTGCCGCCCACAAGGGGAGGAGTCCAGCAACGTAGGTCTACGTCGCTGGACGGGAACGAGCCACTTTGCCGCAGTACAGTCAAAGTGACTGGTCGGCAAGTGGTTAAGCTCCATGCGTCCGGCGCCCTGCATGCAGATTAGGGGGCCGGAAGCATGGATGGGGGTGCCTGTGCCCCCAACACACCGGCCGCCACTGGCCCAGTGTATAGAGTGCAGTGGTCAGGACTCAGGAGTATATCATATACAGCTCAGGGTACACAGTGCAGTTATCAGGAGTATATCATATACAGCCCAGGGTACACAATGCAATGGTCAGGAATATATCATATATATATCTCAGGGTACAGAGTTCAGTGGTCAGGAGAATATCATATACTGCCCAGCATACAGAGTGCAGTAAGCTCTCGCTTAACTGGAACAAGTCTGTTTTTACAAATGTTTGATCACATATGTTCTAGCGCCTATTAATTTAACGGGCTTAATGTCTAGTACTTTAATAATTCAGATTCAGAATACTTTAATAATCCCGATTCAGAATACTTTAATAATCCTGATTCAGAATACTTTAATAATCCTAAAGGGAAATTAGTGAGCGTAAGCAAATAAATTATAGCAAAGCAAATAACCAATCCAACAATCTAACTATGAAAAATGGAGGGAAGCTCACATAAACAGGGCATGACAACGGGAGCAGAGATGGGATACTAGAATGCATGATACCAGATACAGGACACAAGATAAAGGATCCAACATGGATGTGGCTCACAGGCAGAACACTGATGAACGTTAAGGGAGGGATCAAATACCTTCCCAGCATCCAGCATCAGGGGGAACCAAATTACTGAGATCTGCTGGCTGCGTGTAGAAACCTGCTTTTGGCCGCTGGAGCTGCGTCTTTTAACTCTGGGAACCACAGTGCCACCAGCAGGTGATCCACTTCCTGACAGTTACCCCCCCCCCCCAATTAAGGAGAGGCCTCTGGACACTCCACTTGGCCTTGAACATAAAAGTTCATGTGAGTGATCCTTGAACTGAATAAGTCCAAAAAAAGGAGAAGATCTCCCATCATATGTGGCTAAATCCTTTCCTAATATTACTAGTCCTTCAACTCCCAGGATATCCCACCGAGGTCTGGGGCCGGAAACTGGCTGGGTGCCCCACAGATCAGATCTTTTATTAAGCACAACAGTTGGAATTTGCAGTTCCACAGGACAGCAAATATTGTAATTCTTGGATCATATTGGCCTTCTGATGGCTTAGCACCAGAGTCTCTAACCCATACAGGTACCCTTACTCCAGGGTGTCCCATTGCAATTGGAAATTTCACATCTTAGTTGCTAGTCTGGTTTCTAGAAACTGCTTTGCATTTTAACAGTCACCCAGGTCTTTCCAAGGCAATGGTTACCCATTCCAGGTTCCCCAACACAGTCTTTCTCAACTGGGATTTCCCTGCACCCTGGGATGCTACCTGAGGTCCTCAGGGATATCACAGCATCCTGGTTGAGAAAAGCTGTCAGAACCAACTGAACTCCCGCTCCATCAAACTGTACCTCGGCACAGCAAGTGCTTGGTCGGAAAAATTAAAGCAGTAGAAGTGGGAGGCAGGTTTCTGAGTCCTGAGCTCTCCTTGTCCCCCTACAGGGCAGTCCTGGGCAGTGCAGTACCAGATGCATATGCAGGTAGCTTTAATGCAGTTTTTAAAAAGGCTGTGTGTATGTATGTTTGTGCATGCATGTACAGTATGTATGTATATTATATGTGTGTGTGTGAATATATGTGTGTACGTGTGCCTTAGGGCTTATTCATAATAGCTGCACGTACTGCCACTCCTTTGAATATCAAACCATGTTCAAATCACTTTTCAGAGGCATTTGACAGGCAATGAAGAGGTGATATGTTGGCTCCTCACCGCCTATTTTAACCCCTAAATGCAGCACCACCATTCCACAGCCACATGCGGTGTACACGGTTGTGGGGGGGCAGGACGGCCTATTCACCTGGGGATATTCTTGCATGTGTACGTCTTTGGCTGTTGCCACTACAGCTATAGCAGGAGTAGGCTGGGCAGCAGGCACCAGACCAGAAGACAGAAGATTGGTAGAGCAATATGGTCAGGAGGGGCTGACTGGCAACATTCGGCCCAGGGGGCAAGTACAAGCCAGAGGCCCATGGTGCCTCTTCCCACTCTCCCTCTTCCTGGCCTCCTCCTGACCCCCATTCCAGGCTGAAGCTCCGCTCCAGGTACTCTATACTAACTGGCCAAATCCAGGTTCTTGACCTGGCCACCAGGGAGGGGGGGGTTGTGTGGACCTGGGACAGCTCAGTCGGGGCTGGACAGGGAAGGAGAGTCTAAAGTGGGGCATGGAACCGGCCTTAGCTCAGACACAGTTTACACCATCCATGTTAGGGGGGAGGCCAGCGCTCTGTCCTTGTCTTCTTCCCGCACTCATTAGGTGAACGGCAGGGACTTTTTACTTCTCTTCACCAGGAATCCTTTAGGCATGTTTGTGTCAGAAGCAGTGCAGCCATTTTACGGGGCATCAGAGAGGCTCGGGGGGCAATTGCCCCCCTGGCCCAGTCCTGAGGCTGGGGGACTGGGATATGGACTTGGTGCATAGAGGCTTTAAAGGCTAAGTTCACTTTTTTCTAAATGTCTAAATGGGATTCTAAATGACATCATCACTTGAGTTGATACTTACAATTCTGGATGGATGATTCTGATTAGCCGTGTTCTCTTCTGGCATATTCCTAAAATGTTTATCGTGTTCCCTGACCTTGAGCATTAAGACCCCATATGAGACATTTCCTCACAACCATTGTACTGTTGTACCATTTGGTTTGATATTGTTTAACTTCGATGGACAAATACCCATACACTTTTTTAAGACCATGTATAGGAATCAGTTAAGTTGGACCGTGTCCCCCTAATGAATATACTCTCAACTGTCTGTCTCAGATCATCGCTTTTTACCCATCTTATGCCCTTTTAGCTGTATTGCATTCAAATCCAAGTTTATGTCCCACATTCCCCTGGGAGGCCCTGTCCTCTATTCCATCTGGGTCATCACTGATTATACAACCCTCTCAAGTCAAACTCCTGAAGAAGCGCTATATCCGTGAAACATGTAGAGTATGAGAGGATCTTGTCTGGGGTTTTTTTCCCCCCCTTTCAGGGGAGACACCACAGCCGACACCCAATCTATAAGAGGAGGGTTCGCATGTTGTAATTTCCCAGTCTTGGATCCACCTCACAGTGGACCCTTTCTGCATATTTGTTATATAATTTGATACAATAATTTTTTTTGTGTGTTGCCCCTCTAGGGGATGTCTGTTATCTATGTATACATAATAAACTTTTTTATATTTATAATATCTTCTCATTGTAAGTTCATAGGGTACCATGAAAGTCCTCAGTGTCCCCAGTTCGCTAGTGTATTGTGTCCAATTTTAGGACAAAGGTACCCAGTTAATTACTAAATACTTTGTGTAGCACATACTATATATTTTTCTAAATGTCAGCTTCCCTATGTACCACGATTTCCTTAATGTACCTTTGTTACAGAAAAGAGCTTTCTTTATATTCTAGAGCAGGTCTTACCTCAGCTTCCATTTTTTTGTATAGAAAGCTCCTCCATTACTTCCTGGTATACGTCCTTTGAGACGGGAAAACTGTTAGAGTCAGGAAGTACTTTAGCAGCTGACCTCATTAAAACAAACTCTGCACCTTCCCTCCCCTTTTAGGACGTGAAAGATAGGTGTGACCACCAATTATATAGTTTTGGTAACTCTAAAGGAGATTGTCCTTTTGTCAATTTGTATACTGTAAGGCCATGCCCTACACACATAAAATGAACTAGTTGACGTTTTGGTGCGATTGTTAACGGCACACCAAACATTTATTTCAGGTACTTATATAGCGCTGTCAATTTACGCAGCGCTTAACATATACATTGTACATTCACATCAGTCCCTGCCCTCAAGGAGCTTACAATCTAAGGCCCCTAACTCACATACATACACAGTAGGGCCAATTTTTTTTTTTTTTATACAGGATCCAATTAACCTACCAGCGTGTCTTTGGAGTGTGGGAGGAAACCGGAGTACCCAGAGGAAACCCACGCAGGCACAGGGAGAACATGCAAACTCCAGGCAGGTAGTGTCGTGGCTGGGATTTGAACCAGTGACTCTCTTGCTGCTAGGTGAAAGTGCTAACCACTACACCACTGTGCCGCCCACCAAACATAGAAGCAAACCAGCATTTTGCCATCTGAAAATCGTGAGACATCATGAAAATAGTGGCCATGTTTAGGGCAGGCCATTAAAATCAATGGGCATGGATATCCATCACCAGCAGGGATGACCAGATTAGTGAGCAACACCTAAGGAAGCTGGAGTCAGAGTATGTATAAATAAGGTTTAATAAAGTACACAACACCCAACTAACGTCAACAGACCATAAACAAAGCAAAAGTGACATATAAATGTGACGGTGAAGCAAATAGCCAACCCAACACCTTAAATATAAAACACTACGTAGAAATTGAGGAGTGCTCAAATAAACATGGCAGGACCGGGACTGGGACTGAGAATAAAGGGAGCAGAGATGAGATAAAAGGATACAAGATACAGGATCAAGCAGGGAAAGGGCTCACAGGCAGAACACTGGGGCACTGATGAAAGTTAAGGGGAGAGATCATATACCTTCCCTGTTGCCAATATCAGGTGGAGCCTAATTACTGGGATCTGCTAGCTGCTGGTGGCCACCAGAAATGCATCCTTCAGCTCTGGGAACCACTGTGCCACCAGCAGGTTTTTTTTGTTTTTAAAGCCCGTGGTGTGTGAAACACACTCAAAAGACTTACACCCGGTGCATAAAAAAGTGCACACACGCAAACGTGAACACACAAAAAGTGCACAAGGCGTACACACATGGCCCTCCTCCGAAGAGGAAGGGGCCTGACCCTGATCTCCCGGGGCGCAAAGCTCCTGACAGGGACTGAGGTACTCACTTAGGTCCACCCAGCCGAAGCCGGGCAGACCCCATTCTTCAGGGGGACTGCCGAAACAGCCCACCCCGAGTACTAGGTAGGGCTCCCCCGAAGGGAGACCCCATGGGGGAGGGCGAACTAAGCCAAAAGGCCATATCCACCCCCTCCCAAGACTTACAGGGCAGGCCCGAGGACCTACGCCATCCAAGTCGTGCAGTGACACAACAACCAAAAAGGGACATACGTGAACACACAAACAAAGAAAAACAGAGTGGGGAAAAGGGAAGTGGAGAAGTGCTGGGTAGTGCCTAAGTGCTAGACCTCGGCAGGCCCCCCGGCCAGGAATAAAAAATTCCTCTGGTGTTGGCCAAAAGGCCCACCCCAAGAGGCAGGTGCAGAAAAAGTGTGATGGTGCAGTGACCAAGGTGCCACAAAAACTCAGGTGAGCTGCCCCTCACCAGTGAAATTGAGGCACCCCTGGGCTGCCACCCCAGGGGCACGTACACCACGGGCTTTTTCGGTCTCAGCCCCCGGCCAGACCCAGTGTAGCCCTATCCCATCAGGAGGCATCAGAATTTTAGACAGCTTAGGGAGAACCTGCCTTCAACTGGGGACAAGCCTTTTGCAAGGCCAGATTCAACCCAGGAGGAAAGGTTCCCCCACCACCATCCGCCATTCCTTACCAATCACATCCAGGAGCAGTACTAACCGGAAAATTGGCGAAACCGGCTTTCCCGCTCCCTTCAAACTGACAGGGGCGGACCTATTCAAATCAGAAGGCAACGGACCCATCCGGCTTTCTTTGACAGTGCCTACTTCCCGGTCCTCCAGTTACGCCCAGAGCGCCCCGGTTCATTTCAGCCCCTGCCGATACTAACCATCAGGGTCCATACCAACTGATAAGAACAGATACTACACTTGATCTTAGCCAAAAGGCCGAGAAGCGATACCAGCAGGTTTTTTTTTTTTTTTTTTTTTTTTTTTTAAGCCCGTGGTGTGTGAAACACACTCAAAAGACTTACACCCGGTGCATAAAAAAGTGCACACACGCAAACGTGAACACACAAAAAAGTGCACAAGGCGTACACACATGGCCCTCCTCCGAAGAGGAAAGGCCCTGACCCTGATCCCCCGGGGCGCGAAGCTCCTGACAGGGACTGAGGTACTCACTTAGGTCCACCCAGCCGAAGCCGGGCAGACCCCATTCTTCAGGGGGACTGCCGAAACAGCCCACCCCGAGTACTAGGTAGGGCTCCCCCGAAGGGAGACCCCATGGGAGAGGGCGAACTAAGCCAAAAGGCCATATCCACCCCCTCCCAAGACTTACAGGGCAGGCCCGAGGACCTACGCCATCCAAGTCGTGCAGTGACACAACAACCAAAAAGGGACATACGTGGACACACAAACAAAGAAAAAACAGAGTGGGGAAAAGGGAAGTGGAGAAGTGCTGGGTAGTGCCTAAGTGCTAGACCTCGGCAGGCCCCCCGGCCAGGAATAAAAAATTCCTCTGGTGTTGGCCAAAAGGCCCACCCCAAGAGGCAGGTGCAGAAAAAGTGTGATGGTGCAGTGACCAAGGTGCCACAAAAACTCAGGTGAGCTGCCCCTCACCAGTGAAATTGAGGCACCCCTGGGCTGCCACCCCAGGGGCACGTACACCACGGGCTTTTTCGGTCTCAGCCCCCGGCCAGACCCAGTGTAGCCCTATCCCATCAGGAGGCATCAGAATTTTAGACAGCTTAGGGAGAACCTGCCTTCAACTGGGGACAAGCCTTTTGCAAGGCCAGATTCAACCCAGGAGGAAAGGTTCCCCCACCACCATCCGCCATTCCTTACCAATCACATCCAGGAGCAGTACTAACCGGAAAACTGGCGAAACCGGCTTTCCCGCTCCCTTCAAACTGACAGGGGCGGACCCATTCAAATCAGAAGGCAACGGACCCATCCGGCTTTCTCTGACAGTGCCTACTTCCCGGTCCCCCAGTGACGTCTGGAGCGCCCCGGTTCATTTCAGCCCCTGCCGATACTAACCCTCAGGGTCCATACCAACTGATAAGAACAGATACTACACTTGATCTTAGCCAAAAGGCCGAGAAGCGATACCAGCAGGTGATCCAGATCCTAACAGCCTTGTGTACAGAGTGGAGTACTAGAACCATGTAAGATATATAGTCACTAGTAGGATTGTACATTTAGGGGCAACTCGGTGTGGATGAACATGTCAGCTTCTGACTGTCAATGGTTGCTAAGAAAGCAGTGGCTGCTTGCACCCGCAGTGTCCTTACCAACTACTGACATCACCAGCTCATTTACTTACATGGCTGGGAATCTCCAGGAAATTGACTGGGTTACATCATCGGGTAAGCTTGCTGCCTGGCCAATTTACATAAACAGCGGGGCGTGTGCTCTCTTACTTTCAGGAGAACTTACACACATGTTCTCCCAGAAGTACATGCCATGTACGCTCCCTAGGGTGTATAGTGGTGCAATCTGTGAGCTTGCTGCCCGGCCAATTTACATAAACAGCGGGGCATGTGCTCTATTTTCAGGGGATATTACCCACATGTTCTCCCAGAAGCACATGCCATGTGCGGTCCCTAGGGTACTTAGTGGTGCAATCTGTGAACCCCGGTGTCCATCAGACACTACCGGTCACCGAATACGTTACTCGGCCACTTTGAGCGACCATGTGATTACTGTGACCAATCACAGTTAACAGTACTAAACAATTGTGTCATTCACAAAGACTTGTTTATTACTGTTTGAGCTCTCTGATTGCTCAATCACAACGGCCCTGTACCTTGTGATAGCTGTGACCAATTACAACTTCAAAGTGTCTACTGATTGCTTATTACAGTGTCCCTGATCACCGCCACACCATTTACAGTGTCCCTGATCACCGCCACACCAGTTATTGTGGCCTTGTTCCCCACCACACCAGTTACAGTGTCCCTGATCACAAGTGATGGGAATAACGGCGTTACTAACGGCGTTACTTTTGTAAGTAACCAGTAATCAAATGAATTATTGTTTGCCCCTTAGTAACGCCATTACCGTTACTGACAATAAAATGCGCCATTACTATAATTGATTGGTGGGCATTCAGGGGGCGGCCACAATGAGAGGGAGTGTGGAACTGTGAGCTATCAAACTGATGTCGGGGTGGGCGGAGCAGATACTTGGGGATCTGCCCCTTTGTCCCGTTTACTAGTAGCAAGCCTCCTGGACGGCATTAGGTGTGCAGCCCTTCCTGCCCTCCCCTCCTCTCAGCGCCTGGTCCAACTACATGTGCAGCTCCACGCACTGCTACTTCCCAATTTCCTCGATTGAGCAGGAGGTGGGGGTGAGGGAGCTGCTGGCAGTGGTGCTGTGGGATTTGGCTGCCCTGGAGGGACACCCGAGACCAAAGAACAGAAGGATGAGCCATGAGCCATGACCCGTGAGGAGGCGGTAGGTGAGCTGTGCGAGGCAGTGCTGCGTCTGCTGGGGGGAAGGTGAGGCTGGTGCATGTGCTGTGTATTATATGTTACTGGTCAGTGTGAACACTGCTCCTCCACCTAACACACTGCTCCCCCCACTGACAAACTTCCCACCCTCTAACACTCCCCTCCCCCTGACACACTGCTCCTCCCTCTGACAAACTGCTTCCCCCTCTGACAAACTTCCCCCCCCCTCTTACACACTGCTCCACCCTCTGACAAACTCCCCCCCGACACACTGCTACCCCTCTGACACACTTCTCCCCCCCCCCCTCTGATGCACTCCCCCCCTCTGACACACTCCCCCCAACACACTGATCCCCCCCTCTGACACACTGATCACCCCCCTCTGACACACTGCTCCTCCCCTCTGACACACTGATCCCCCCCGACACACTGCTCCCCCTCCTCTGACACACTGATCCCCCCCTCCGACACACTGCTCCCCCCGACACACTGCTCCCCCCCTGACACACTGCTCCCCCCCCTGACACACTGCTCCCCCCTCTTACACACTGCTCCCCTCATGTAACCAAGCCATTACCGGCTTGAACAAGCATCTGATCAAACCGATACTGGTTTGATTGGAGGCCAGAGGAGAGACATGGGGTCTAATAGAGCCCAGATCTCTCCATAAAGAGGACCTGTCATGGCCCATGCTATCGCAAGGGATGTTGTTCATCCCTTCTGATAGCAATAAAAGAGATAAAAAAGAAATGTAAAGATACAGGGTAAAAAAAAAAAAAGTTAAATAAAATAAAATGTAAAACTTTTTTTTTTTTTATAGCTTCTCTTCCCCCGTGCTCATGCGCAATTGCCAGAGGCAGAGTAGTGCAACATTAAAATAGTGATTAGTGTACAATGTTTAAAATATTTTTAAAGTAACGCAATAGTTTCCCTGGTAATTAGTTACTTTTTTACTGATGTGAGAAGTAACTATAACTAATTACTTTTTTAAGTCACATGCCCAACATTGCTGATCACCACCACACTAGTCACAGTGTCCCTGATCATTACCACACTGGTCATATTGTCCCAGATCACTGCCACAGCAGTTTTTTTTTTACACAAAAGTACAAACCCGATTCCAAAAAGCTGGGACACTACAAATTGTGAATAAAAAGAGAATGCAATGATGTGGAAGTTTCAAATTTCAGTATTTTATTCAGAATACAACATAGATGACATATCAAATGTTTAAACTGAGAAAATGTATAATTTTAAGGCTGCATTCACATGTCAGCGTATGATCGCGGGCAGAACCGCCGCGGTTCCGCCCGCGATTCTGCGATTTATTGCAAATCGCGGGACGCCTAGCGTTGCCCGTTGATTTGCAATAGCCCCCCAAACGCCGAGCGATGTTGCCGCGATTTACGCCTGCCGAATCGCGGCAACATCGCGCAAACAAAATCGCGGGACGCAATACGCTCCAAAGAAGCTCTTGTACTTTTTTGGAGCGTATTGCGGCGGTTCTGCCCGCGATCATACGCTGACATGTGAATGCAGCCTAAGGGAAAAATACGTTGATTTTACATTTCATGGTATCAACGCATTTCAAAAAAGTTGGGACAAGGCCATGTTTACCACTGTGTGGCATCCCCTCTTTTTTTTATAACAGTCTGCAAATGTCTGGGGACTGAGGAGACAATTTGCTCAAGTTTAGGAATAGGAATGTTGTCCCATTCTTGTCTAATACAGGCTTCTAGTTGTTCAACTGTCTTAGGTCTTCTTTGTCGCATCTTCCTCTTTATGATGCGCCAAATGTTTTCTATGGGTGAAAGATCTGGACTGCAGGCTGGCCATTTCAGTACCCGGATCCTTCTTCTACACAGCCATGATGTTGTAATTGATGCAGTATGTGGTCTGGCATTGTCATGTTGGAAAATGCAAGCTCTTCCCTGAAAGAGACAACGCCTGGATGGGAGCATATGTTGTTCTAGAACTTGGATATACCTTTCAGCATTGATGGTGCCTTTCCAGTTGTGTAAGTTGCCCATGCCACACTCACTCATGCAACCCCATACAATCAGAGATGCAGGCTTCTGAACTGAGCGCTGAGAACAACTTGGGTTGTCCTTGTAAGAGTTGTATAAAGTACTTGAAACCCATACTTGAGTAAAAGTACAAGTGCTCGATCAAAAAGTGACTTGAGTAGAAGTGGAAGTGCTCGATCAAAAAGTGACTTGAGTAGAAGTACTAAAGTATTCAACATTTTTTGTACTTAAGTATTGCAAGTAGTTTTTTTTTTAAATTTTGCTACTCAAGTACTGAAAGTAAAAGTACCAGTAGTTTTGAAAAAATAATTGCTACTCAAGTACTGAAAGTAAAAGTACAAGTACTAGGTTATGTAGTTATTAAAGAAAGAAGTCAAAAGTTTGAACATTATATTGTTTTTTATTATTTCAAATGCAGCTTTTATTTATACATACAGTAGCATTTATTTTCGTATGCGCTGATAATACACATGTTTTGAGCTTCATGAAACCTGCCATCTACTGTTCTGGCAGTGGTAATTTTTATAATTGTAACTATGCAGCACAAAAAAAAAATATCGGAGTAGAAGTATTGAAATCATTGAAAAAATGTAGTGAAGTAAAAGTGGAAGTAGGAGAAAAAAATTCTACTCCAGGAAAGTACAGATACCGCCTTTCGGTACTTAAGTACAGTAGTGAAGTAGTTCTACTTAGTTACTATACATCTCTGGTCCTTGTCCTCTTTAATCCGGATGACATGGCGTCTCAATTTTCCAAAAAGAACTTCAATTTTTGATTAGTCTGACCACAGAACAGTTTTCCACTTTGCCACAGTCCATTTTAAATGAGCCCCTTGGCCCAGAGGAAACGCCTGCGCTTCTGGATCATGTTTAGATATGGCTTCTTTTTTGGCCTATAGAGTTTTAGCCGGCAACGGCGAATGGCACAGTGGATTGTGTTCACCGACAATGTTTTCTGGAAGTATTCCTGAGCCCATGTTGTGATTTCCATTACAGTAGCATTCCTGTATGTGATGCAGGGCCGTCTATTGCCCCGTACACACGCATCGATAGTTGGCCGTGAATTTTCGGCCAACGTCCGATTTTTGGCTTGTTAGTATGATGCTTTCGACAACCGACTCCGACTTTTCGGCCGAATAAAATCTGGTGTGCAGGCTATAAAATTTTTGTTGGCCGTCACCACAACGGCCGATTTTCCGTCAGTCAGTACAGATTTCGGCAGACAAAAATCTGATGAGCAAGACTGGGCATGCTCAGAGATGAAAAAACACACGGAAAGTAAACCATCACATGACATCACTTCTGAAGGAGAAAATTCGTGTGCAGTCTAGAGCACATTTCAACCAACACAACACTGGACAAAAGTCGGCTGATCGGTCGGCCGATAATCGTTGCGTGTGTACGAGGCATAAGGGCCTGAAGATAACGGGCATCCAGTATGGTTTTATGGCCTTGACCCTTACACACAGAGATTGTTCCAGATTCTCTGAATCTTTGGATGATATTATGCACTGTAGATGATGATAACTTCAAACTCATTGCAATTTTTCTCTGAGAAACTCCTTTCTGATATTGCTCCACTATTTTTGGCCGCAGCATTGGGGGAATTGGTGATCCTCTGCCCATCTTGACTTCTGAGAGATACTGCCACTCCGAGAGGCTCTTTTTATACCCAATCATGCTGCCAATTGACCTAATAAGTTGCAAATTGGTCCTCCAGCTGTTCCTTATATGTATATTTAACTTTTCTGGCCTCTTATTGCTACCTGTCCCAACTTTTTGGAATTTGTAGCTCTCATGAAATCCAAAATGAGCCAATATTTGGCATGACATTTCAAAATGTCTCACTTTCAACATTTGATATGTTATCTATGTTATATTGTGAATACAATATAAGTTTATTAGAATTGTAAAGTAATCCATTCCTTTTTTACTCACAATTTGTACAGTGTCCCGACTTTTTTGGGGTTGGGTTTTATTAAATAATAAGATATTCCTCGCACACAGCATAGGTATACTTAGAATAACACCCCATAACACATTCTGTTACTTCTTACCAAGTATGGGGATACCACATGATTTTTTTTTTTTTTTTTTACAGTCTAACCACATGGGGGGCGAAAACTCTATTGCAAATAACAGCTCCCAAAATAAACTGCTGAATGTCTACAAACGGTAGGGAATTCTGGTTAATGTCAGTGACCAAATACCTTCATGACCATTTGTGGTACATGACATCCCCTGGGAATCCCACTGGCTTGTTTATAATGTGAAACAAGCCATCGGGTGGGCAGGAAGCTGTCATTTAGTGGTGGTAGTGACACTGCCACTAAATAAATGACTTTAGGCTCCAAAAAAAGGTCTCCATTGATGGCTACCTAGTAATTTGGCAAGTGAGTGCACCAACCAAATCTGACCATTTATTTTGCCCATTCGATAAAGTTTGAACAGTTTGGGCTTGGGGGAAACTCATGGTCAAAACAAACCCTAAGCTCATCCTCACTGAGAAACTGTTTATTTCTCAAAGAACTCATGAGGACCTTTGGAGGAACCCTGGCTGAGAAAGGCTGGACTAGGCAGTAATATAGTTCTAACGCCCTTGGTGGGAGTGGAGATGACCCCATCTGTAAGGATATACAGTTGTAGGGATGTGCTGCTCTCTTCTGTCTGTAAATACCTATGCTTTAAATATACACAGTTAATTATGTATGCACTGCCTTTCTCTGGGAGCTGGGTTTAAAACAACACCCCTGAGGAAGGAAGTGGATAGAGAGGTTTTTGGAGACTACATGTCTACACACAGGAGCCGCATATATTTCAACGAGGGCAAAAGCAGGTACTATTAGGTAATTATACCTATGGTCTAATGGTTTAAATGCAGCTGCCCATAGCTTCCTGAGTGTTTGTCTAAACCCTTCAAACAGATCTATCTTTGTCCTAATGTTATTATCTCACATGCACAGTGCCAGGTAGCTAGGTCTGCGCTATTGAATGTATAGTGGTCAACTTGCTGTATGTTGGTAGGTGAACCTGTTTATTGCAATAGAGTTTATATGCAGCCCCTGTTAGTCTAGTTAACACTGTCTCTTCTGGTCTGGGATTCTATAGCTAGTTTTAGCTGAGGCCTCAATAACCAGCATCGGCTAGAACCAGGTTAGGCATCTGACGGCCATTTCTGGTAGTTAGAGGTCTGGTAGTATGACAGACTAGATGGTACTAGGGACTAAGTAAAGAGTAGATAGGCTGACTTTGAGTTCCAGTCCCTCACCACGGTTTCCACAGCTGGAGGGCCTCCTCATCACCTTAGATCTTGTCTTCAGACGAATGATGCATCGTGATCATCCTCAGGGGCCCTTCCAACTGGACTTTGCTTCAACATTCATCTGGAGGTATCTATATTAATAACTAGGTATACCTGGATATATGTGAACAATTCTCCACCAGGACTCCTATCGGGCCCTTTGCTGATAAAACTTGTTTTCAATTTGGATATACTGTTATTAATCTCTTCTTATATAAAGCTTTAATTATTTTTATACTAGTGCATCTGTATACTTATGGATGATGATATATGCTGGTTGCAAAAGTTCCTCTGCTCCCAAATACTTCAATTAGATTTTGATTAGATTAGATTGTTCACAGAGGTCCTGTCCTGGGCAGAGGCACTGCCAACTTCATTATCAATCCCACTCTTCCACTTAGCAAAGGTTCTGGTTCTCCTATTTATTACAGGTTTTGCGCAATATCCTGTTAGGGCAGGGACATTTCTCATAACCCCCCCAAAAAGAGGCCTACACAGTGCATACAAACACAGCACAAGGCCGTGTTCGCAGTACGAGACGTCGTTTTTCAGGCCTGCAGTTCCTCTGAGGTCCACGAGGTGATGAACTCTACCCAGACAGGAAGTCTCTATGGAATACAGGAAGTGATATCAAGTACAGACAGGAAGTGATGTCAGGTACAGACAGGAAGTTCCGGGTGAGAGGTGAGTTGGGAGGAAGTAGAGAGGAGACATTGCTGGAAGTGGCAGCAGAGGAGGTAATAAGATCTTATTTTCTTTTTACACCCAGTAACTCCCCCCCCCTCCCCCCTGTCATGTCCGTCCTCTTCCTCCATAGTCACTGTGACATCTTTTATCTCCAGCAGATGATGATACACACATATATAGTGTAGAAACCCCTTCAGAGTCAGAAAATGTCCCCACTTACGGGGCCCGGAACATTCTTTTAATTTTGGAGATAAATTCTAGTATTGGGGTCCCCTAAACAAACAGCACTGACAATAAGGAGATAAGACAATGACATTTCTTACAATACATAGCCTTCAAAGGGCAATTATTATAAAACACAGGGGCCCCTCATAGGGTATTGGGTTGAAGGGCTTTGAAGGGTTAGTGTGGCTGAAGAACTCTGGGCCCTTGATAGGGTTGTGGGCAGCAAGGCTGTGAAGGAAGATGAAGCTGTAGGGCTCAGGAGGACTCTAAAACCTGGTACACATTAGCAGTTTCTCTTCCTTCAACCCAGCGGGCTGAACAAAAAAAAACAAAAAACTGAAGAGTTCGGGAGGAGCCATTGTACGCACTATAAATAATCTGATTACTGCAGAGAGTTACAGTGACATCACTCCTTTTAGTCAGCAGGCAGTAGTCCTTAAATGTACAGGAACCCTCCTATTACCCCCCCTCACATCCCCATCCTATGATTGTGTGACCAATACCATCCAAATAATTCTTACTTTCATTTCCCAAAGTTATCCGTCTACAAGGAGACCTGTATAGATCAAATGACATCGCCAAGGAGGATGGAGGAGGACCGGAGTCACACAACTGAGAAGATACTAAACCTCACCCTGGAGATCATCTACCTGCTGACTGGAGAGGTGAGGATGATTTTGGGAGGTCACATGACATCACTCTTATCTCTATTAATAAAACACAGACCTGACCGGAGAGGTGAGGAGGATTCTGGGAGGTCACATGACATCACTCTTATCTCTATTAATAAAACACAGACCTGACCAGAGAGGTGAGGAGGATTCTGGGAGGTCTCATGACATAACTCTTATCTCTATTAATAAAACACAGACCTGACCGGAGAGGTGAGGAGGATTCTGGGAGGTCACATGACATCACTCTTATCTCTATTAACCACTTGCCGACCGCCGCACGCCGATCTACGTCGGCGGTCAGCCCCTCACAGGCAAAGTGACGTAGGGCTACGTCACTAGCTTGTGAGGGTCTAGGGAGCGAGCGCGCGCCGCTGGAGGCGCGCTCCCGCTCCCGCGTGGTCACGGACCCCCCCGCGCGTGTGACCGGCGGACCCGATGTCCGCCGGCCACTCTGCGATCGGCGGGGGAGAGGGAGAAAGTCAGGCAGCTTGTGTAAACAAGCTGCCTGTCATTCTCCCCTCTGTATGAGAGCTGATCATATGGATCTACTATGTAGATCCGTTGATCGCTCTGTATACAGCTGCAGCCACAGCCAATCACAGTTAGAATCACGCCCCTAGGGACACACACAGCCACTCCCTCTCAAATAAAGTTAACCCCTTCACTACCAGTGTATTTTTACAGTAACAGTGCATATATATAGCACTGATTACTGTAGAAATGTCACTGGTAACCCCAAAAGTGTCAAAAATGTCAGTCAAGGGTCCGATCTGTCCGCCGCAATGTCGCAGTACCGCAAAAAAATCGCAGATCGCCGCCATTACGCGTTAAAAAAAAAACAACAAAAATGACAAAAATCTTTCCCTTAGTCAGTAAACGCAATAACTTTTGCGCAAACCAATCAAAATACGCTTTTTGCGATTTTTTTTTTACCAAACATATGTAGCATAAAACAAATTGGCCGAAAATGTTAAAAAATTTTGATTTTTACATTTTTTTTGGGGGAATTTCATATAAAAAAATGGGGAAAATATTGCTATTTTTGCAAAATTGACGCTCTTTTTTTGTTTATAGCGCGTGATCAAAAAATCGCACAGGTGATCAAATACCGCCAAAAGAAAGCTCTATTTGTGGGAAAAAAAGGACGCCAAATTCGTTTAGGTACAGCGTCGTACGACCGCGCAATTGTCCGTTAAAGTCACGCAGTGCCGAATCGCAAAATAATCCCTGGTCGTTTAGCAGCCAAATCCTCCGAGGCTTAAGTGGTTAATAAAACACAGACCAGACCGGAGAGGTGAGGAGGATTTTGGGAGGTCATATGAAATCACTCTTATCTCTATTAATAAAACACAGACCTGACCAGAGAGGTGAGGAGGATTCTGGGAGGTCTCATGACATCACTCTTATCTCTATTAATAAAACACAGACCTGACCAGAGAATTGAGAAGGATTCTGGGATTCTAACATGATATTCCTATTGGTTCTTTTAAACAGAAACTTCCTCTTTTGAAGTCAGGAGATCATATGACCATCACAGTGCCTCCATGTGACTCCCTAAAACCTGAGAGACACAACATGCAGAAGATTCTAGAAGTCACCAAGAAGATAATGGAGCTGCTGACAGGAGAGGTGAGCGGTGCTGGGAATTCTGGGACATTATCCAGTAACAGACAAGGGATGTGTCTGGATGGTGACTGTATCATTGTGTGTGTCAGATTCCTATAAGGTAACAATAGAGAATATGGTGCAGCGCTAGATATGCAATAAGTATCAACAATAAATAAATTCAAATTGAATACAATCAATAGAACTATTAAAAAAATCCATGGAAATGGGATAAAATATGCACAGAAAGTCCCAATATGTAAGAGTTGATAAGTTCATTCATGTAAAAACAGCCCAGAGAAGGTGCAATGTGCTAATCCAAAGAGTGCTCACACACTGTGAAAATCCTCCACCGGTATTGCTAGCCTCTCACCTGAAAGCTGCAATACAAACAGCATAGGTTGTAACCACACACTGGCATCTGAAGACATGCACTCGGACCAGGTTCAGCCACCAAGACTCCACTAAGCAATGGATGGATTCCTTATCCTCTCGATACTCAGCAGTATATGATCCGCCATATAAAGTAAAAAGAAGGCAGCACCATAGCGTAATAAAGTCTCAAAACTTTATTTATAACAGGTAAAAAGCCTCTTACTTGATGTCAGCAGACCAGGAGCATAAAACAATCAGTAATCTTTCTGGATAATGAGTGCAGGTGATTGCAGCGCGGCTGGAAGCAAGCGCGGCTCCGTCCTCCGACCGGACTGCGGGTGACGTCACAAACTCTTCCTTCTCTCCGCACTGGTTACATCCCTGGGGGCAGGACTTCTTCAGCGAATGTGGCCGATTGTTTTATGCTCCTGGTCTGCTGACATCAAGTAAGAGGCTTTTTACCTGTTATAAATAAAGTTTTGAGACTTTATTACGCTATGGTGCTGCCTTCTTTTTACTTTATATGGTGGATCATATACTGATAAGGAATCCATCCATTGCTTAGTGGAGTCTTGTTGGCTGAACCTGGTCCAAGTGCATGTCTTCAGATGCCAGTGTGTGGTTACAACCTATGCTGTTTGTATTGCAGCTTTCAGGTGAGAGGCTAGTAATACCGGTGGAGGATTTTCACAGTGTGTGAGCACTCTTTGGATTAGGACATTGCACTTTCTCTGGGCTGTTTTTACATGAATGAACTTATCAACTCTTACATATTGGGACTTTCTGTGCATATTTTATCCCATTTCCATGGGTTTTTTTAATAGTTCTATGGATTGTATTCAATTTTATTTATTGTTGATCCTTATTGCATATCTAGCGCTGCACCATATTCTCTATTGTTTCCATGTTGGTGTTGTTTATTGTACCAATGTGTTCAGCAGCTTTGATTTTACCTATTTATGCTTGCACCAATATATTTTTCTGGTCACTAGGTTCCTATAAGGTGTCAGGATGTCACTGTCTATTTCTCCATGGAGGAGTGGGAGTATTTAGAAGGGCACCAGGATCTCTACAAGGACGTCATGATGGAGAATCAGCCGCCCCTCACATCACCGGGTAAGAGGAGACTTTATTGTAAAGGAGAGAGCAGTACGGAGGATCCACCTAGATCCCCCATCATCTGATAAACACATAGAAACAATGTATTCAGTCAGTGTGTGTGTTTCCTACAGATGGATCCAGTAATGGGAACCCACCAGAGAGATGTCCCCGTCCTCTGTATTCCCGGGATTCCACACAGGAAGGTCACACCATCCCTCACCATCATCAGGTAGATGAGGTACAGTCACTTATAGTTCTGATTTATACACAGCATGTTTGTTATAATTAATGTTTTATTACATAAAACAGAGTGGAAGCCTTGGGATTGTTGTTAAAGAAGAGTTTGAAGGCGAGGATGAGGAGTATGGTGTGATGAAGAAACTTTTTGAAGGACACAAGGATCTCTATAAGGACATCATGATGGAACCACCTTATAACAGAAACCCATCACAGAGATGTCCCCGTCTTCTGTATTCTCGGGATTCTGCACCGAAAGATCACAATTATGCAAAACATGATCAGGTAGATGAGGAACAATTATTGTTAGTTCTGATTTATACACAGCATGTTTGTTGCAATTAATGTTTTATTATACATTGCAGAGTGGAATCTTTGGGGATGATAATATTGATGTTAAAGAAGAGTATAAAGAGGAGGATGAGGAGTATGGAGTGATGAAGGAGCTTTCAGAAGGATACAAGGATATGATGGAGCCACCTAATACCAGGAACCCACCAGAGAGCTGTCCCCGTCCTCTGTATTCCCGGGATTCCACACAGGAAGGTCACACCATCCCTCACTGTTACAAGGTTAGTGGGATGGATCATCTAGAAGGCGAACTCTTAATGAGACAATGTGTGAATATTTTTTTTTAGGTAATGTCACAATATTAAAGTTTACATTTTACAGATCTTTTTGTCTTATCTTGGTTTAGGATAAAGATCTGATAGATATAAAAATTGAGGTTATAGCAGAAGAAGAAGAGACGTATGTGAGGGATGATCAGCAGTCTATGGAGGAGGATGGAATAACGAGGACATTTATAGAGGAGGACACTCCTACAGAGATCCGCACAGGTGGGTCATTGACACTAAATATATTCCTCCATCCATACTGCTCACTGATTGGTCCAGGGTAGGGCAAGGACTGGGTGATATCAGCCTGTAATCCCCTGGTCACTTTCCTGAGCTGTGTTCCCCATCCTGTATTCCTGTATTTCTCTCGGATAATCTTCCTTCTCTGTGCTGCAGACACAATTTATGTATCCAGACTGGATTTATGGAGATTCTGGGGTTCAGCTGGCAGCAAAATGAGGATTTTCACCATAGGTGTTACTAGACCTAGGCACCTGTGGCATGTGCTTTGTGTCTTCTGCCCCATACCCGGGTCTATTAAGATCTCTGACAGAACAATTCTCCCAGAGTTACTTGCTCTGTAGTCTGCTGGCTGTGTCGGGTGGAGGGATATGTCTGTATAGTCTCAGACCCAAGTCACTGAGTGCAGTCTCAGGAGATGGGAGGCAGCGGTGTGGGACCTCTGCAACTTGTCTCCAGAATGTCATGACCCCTTTGTATATAAGTGAGTGGGGAGATCATAAAATTCTGGTGAGCCTTTACATATTCTCCAAAAAATAGAGAGCATGGCAGTGGAATCATTTAGGGGAATTATATGAAGTTGAAGGAATATTGTATTTCAAGAACAATAAATTATTACTTTATATTCCATGGACATGACCATTATTTGTATGAATTTTGTGCACTTAATTAATTTCATAATTTGATTTGATTTTATCACATTTGTATATATATTTATGGATGTTATATGTTCATTTGAGTGTTTGATTAATACAGCTAGCGCTGGTTACTCTTTTAAAAAGCAGTTCTCATTGTTTCCTCACTCTCTGACTAAGGTCTATGAATAAAGAAATGAACTGGTAGGAGATCAGAGGACCCATTTACTAGTTACCTTGAGGGTGGAATTGTAAAGGCCCGTACACACAAGTGGAAATTCGGCCGGGAATTTTCGTCCGACGACCAATCTGCCGATTTTCGGCTTGTTAGTACGATGCTTCCGACAACCGACTCCGACTTTTCGGCCAAAAAAATCCTGGTGTGCAGGCTATATAATTTTTTGTCGACCGTCAAAACACATCCGATTTTCGTCTCATTAGTACAGATTTTGATGGGGAAAAATCTTATGAGCAAGACTAGGCATGCTCAGAGATGAAAGAACACAAAGAGAGCAATCCAACACATGACATCACTTCTGAAGTAGAATTCTGTCGTGCGGGAAAATTTGTGTGCAGTCTAGAGCACATTCCAACCAACAGACACCACTCTGGACAAAAGACAGACGACCGGTCGGCGGAAATTCGTTGCGTGTGTACGAGGCTTAAGATCCTCAGAGACAAAGCTGCCTGATGTGGGCGGAGTCCTGGTTTAGGGGAACCAATCTGCTCATGTCTAGTAATAATCTTGTTATTTCTATTTTAGTACATGGACAGGAGATGAGGAAAACCTCAGAGGATTGTCTCACTTTGTCTCCAGACTGTAAAGTAGAAGATGAGGACATCACACAGTATAGTCCAGGAGAAAACCCGGCTACCTCAAATGTCCATCCGGCACCACACAGTGTAGATGGACCATCGTATTCCTCTTATCCTGAGGAACCTCAGACTGTGAGGGACAGTGCCGCCCTTCCAACAGATAAGAGCTTTTCCTGTACTGAGTGTGGGAAGTGTTTTCTTATTAAATTCAATCTTAATGTGCATAAAAGTTCCCACACAGGGGAGAAGGTGTATTCCTGTCCTAAATGTGGGAAATGTTTTTCAAAGAAGTCCAGTTTTTACACACATCTGAGATTCCACACAAGTGAGAAGCTATATTCCTGTACTGAGTGCGGGAAATTCTTTGTAGCAAAATCAGCACTTGTCGCACATCAGAGGTCTCACACAGGGGAGAAGCCGTATTTCTGTCCTGAGTGCGGGAAATGTTTTTCACACAAGTCACATCTTCACAGACATCAGAGATCTCACACAAGTGAGAAGCCGTATTCCTGTCCTGTGTGCGGGAAATGTTTTTCAGACAAGTCCCATGTTAACAAACATCAGAAACTGCACACTGGGGAGAAACCCTATTCCTGTCCAGAGTGCGGGAAATGTTTTTCACAGAAGTCCCATCTTTGCACACATCAGAGATTGCACACCGGGGAGAAACCATATTCCTGTACTGAGTGCGGGAAATGTTTTTCATTGAAGGGCAATCTTGACGCACATTACAGATTGCATACAAAGGAGAAGCCGTATTCCTGTCCTGAGTGCGGGAAATGTTTTTCATATAAGTCCCATCTTTCCAGACATCAGAAATTGCACACAAGGGAGAAGTCACTTTCCTGTCCTGAGTGAGGGAGGTGTTACTCACCGAAGTCATGTCTTCCATTACACCAGGGATCCCACACAACCCCTGAGGTGTAGTTGTTCCTTGAGTGTGGGAAATTATTCTATATGAATTTTTGCTGGACATCACATAGTTGGTAATTTTGAATAAAGACACCAAACCATCCAGTTCAACCTGTGGTGTGTGTGTGTGAGTTTATGTCAATAGTAATTCCTGTATCCCTGTATGTTGCATTCATTAAGGTACTCATCTAATACTGTCGTTTATTTATGTTTCAATGTTTTTATTGAAGTTTTGGAAAGAAAGTTTTAACAGTGCACAAGGAGCCAACATGGCTCAATTACTTCTTATGTATACAGTAAGTATCTCATAAAACAGGAAATACAATGGTGCCAATGCAAAAAAAAAACACAAAATCAAAAATGAGTAGTCAATAAGACTGTAACCTAAAATGTAAACTGAAGTTAGGCATCCAACCATCAGTGTGGAAGCATAGCGACACATGGACAGACAGTGCTCCCGCCATTACACACTACAGGACCGACGGTCCGGGTCCGACCCCCCAATGGCGCCCCTACGGGAACTTACTGCGCCCTTCTGGGGGGGACGACCCCCAACCCCGACCCCAATACCAAGCCCTCCACTAGTGGGGGGCACAGCCTGTCGTCCGTGTACTGTCAGAAAATACCAGGAAATAAGAAAAAAAAAAAAAAAAAGGAGGGACCAGACTGGGGGAAAAGGAGGAAACAGCGGGGGAGGGCAGCAGGAATGGAAGAGTGAGCGAAAGGGAAGAAACATCAGCGGCTATTGAAAAAGTCGAGGGTCGACACCCAGGCCCCGTCCACGCCACCGGGGGAAATTCCCCCAACAACAACTCGTCCAAGGCTACCAAGGCGCCCGACCACCCCTATGAGGGGCCCGCCAGGTACCTTATCCAGGGGTCCCAAGTTTTATCAAACATTCGCATCCTATCATTCAAAATTGCCACCATCCGTTCGTTCAACATGATCCAGGTCAGTTTGGCTTTCAAGAGCTCAAATGGCACCACGGGGGTTCGCCACGAGCGGGCTATGGCTATTTTAGCGGCTGTGAACACAAAGGCAATGAGGCGCTTAGCGGGTTTAGTTGCCCCCTCCACTGGTTTACCCAAAAGGGCATTTTGGGGGTCTTTCGTCAAGTTGACTTGAGTCAAGGAGTAAACAAAATTGTAGACTCGGATCCAAAAGCGGCGGACTTTCGGGCAAGTCCACCACGTGTGGAGCACCGTGCCCGCCTGGCCACATCCCCGAAAGCAATTGGGGGATGCAGTGCTCACCGCCGCTGCCAACCTGACCGGAACCATGTACCAACGCAAAAACACCTTAAAGTTTGCTTCTATCAGGGAAGTATTAAGTATGGATACTGTCGTTTATTTAAACTATCAACGCTCCTTGTTGATACCACTGCTTGTGAAAGTGATTTCCACATCCTTACTGCTCTGATAGTAAAGAACCCGCTACATAGCTCTCATGTGTGGAAGAAGCACACCCTGATATACACCTCAGATATACTCCATGGCTGATCTTCATCATGTAAGAAACACTTCATAAGGAGATCAGAGATCACCAAAGACATGGATGAAGTGTTGTACCGTGTTGGTCATTGATAGCTGTGGAAAAATAAAAATGGAGTCATCACCTTTCATTGATTGAGTAAATTTTGTGGTGAAAGTTTTCATAACCATTTAGAGGTTTAGTAAAAAAAAATTAAATGGATAAATTAGAAAATCTTACGTCCAGCCATAATGAATATTGGCCATGTTTTATTTTACACAATGATTTCCTCTAATCGCTAGCTCTATCTAGTGGCCATAATGTGTTATTTCTCCAGCCATCTTTCAGGATAGCACACCTGAGAGATGACTAGCTCCACCTGACAGGAAACATGTGCTGTGCGCTCATATGTACACCCTCTAGTTACCCCCCCGTGTCCGCCATGGGGGAAGCGTATTGGCGCCCTTACCCGGCCTTTCAAGGACACTGGTCCATATTGGTAAGCAAGCAGCCAGCTACTTCTGTGTATTACTGCTGTAACCACATTTACTATCCAACATTTTCCATTATGTATTTGTATCTGGTATTATGCTCTGTTACAGATTGTATTTTTCTCTCTCCTGAAAAAGCGGATATGTCCGCGAAACATGTAGAGGTGCAATCACCCCTATGTTTTTCATCATCCTAAGAGTGTTATATTATAATTGATCCATGTATCCTTTATACAATACTCTGTCAACATGTTATTCATTTTTTTTTTTGCTTTTGTATTAATAAAAATATATCTTTTTTATGTCACTTTATATGTGTTATCTATGGATACAGAGATAGTAAATTTTTCTCACTATACCCCCTTGGGTTTTTGGGGGGACAACCCCCCCCCTTCTTTTCAATTAGTCAACTTAAGATGATGGTATCCTTTTTTTCCTTGGTCTTTTGTTGATTGTGTTTCCCCCTGTGCAGCGAAACCTTTTTTATGTATTTTCTGACCTGAAGGCTGGGGAGCTAGATGATCCTCCTGAGAGTGGGGGTAATAATGCCGGGGAGGGCTGCGCTCTCTCCAGGTTCTGCATTACAGGCGTCTTCCTGGCACAGGAAAAATGTGTCCTGGCACTCCAGCAGATTGGGCTCCTTCCGCCTTTCTGGCAGGCCAATGTGTTAGTCTGGAGGCAGCTCGTGTGAAGGTGGTCTGGTGCTGCAGCTGGGGCTGGAGGAGTGAGGAGATGTGGGGTGGAACCAAGGTGATACAAGCCTCAATAATTAGGGAGGAAGTGAAGTCCAATGCGGCTGGAGGTCTGGCCTCTTTTAAGATGGCAGCAGCCATATGTGTCTCCCGGGCATGCGGCAGCCCTCCAGGTAGCAGGGGGGCTGTGTGCCCGCACCTGCACTCCACCAAAACCCAGCATTGAGAGAGCACACCCAACCAGGGAGCAGGGTTCCCTCATCTTGCTGGGAAGAAGATGGAGAGCGAGGAGCACATGAAACAGCCAGTGGCTGCAGTCAGAAAGATGATCACAGGGGGGAAAGTCTTACTCTGTTGGGCAGGTCCTTACCCACACCCCTGCAACAGACAACTCTCAGCTGTTAGCGCTTAGCTCTGCAGCTATAGCAAAAAGGGGGGGGGGGGTCGAGGGGATAGGACTGAGTTCCGTGTTCTTGTCCCAATAAATGTAAGCATTTCTGGTCAAGAACCTGCTAAAGAGCTGCCCTCATCCAAAGCCCCCCCCCCCCCCCCCCCATTCAACGAGATGTGGCTATTGCAGGGAAAACCTCCAAAAAACACGCAAAGCCTTTTTGTTTTAAGTGTT
This sequence comes from Pelophylax lessonae, assembly GCF_965119305.1. Classification (NCBI taxonomy): domain Eukaryota; kingdom Metazoa; phylum Chordata; class Amphibia; order Anura; family Ranidae; genus Pelophylax; species Pelophylax lessonae. The sequence goes on from NC_138770.1 coordinate 38,832,963, forward strand.
TACACCGGTTGACTGGAAAAGAAACCTCAGCTATAATGAAGTATTTTCTACCAAAACAATCAGAAGTGCTAGCCACCCTTCAAATCAACCCTATTATTTATACAGAACACTAAGTTAGAGGTACAGACCCCTAGGGAGGATACTTCCTCTCTCAGGAGGGACCTCATCAAAGGGAGTTCTCCTCAACCCTACAGGGGGTCGCAGGACCCTTCGTCATCCCAAAATATAGAGGACAAGTACCTGGAGAAGGCCGAGGGCTAAGGTCAGAGTTCCTTGGAGGATGTGAGGGACATAGACCATGCCAGCCAAGCCAGTTGGGAGGTGTGACAAACTCGCTTAGGACAGAGGCTTTTGGAGGGACTGCAGGCTAGCCCATGTCCAAGTCCATGTCTCCCCAAGAGACACAGACTCTGGGACTCTAGGCCTAGGATCCATGTTAAAGGCCTAGATGGCACATTAGCATTAAGGACTGCTCCATACAGTCAGACTCATAGCAGATGGTAATCTTATTAATCAACCACCTGTCTTCCACACATTGTGCTAATTAATTCACCTGTTATCTGCTAATCGATGTGTTTACACTTGTAATAATGTATATTGTTCTTTTGGAGCTCGATGCCAGCAAGTCTGACATAGAGTAAGATCCTGATTAATCAAAGCATTGTCTAGGTGTGGATTGCCATGCATTCATATTTTTTCTGTCTAGTGGCTAATTTCATTAACTCTTGGAGGATCCTCTATGATGGGATTAGCCTTGTGTCAGCTGTACCTCCGTTATCTAAACCATTGTGTGATGTTTTAGGTAAATATTTTGGTGGTCACTGACATACTTCTCAAGTCTGAAGCCTGTATTCTTGTTCAATAAACAGTTCCAGATCGTATACAAGCTTTTCTTGGCTAGTCTTGTATGTAGGGTAGCTAGAATATCTGATATGTATGTTAGAGACTGGAGGAAGCAGTATTCTCACAGAAGCACTCAAGCTGAGTCTGGGTCGGTTCCGTCACAGGAGGCTAGACGAGGGAGGCACCTCTTCAAAGTAGAGGATATGGAGGGCTTTGTGAGGGTGGTGTATGCAAAGGAAGAGATTCCAGATCCGCTAACAGGTTTCCACCAGAGATAAGTTGTAAAGGGGGCTGGTTAGACTGTAAGGTCATTCAGTTCACCAGGTTCTCAAGGACATTATCCTTATAGAATGGAAAGAGTCAGGGAGGAAGAAGTCCCTGTTAAAGGCAAGGAGAGAGAAGGGCAAAAAAAAAATTTAGTTGCTTCTTCAGAATAAGTTCAGACCCAAGAAGAACGTGTGGAAAAAGGAAAGGGGGGGGGGGGACGGTAAAGTGAAGCATGCTCCCTGCTGATACCACTGTTTGCGGAAGAGAATTCCACATCCTTACTGCTCACACAGTGAAGAACCCCCTGCGTATTTTAAGGTTAAACCGCCTTTCCTCTAGTTTTAGTGAGTGGCCCCGTGTCTTATTGTATTCCCTTTCTCTGAATAGGTTTTTCCATATGCTAGGGTTGCCAGTACAGTATTTGTACATTGATATCATATCCCCCCTCAATCGTCTCTTCTCCAGAGAGAATAAGTTCAGTGCTTGTAGTCTTTTCTCATAGCTGATGTCCTCCATTCCCCTAATTATTTTTGTTGCCCTTCTCTGGACTTTCTCTAGTTCCAGCACATCCTTTCTGAGGACCGGTGCCCAGAACTGGACAGCATACTCCAGATGTGGCCGGACCAGAGTCTTGTAGAGTGGGAGAATAATCTCTTTATTTCTGGAGTGAATCCCCTTTTTTATACATCCCAGTATTCTGTTGGCTTTGCTTGCAGCGGCTTGGCATTGCATGCCACTGCCAAGCCTGTTGTTTACCAGTACCCCCAGGTCCTTTTCCATCCTAGACTCACCCAGAGGTTCCCCCCCTAGTGATTAGCTTGCTTTCTTTCTGGTTTCTGGCACCCAGGTGCATTACTTTACATTTCTCAACATTAAACCTCATCTGCCATGTAGTTGCCCACCCCATAATTTTGTTCAGGTCCGCTTGTAAGGTTTCCACATCCTGCATAGAAGATATTGGCATGCTTAGTTTAGTATCATCCGCAAATACTGAGATTTTACTCGATATCCCCTCCTCTAGATCATTTATGAATAAATTAAACAGGATTGGCCCCAAGACAGAACCCTGGGGGACCCCGCTTTCCACACCGCCCAATCTGAGTACTCCCCATTAATCACCACCCTTGGCAACCTCCCCTGGAGCCAGTTCTCTATCCAGGTACTTATGGTCCATACCTACCTTATGGTCCATACCTACTGTACCTTATGGTCCATACCTACCTTCCTTAGTTTGAACAGTAAGTGTTTGTGGGGAACGGTGTCAAAGGCCTTTGCGAAGTCCAGGTACACCACATCCACAGGCTTACCTTTATCTAGGTGGCAGCTCACTTCCTCATAGAAGGTTAATAGATTGGTTTGGCAAGAACGATTTTTCATGAATCCATGCTGATTACTACTAATAATACCGTTTTCATTACTAAAGTCTTGTATGTGAACCCTTAACATCCCCTCCAAAATCTTGCAGACTACTGATGTTAGGCTGACCGGCTTATAGTTACCCGGGATATATCTCGGCCCCTTTTTAAAATTGGTACCACGTTGGCTTTTTTCCAATCAGCTGGCACCATTCCCGTCTGTAAACTATCCTTAAAGATCAAGAATAATGATCTGGCAATCACCTGACTGAGCTCTTTAAGAACCCTTTGGGTGCAGGCCATCTGGTCCCGGTGATTTATTTATGTTAAGTTTCTCTAGTTTAGTTCTAAGTCTATCTTCTGTTAGCCATGGCGGTATTTCCTGAGGTGTGTTGTTTAATTTGGCCTTACAAGCTGGGTTAGTGTTGCTCCCCAATTCTTTTGTGAAGACTGAAGAGAAGAAATTATTTAACACTACCTCCTTTTCCCTGTCCCCTGTGGCCAAATCTCCCTTATCGTCTCGTGTTCAAAGCATCAGTAAGCGTTGGCTAGCGTCGGCTGGCGTCAAGACAGCGATAACGGGCATTTTTACTATAAAAGTCCCAGAATTGTACATAGTCGAGTACAAAGGAGTATCCCACTTATTCCCTTCTCCTAAACTACAACAAAACAACCAAACAAAAATGCCGGAGTTGTCAATGTGTCAGTTCTCACACCCAGGGCCGCAGCTCACATGGGCTGGAGAAGTAACAGGTAACAATGGCAGACCCACATTAGGCCACAGGCCTAGAAAACCAGCTACATACTGTATATAAGGCCTTTTAGTATTAGGTTGCGTTAACTTTGAGGAAAGGGTCATGTCCCCTGAAACGCGTCAACTGTCCAACCATTTGTTCCCAGGACATGCTGGAGCAGATCTGTTGGGCTTGATGTATTTTGTTCGCATGTGGGTAGGCATTTGTCTATGTGGTTTTAATTAAAGTTATTAATGGTAATGCATGAGGTGGTCGCGTACTCCTGTGTGTATTTTGGCAGTGGAGATGACCCCAACTATAAGGATATACAGTACCTACACACACAGCACAAGGCCGCGTTCACACTACGAGACATATCTTCCCAACTGTCTCTGATTTGGAACAAGTCCCTTTGTCCCTCTTTCCTCTTCATTGTCCTTTATTTTGGTCTGATCTATATAGTTGTAAAGATGTAAAATTCACTATTTATCTTTCAAAAAGTGTTTCCCAGTGCTAAACCTTTCATCCAATTTCTAAATTAATGAATTTGTAAATGTCAAAAACCAATATTAAAGGAACAGTAGTGGTAAAAAAAAAAAAAAACACTTGTCGGGTCAACTAATTTTTTTTAGATAATTCTGCTTTAAGGGGGCGTGGTTTGGGGGGGTGTCTTATGCCTACATACTTTTGCTCATAGGCGTTCCTCGTTTCCATCTAAAAAAAAATTGGGATTGGGATTTAGATGTTTCTTGGAGCTGCAGTTTTTCTGAGTCTCTACAGAGGACAGTCAGGAAGTGATGTCAGGTAGAGACAGGAAGTGATGTAACATACAGACAGGAAGTGATGTCAGTTACAGACAGGAAGTGAAATCAGGTATAAATAGGAAGTTCCGGGTGAGAGGTGAGTTGGTAGGAAATAGAGAGAAGACATTGTTGGAAGTGGCAGCAGAGGAGGTAATAAGATCTTATTTTCTTTTTACATCCAGTAACCCCCGTCATGTCCGTCCTCTTCCTCCATAGTCACTATGACGTCTTTTATCTCCAGCAGATGATGATACACACATACAGGCATACCCCGTTTTACGTACACTCACTTTACGTACACTCGCGAGTACGGACATGCCCCGAGAGTGTACGTAAAGTGCCTCGCAAGTACGGACGTTCCGACATTCCCGCGCCGCGCAGCCGCAGTATACCCTGGAGGTGCGAGAGGCCAGGTTCCTGCCCAGAATACGCCCACAGACAGCTCGCCGCGCAGCCGCAGTATACCCTGGTGTTGCGAGATATGCCCACAGACAGCTTGGAGTTGACCACCAGCCATCCGTGAGTTGCCTGCCAGGTTACATAAGCCGAGCCCATAGAAGCCTTTACCTCCATTACTTGTGCCAATGTTAAGAAGTTGGAAACAGCTGTGTGTATTTGTGGCTCTATGTTCTAGGCTGTGCTATGATAAGGTGACCACTTTTTGAAAATCAAATTCAGGGAGACCCTACTGACTGCACCCAGTTTTTTTTGGGGGGGGGGGGTGGGGTAGGTTTGAGCAGAGGGGCTTCTTTAATGGCAGCATGTGAAGTGCACCACGCCAACAGTTGGGTGTGGCCAAACTGGAAGGGGCTTAAATAGGTATAGTTTGATAACACCTAAGCCTACTTTGCTCTGGGATGGGAGTGCAGGCCAAGGTGTGCACTGTGGGTCCCTGTCACAAGCAAGGGCAAGGCAAGCTTACAATTTTTTTTTTTAATACTGTTCTGTATTATGTTTATTTTAGTTATCAATGCATTATTTATATCAGTTATGCCTCTAAATGACTATTGGAATGTAGTACATGCATTGAGAAGTGAAAAAAGGTATTGCTTCACTTTAAGTACATTTTCGTTTTACATACATGCTCCGGTCCCATTGCGTACTTAAAAGTGGGGTATGCCTGTATATAGTGTGGAAACTTTCTTCATTTTGGAGATGTCACCTTAGCAGTCTTTTATAACGATGGAAGAGATTCAGATTCGGATTATACTGAAATCTGCACTTCCACACCCTTCCTTTGAAAATACCGAACTTCCTATGCCCAATTAACTCCGCCATGTATCCCGGGCTCCACTGCCCCTCCTGCAGGCCCAGAACTCGCATGGCAGATGGAGTGGAGGGTGATCATTTATCAGGTCTCCCCTGCGGTGAATGAACCCAGAAGAGACAAGGATTTCATTACTTCCACGTTCAGAGCTTTCATTCATCAGCTAGGGTCCATAGGTGGGGATATGGGTTTAAGAAACCCCTGATGTCTCCTTAACCACTTACGGACTGCCCACCATGTATTTATGTCGCTAATTTAACGTTAAATACTGGAGTTATGGCAGCAGATAACTGCCATAACCCCGGTATTTTCCTACACGGCCAGCGGTCTTCTTACACATAAAAGTAGTCCCAGCGGCAGATTTGCTGCGGGATCACTTATGGGCGATGGGAGAGGTGCCTACCCCCCTCCTGCCGCTTCCTGGTTCTTTTCCTTGCTTACCGGAGCCATCGATAGTGGGAAAAGTCACGTGAGGGAAAGATGGCCCCCACTCGGCTCTATGCCCTTGGAGGACCAGAGTGTAGATGTGAGCTCAGGTCTTTTTGACCCCAGATCTCACATAAAGAGGACCTGTCCTGCTTATTTCTATTGCAAGGGATGTTTATAATAGGGATAAAAGTCATCAAAAACATTTTTTTTTAAAGGGACAGTGTAAAAATAAAAAGTAAAATAAATAGGAAAAAAAGCGAACGCATCCGCAAGTCAAGCCCACATATGTAAACGGTGTTCAAACCACTCATGTGAGGTATCGCCGAGATTGTTAGAGCGAGAGCAAAAATTGAACTGTAACGCTAAACTGGTAGCCTGTAGAAATTTTTAAAGCGTTACCTATGGGGATTTTTAAGTACCAATGTTTGTCACCATTCCACGAACGTGCGCAATTTTGAAGCATGACATGTCGGGTATCTATTTACTCGGCGTAACATTATCTTTTACACTAGAAAAAAAATTGGGCTAATTTTTACTGTTTCCTTTTTTTTTTTTTTTTTTTTATTCAAAAAATTGTATTTTCTCCAAAAAAATTCTGTATGTAAGAACGCTGCGCAAATACGGTGTGACATAAAGTATTGCAACAATCTTTATTTTATTCTTTAGGGTCTCTGCTAAAAATATATATGTTTGGGGGTTCTAAGTAATTTTCTAGCAAAAAATAGATTTTAACTTGTAAACAACAAGTGTCAGAAATAGCCCTGGTCCAGAAGTGGTTTAAGAGGACCTCTCATTTCTACTCTGGTATCACATATGGGGCTATTGGAAGGTTCATTGTCACACATGCTGGAGTGGGGGCAATAATTCTGGGGCCATTATTCACGAGTTACTCCAAACTGATGACCTGTAAGATCTTTTAAAGTGTTGCCTTGGCACAATTTTGGGTACTGAAGTTAGTCACTAATTCAGGAGGACATGCAATTCTAAAGGTTGACATAATTGTGTGTTGGATGCTTAAGCCTATTAAATGGTAATTTCTGTGTAGGGAACAAGGAAAAACATATTCGCTTCCCCAATCCCCTGCTTCCCCGGCTGTCACCACTCTCCTCTACTCCCCTACACTCCGGTAATGGACTGTCCCTCCTCTTGTCCATTGAGGGACTTTGAGGATATCAGAAAACTTGCGACCAATGGAGCTTAGAGGAGAAGGGACTGCCTGGACCCGTCTTACAACCCAGAGGAGCTTGACAGAGTGGAGGATCAGGGAAGTCCAATATTCTGGTTAAGTAGAATTATAGGGGGCTTTTGTCATAAAGGCTTAGATGGAAGTATAAATAAATATATTTATGAGGGTGAATGGGGAGTCTATACACCTTTTGGGGGGATTGTTGGACTTTATTTGGGTGTGATTACTGTGTGCATTAATAAATTATAAGAAGGATACAGTCTTGTGTCAACATTTATTATGTACAATATCATAAGATATGACTGTACAGTTCTTGTCCGTAGTTGTCTATCCAGACAGGTTGAGATTTGATTTTCGATATAATTTTTGAACTGTTAGACCCAAGATAATTTTGAAGGAGTTGGAGATGATTGGTCACTTCATCCAGTCATCTGTGTTCTATTGGTTGGTAGATGTACCCTGCCTCTAGTTTGTGCAGTCCTATCACCATTATGTCCTGTAGCAACTGCTCTCCCCCTACTATCCCCCTGTGCAGCAACTGCTCTCCCGCTACTATCTTTCTGTGCAGAAACTGCTCACCTCCTACTATGTCCCCGTGCAGCAACTGCTCTCCCCCTACTATGTCCCTGTGCAGCATTTGCTCTCCACGTACTATCTTCCTGTGCAGCACTGCTCACCCCCTACTATCTCCCCATGCAGCAACTGCTCACCACCTATTATCTCCCTGTGCAGCACTGCTCACCCCCTACTATCTCCCCATGCAGCAACTGCTCACCCCCTACTATCTCCCTGTGCAGCACTGCTCACCCCCTACTATCTCCCCATGCAGCAACTGCTCACCCCCTACTATCTCCCCATGCAGCAACTGCTCACCCCCTACTATGTCCCTGTGCAGCACTGCTCTCCTCCTACTATCTCCTCATGCAGCAACTGCTCTCCTCTTACTATCTCCCCATGCAACAACTGCTCTCCTCCTACTATCTCCCTGTGCAGCAACTGCTCACCCCCTGCTATCTCCCCTTGCAGCAACTGCTCACCCCCTACTATCTCCCTGTGCAGCACTGCTCACCCCCTACTATCTCCCCATGCAGCAACTGCTCATCCCCTACTATCTCCCTGTGCAGCACTGCTCTCCTCCTACTATCTCCCCATGCAGGAACTGCTCTCCTCCTACTATCTCCCCATGCAACAACTGCTCTCCTCCTATTATCTCCCTGTACAGCAACTGCTCTCCTCCTACTATCTCCCCTTGCAGCAACTGTTCTCTCCCTACTATCTCTCCACGCAGCAACTGCCATCCCCCTACTATTTCCTCTTGCAGCAACTGCTTTCCTCCTACTATCTCCCCGTGCAACAACTGCTTGTCCCCTACTATCTTCCTATGCAGAAACTGTTTCCCACTTCTATGTCCCCCTACTATCTCCAAGTGAAACTACTGCTTTCTCCCTACTATCTCCCCATGCAGCAACTCTGCCTCCCATATGAGGTCTCTCTGTCTTTCTAGTATTTTGAGGTAAATTAACAGCCTAGGTTTTATTTATGCTATGGTGATGGGGGGATGTGTGTGGTACTTTTAGTGCTCACTGTGTACCGCACAGCAAGGTGAAAGTGGGCTGCATACAAATGGGGCTCTAATAACATGTGTAGACTGAACATCCGTTGGTTACTTATAGTTGCTAATTCCCTCTAGTGTTCTCCAGAAATGTTCCATCTTATCTCTTGTTACAAAGACATGTATATTTCCTGTGTTCCTCAGCTCCATCTAGTGGGACCAATGTGGTACTTCACTACTGCCCATAACAAAAGAACATTCGTTCACAAGAGGAAAATCCAAAAGAACAATCTGTGTTGCTTAAATTGCACAGAAAAAATGTACATACAGAATTGCTGGAAGAATGGCTATGCAAAATGTTTTTTAGAAATAGACCCATAAGTAACCCAATCTAAATGTGCCAATTCCCATTGGGGGCAGCCCGCCTATTAACCCCTTGTATCCCCATCCTAATATTGTACACCCAATACAGTCCAAATAATCCTCCGCTATCCATCTACAGAGAAACCCGTATAGAGCACATGACCACATAACTGAGGATGGAGGAGGACCGGAGTCACATGACTGAGAGGATACTAAACCTGACCCTGGAGATCATCTACCTGCTGACCGGAGAGGTGAGGAGGACTCTGGGAGGTCACATGACATCACTCTTATCTCTATTAATAAAACACAGACCTGACCAGAGAGGTGAGGAGGATTCTGGGAGGTCACATGACATCACTCTTATCTCTAATAATAAAACACAGACCTGACCGGAGAGGTGAGGAGGATTCTGGGAGGTCACATGATATCACTCTTATCTCTATTAATAAAACACAGGCCTGACCAGAGAGGTGAGGAGGATTCTGGGAGGTCACATGACATCACTCTTATCTCTATTAATAAAACACAGGCCTGACCAGAGAGGTGAGGAGGATTCTGGGAGGTCACATGACATCACTCTTATCTCTATTAATAAAACACAGACCTGGCCAGAGAGGTGAGGAGGATTCTGGGATTCTAACATGATATTCCTATTGGTTTTCAACTATAGAGATGTCCTCTTCTGAAGTCAGATGATCATATGACCATCACAGTGCCTCCATGTGACTCCCTAAAACCTGAGAGACACAACATGCAGAAGATTCTAGAAGTCACCAAGAAGATGATGGAGCTGCTGACAGGAGAGGTGAGCGGTGCTGGGAATTCTGGGACATTATCCAGTAACAGACAAGGGATGTGTCTGGATGGTGACTGTATCATTGTGTGTGTCAGGTTCCTATAAGGTGTCAGGATGTCACTGTCTATTTCTCCATGGAGGAGTGGGTGTATTTAGAAGGACACAAGGATCTCTACAAGGACATCATGAAACCTGCTACTATAGCCAGTGGTGCAGTGACACCTACTGACAACAGTGCAAGTTCACATCCCTACTGAGTTTAGGGAGAAACCAAGTGCACAACTATAGAAATCAAAACTGGGCTGACTACCACCGAGCCAGAAACTACATTTTCCAAACACTTAGCAACCTATCTAGGAGGGGGCTACATTGCAATGAATGTTTATTATATATTTCAGGGTGGAATCCTTAGGAATGATAATATTTTTGTTAAAGTGGAGTATAAAGAGGAAGATGAGGTGTATGGAGTGATGGAGGAGTTTTCAGAAAGACACAAGGATATGATGGAGCCACCTAATACCAGTAACCCACCTGAGAGATGTCCCCATCCTCTGTATTCCCGGGATTCCACACAGGAAGATCACAACTACACAAAACATAATCAGGTAGATAATGAACAATTATTGGTAGTCCTGATTATCCAGAGGCTTCCAGCACACACAAAATAGGGACTTCGTGCACACTAACCTAATAACCAGTCTAGGGGATGTCTTTTTTTGATTTAACATTTTGAAGACCAGGCCTTTTCTGACACAAATACAATTCTGATTACAAATAACATAGAAATATAATGGAAACATGATAGAAAATGACTCCCCAAACATTAAGAGTCCATTCAGACTAGCGTGACTTGGTCGCCTGACAAGTCGCGGTCGGTCGCTCGCCATTGAGTAGTACAGGACCCGATCTAATAGGAGCGACACAAGTTGCTCCGACTTAGAAAAAGGGTCCTGTACTACTTTGGGGCGACCTGGAGGCGACTTGCATTGATTTCAATTATATGAAGTCCGTGCAAGTCGCGCCGAAGTCGCAGTGCACAGAGGTCGCCCCACAATGTCGTGTCGCGGCAGTCTGAATGGGCTGTAAATATATATATCAATTTTTTTTTTTTCAGCAGAGGCCCTGGAGAATCACTTTTATTGCTGTCACAAGAAATGTAAACGTCCCTTTTGATAGCAATAAAGCATGACAGGTCCTCTTTATGGAGACATCTGGGGTCTATAAGATCCCAGATCTGTCCTCTATCCTTAAAAGCATGAGATAAAAAAACCCCCAAAAAACAGTTATGTCATGCTTTAAAAAAAAAAAAAAAATTTCCCTAACAGGAAGTTACAAAATACTCCTAGCTTCTGGTCTCCTAGACCATAGAGATGATCGGAGTCCTTCTGGTCCCCCCGAAGTTGGGCTTTCCAATCTCATGGGAAAGCTCGGAGAGGCACCAGCAAGAGGAAAGGGGAACAACTCCTCCCGATGCCTGAAAAAGTGATCCAGCAGATAATCAGCCACTCAGATCACTTTGGTAAGTTAGAGAATCGCTGGCTGAAAATTTTAATACCGGGGCTATGGCTGACAGCTGCAGTTATGTCCCCGGTATAACCACTTGAACACAATCACATATATATAGGTGATTGTGCAGCAAGAGGTTAATGCTGATAAAACTGAGGGTGGGTATAGGGCATGATATACTCCGATCTCAGCCTGAGTCAAGAGAGCAAGCACATGGCCCTCCCAAATAGTTATACCCTCTCCCATCATGCTCCAGTGGCCTGAAACTCCTACCGGGGTGCCTGAATATATGAATATTCCTAATTCCACTGAGCTTAGGGAGAAACCAAGAGCACAACTATGCAAATCAAAAACTGGGTTGACTAACACTGAGCCAAAAACTACATTTTCTGATGACTTAGCAACCTATCTAGGAGGGTGCTACATTACAATGAATATTTATTATATATTGCAGAGCGGAAAAATCAGAGATCATAATATTATTTTTAAAGAGGAGTATGGAGTGATGGAGGAGTTTTCAGAAGGACACAAGGATACGATGGAGCCACCTAATACCAGGAACCCACCAGAGAGATGTCCCCGTCCTCTGTATTCCTGGGATTCCACACAGGAAGGTCACACCATCCCCCACTGTTACAAGGTTGGTGGGACGGAGCATCTCGAACATGGGCTTGTGGAAACAATGTGTTCATGTTTTAATGTAATGTCACTGTATTAAATCCTATATTTTACAGATTATATTTTCTATCATTTTCTTTTTTTTAGTGGGAAGATCCAATAGATATAGAAATTGAAGTTAAAGCAGAAGAAGAGATGTATGTGAGGGATGATCAGCAGTCTATGGAGGAGGATGGAATAATGGGGACATTTATAGAGGAGGACACTCCTACAGAGATCAGCACAGGTGGGTCATTAACACTAAATACATTCCTCCACCCCTACTGCTCACTGATTGGTCCAGGGTAGGGCAAGGACTGGGTGATATCAGCCTGTAATCCCCTGGTCACTTTCCTGAGTTGTGTTCCTCGTCCTGTATTCCTTTCGGATAATCTTCCTTCTCTGTGCTGCAGACACAATTTATGTATCTAGACTGGATTTATGGAGATTCTGGGATTCAGCTGGCAGCAAAATGTTGATTCTCACCATAGGCGTTATTCAACATGTGCTTTGGGTCTTCTACCCCATACATTGGGTCTAGCAAGGTCTCTGGCAGAGCAATTCTCCCAGGGTTACTTGCTCTGTTGTTTGTTGGCTGTGCCGGGTGGAGGGATATGTCTGTATAGTCTCAGACCCAAGTCACTGAGTGCAGTCTCAGGGGATGGGAGGCAGCGGTGTGGGACCTCTGCAACTTGTCTCATGTAAACATTTAAGCTTCCACTGATTACTGAAGTCCATTAAGTCCTTACTTCTCTGTTTTATGTTGAGTACGCCTGACTCCTGCACTATATACTCTATCTTGTGAATCACAAAGTCCTGATACTATATAGTCGTAACTATTGTATCCTATTCAGTAAGTTGTACATTACATATTCCTGACTTTTGCTCTCTACCCTCTACCCACTGCTATATATATACACATAATATGGATTCTCTTTTGTTACACCCATTTTCTATCATCTGGACATTTTATATCTGATGATTTGATTGGAGCACAGACTTTTACATGGTGACAATAATGTGATAACATCCTCAAATTTCGGACCCTTAAAAAGAAAGTGATAATGTGGGAGGAGTCAATAACCCAATGATGGTGGTCTTCAGGATCAGTCCAGTCTTCATCTTGGTTGTTCTCCCCCCATCCTCACTCTCTGACATTTGGTGAGGCTCAGCCCCGCTGTTATTCATGACTAAATCATGGACTAAATAAGGAAGTGCAGGACTTCTTGTGTTGGGAAGATGGCATAATCCTATAATCCTATAATCCCCTCATCACTGTCACTCCTATAAAAGACAGTTCTCGTTGTTTCTTCACTCTCTGACTAAGCTCCATGAATAAAGAAATGAACTGGTAGGAGATCAGAGGACCCATTTACTAGTTACCTTGAGGGTGGAATTGTAAGATCCTCAGAGACAAAGCTGCCTGATGTGGGCAGAGTCCTGGTTTAGGGGAACCAATCTGCTGATGTCTAGTAATAATCTTTTTATTTCTATTTTAGTAGATGGAGGGGAGATGAGGAAAACCTCAGAGGATTGTCTCACTTTGTCTTCAGACTGTAAAGTAGAAGATGAGGACATCACACAATATAGTCCAGGAAAAAACCCGGCTACCTCAAATGTCCATCCGGCACCACACAGTGTAGATGGACCATCCTATTCCTCTTATCCTGAGGAACATCAGACTGTGAGGGACGGTGCTGGACCATCGTATTCCTCTTATCCTGAGGAACCTCAGACTGTGAGGGACAGTGCCGCCCTTCCAACAGATAAAAGGTTTTCCTGTACTGAGTGCGGGAAGGGTTTCCATTTTAAATTCAATCTTGATGAGCATAAAAGATCTCACACAGGTGAGAAGCCGTATTCTTGTAGTGAGTGCGGGAAATCTTTTTTAAAGAAGTCCTATCTTTTTAGACATAACAGATATCACACAGGTGAGAAGTCATGTCCTGACTCCAGAAGTTACTTTGTAGAGAAATCAGAACTTGTCACACATCAGAGGTCTCACGTGAAGGAGAAGCCGTATTCTTGTTCTGAGTGTGGGAAATGCTTTTTACTTAAGCCACATCTTTACAGACATCAGAGATTGCACACAGGTGAAAAGCCATATTGCTGTCCTGAGTGCGGAAAATGTTTTTCAGCAAAGTCCCATCTTTACTCACATCAGAAATTGCACACAGGTGAGAAGCCGTATTCCTGTTCTGAGTGTGGAAAATGTTTTTCACATAAGTCCAATCTTTATATTCATCAGAGGTTGCACACAGGTGAAAAGCCGTATCCCTGTCCTGAGTGTGGGAAATGTTTTTCATGTAAGTCCACTCTCGACACACATCAGAGATCTCACACAGGGGAAAAGCCATTTTCATGTTCTGAGTGCGGGAAATGTTTTTCAGATAGGTCCAGTCTTTACAGACATCAGAGATCTCACACAGGGGAGAAGCCATATTCCTGTTCTGACTGTGAGAAATGTTTTGTATATAAATCAGAACTTGTCATACATCTGAAGTCTCACACGGGGGAAAAGCCATACTCCTGTCCAGAGTGCGGGAAATGTTTTTTAAAGATGTATAATCTTTCTGTACATCAGAGGTCACACACAGGAGAGAAGCCGTATTCCTGCCCTGAGTGTGGGAAATGTTTTTCACAGAAGTCCTGTCTTTACAAACATCAGAAATCTCACATGAGGAAGAAGCCACTTTCCTGTCCTGAGTGATAAAATTGTTCCTCACTGAAGTCCTGTCTTCCTGTACATCAGGGATCCCACACAACCCTCCAGGTGTATTAGTGCCTTGAGTGCAGGAAATGTCTTCTATATGAATGTTGGTGGACATCACAGCTCTCATATGGGGAAGAAGCACACCCTGATATACACCTCAGATATACTCCATGGCTGATTATCATGTAAGAAACACTTCATAAGGAGATCAGAGATGACCAAAGACATGGATGAAGTGTTGTACCGTGTTGGCCATTTATGGCAGTAGAAAAATAAAAATGTCATTACCTTTCATTGGCTGAGTACATTTTGAGTGTAAGCTTTTGTAACCGTATACTGACCATGTTTTATTTAACACAGTGATTTCCTATAGTTGTCAGCTCCATCTAGTGGCCATAATGTGTTAGTTCTCTATTCTGCTTTTCTAAGTGAAGTATTTCAGGAAAAATTATGGCCACTGGATAGACCCCTTATTTTCGTCTGGTAGGCTTGGTTTCATACTAATAACTGAGATCATACTTATGCATGTATGAGTACAGTAGACATTGAAGGGCATAAGGTAATCAAAACCATAGTATTAAATTAACCTTTGACCTAAAACTGAAAATACTGTATTTGGTCACTAGATAGAGCGAAGTATCATAGGAATTAGTGCCATCTAGTTGCCAAATACAGTTTTATAGTCCATATAGATACAGGTGATTCACTGTGCACTCCAACCATAAGTGCAATACAGCTCCTTACCAGAACTTGTTGACCTCTGTATTACAGACGTTCACGTCATAAAGCACTTTAGGGGGTTTAGATCTCCCTCAAACCAAACTGCCTTCTTCTTCAGAGCCAATATGGAATGTGTCACCAACATCACACAAAGATAAGACATGAAAGATACTCTCATATCCTAAAACTGTATTAGGAGATTAAAATGCAGACTCACATGTTGATAAATAAAAAACACCTTTATGAACGTTCATGGCTCTGAATGGTGTTCCTACAGGCTTGTAAAAGAACAGTTCCAAACATCCAGTAAGGGCTGCATGTGTGATGACATCAACGCCGTAGGCTCCAGCCTACGCATTTCATCACAGATGACGTCGTTTGGGGGATGGCAAATTCATAACAGCTGTGTTTCCTATCAATGCAAGTACATGCCCCCTTTCAATGCACAGTGACCAGCGTGCCCCCTTCAATGCAGTGACCAGCATACATGCCCCTTCAATGCAGTGACCAGCGTACATGCCCCCTTTCAATGCAGTGACCAGCGTACATGCCCCCTTCAATGCAGAGACCAGCGTACATGCCCCCTTCAATGCAGTGACCAGCATACATTCCCCCAATGCAGTGACCAGCATACATGCCCCCTTTCAATGCAGTGATCAGCGTACATGCCCCCTTCAATGCAGAGACCAGCGTACATGCCCCCTTCAATGCAGTGACCAGCATACATTCCCCCAATGCAATGACCAGCATACATGCCCCCTTCAATGCAGTGACCAGCATACATTCCCCCAATGCAGTGACCAGCATACATTCCCCCAATGCAGTGACCAGCATACATGCCCCCAATGCAGTGACCAGCATACATTCCCCCAATGCAGTGACCAGCATACATGCCCCCAATGCAGTGACCAGCATACATTCCCCCAATGCAGTGACCAGCATACATGCCCCCAATGCAGTGACCAGCATACATTCCCCCAATGCAGTGACCAGCATACATGCCCCCAATGCAGTGACTAGCATACATTCCCCCAATGCGTGCAGATTAGGGGGCCGGACGCATGGATGGGGGGGGCGGCACCCCTGTGCCCTCAGTACACCGGCCGCCACTGCTGGGAGTCACGCTTTCTCGTCCAACATCAGTGCCTGACCTCACAAATGTGCTTCTGGAGGAATGGTCAAATATTCCCGTAGACACACTCCTAAACCTTGTGGACAGCCTTCCCAGAAGAGTTGAAGTTGTTATAGCTGCAGAGGGTGGACCAACTCAATATTTAACCCTACGGACTAAGACTGTAATGCCATTAAAGTTCATGTGTATATAGGGAGGGTGCAGTCAAAAAATACTGGTATCCAAAAAAAAAGAAGCCATTTCCACACCTAAATTAGCTACCTCTTCAAAATGTATTAAGCATATATAATGCAGGATAAAAAATATAACAGCATCACACACCCAAAGTCCACCCATTACTCCTCCCCTACCCTACATTCCAACCCTCTACTGCTGACCCTCTCAAAACCAACCCCAGATGACAGGCCCTCTTAAATGAGGCAAGCAAACCTCCAGTGGGAGCTGGGACAAACCCACCCCACAAAGACCCCCTAACCTCCCCGCTATGCCACCTGCAGCTGTTCCCGGTCACTGCCCCACCTGAGCCCTGATTGCTCCAGTACCTCACCTTAGAACCACAATGGGTGAATGAAGTGCTCAAGCCAGAACAGGGCTAGGACAGACACTAACCCATAAATCAATCAGGAACCTGTCACAGTTCCTCACTAGGTATATATGCAACGCCTCCCAGTCTTCATGTACATGGAACATTTTCACAGTTTGATTAGTCGTGGCCATATTCAGCTCCTCAGACCCTTGTCCTGTGCTGCAGTATTCACACTATCCTTGCTTCCACCACCTCTCAGGAAGGCCTCCAACTACTCCCGTGATAGGACCCTTACATACCAGCCACCTGAGTCCCAGCCCGAAGTAGAGCCCTGAAGGGGTCCCACGAGGGCCGCCGACAGTCCACCTCAGCACTTGATCTCCATCTTTCACCTCATTCCCCTGCTGGCATGGCTCATTCATATTTAAGGGTTGGCTTAGTCCCCTGCTGGGCCCACTGCTTAGGCATTGGCCAAGCCCTTTTAAACATGCAGGACAGCCCTGCTAACCTCCGCCCTCCAGCTTCCAAAATGTTCTCCAACTTTTAGAACTAGGAGGAGACACCAGAGAGCTGCCTGTATGAGTCATCCAGCCGTGAACTCTAATGACCCTAACCCAATTACAGACTCACTGGGTTAAACATGAGTCAAGATATACATTTCCCTACACTCACACTAGTAGCACACTAGAGGATGCTACATACACCTATTGTATTGATATTGCTACATTGAGGTAAAAATTTTGTCAATACAAAATGAATGGATGCAAATTGCACTGCAAAGAATAACATGTCATTTGAACAGGAATGCGGTGCAATTCCTGTCTGAATTGAATGTGGTTTCCCACATCGCTCCTGTGTGAAAATAAGCTTGTCATAGTGATTTTAAGTATGGGTTCACACAGGAGCGGTGCGGTAAAGTTCTCTGCATGACGGGTTCCACCTGATCTGGCTCCTGATCCCACTGTGGACGCTTGGACATTTGCGGCTTGGGTCTCCCTGCCTCTCCCATGGCTTTGATCCCCACATCTCCAGCGGCTCTCTCCCTGCAGCCTCCAGCGGTTTAAGCAATCCACTGGGCCCCAAACCCCCCCTCGGTCCCACTGTACCAGATTGCTGGGCTAGACAGCTTCTGATTGGTCAGCAACTGTCTATGTGATGGTGCTGACCAATTAGAATATCTGTAGTCCATACTGTCAGCACTGCAAGGAGAGGAGAGAAAGCAGTGGGCATTTCAAATCTCCGGACTGGTGAAGCAGCTTTCCACATTTGACAGCGGGGGGATCGCAGCAATCTAGTAGAGCGGAACTCGGGGGAGATCGGGAAGGGATCCAGTGGATGGCTTGAACTGCTAAAGGCTGGGAGGAGAGAACCGCTGGAGGCTGTGGAGAGAGCTGCTGGAGGCTGGGAGGAGAGAGCTGCTGGAGGCTGGGGGGAGAGAGCTTCTGGAAGCAGGGGGGGGAGAGAGCAGCTGGAGGCTGTGGGGAGAGAGCTGCTGGTGGCTAGGGACAGAGAGCTGCTGAAGGCTGAGGGGAGAGAGCTGCTGGGGGCTAGGGACAGAGAGCTGCTGGAGGCTAGGGGGAGAGAGCTGTTGGAGTTTGTGAGAGAGAGTGCTGCTGGAGGCTGAGGGGAGAGAGCTGCTGGAGGCTGAGGGAGAGAGCTGCTGGAGGCTGGGTACAGGGAGCTGCTGGAGGCCGTGGGGGGGAATGCCGCTGGAGGCTGGAGATAGAGTGCTGCTGGAGAGAGAATGCTGCTGGAGGCTGGGGAGAGAGTTGCTGGAGGCTGGAGAGAGAATGCTGCTGAAGGCTGGGGGGAGAGTGCTGCTGGAGGCTAGGGACAGAGAGCTTCTGGAAGCTGGGGGGAGAAAGCTGCTGGAGGCTGTGGGGAGAGAGCAGCTGGAGGCTGTGGGGAGAGAGCTGCTGGAGGCTGGGAGTAGAGAGCTGCTGGAGGCTGGGGGGAGAGAGCTAATGGAGGCTGGAGAGAGAGTGCTGCTGGAGACTGGGGGGAGAGTGCTGCTGGAGGCTGGGGGGAGAGTGCTGCTGGTGGCTAGGGACAGAGAGCTGCTGAAGGCTGAGGGGAGAGAGCTGCTGGGGGCTAGGGACAGAGAGCTGCTGGAGGCTAGGGGGAGAGAGCTGTTGGAGTTTGTGAGAGAGAGTGCTGCTGGAGGCTGAGGGAGAGAGCTGCTGGAGGCTGGGTACAGGGAGCTGCTGGAGGCCGTGGGGGGGAGTGCCGCTGGAGGCTGGAGATAGAGTGCTGCTGGAGAGAGAATGCTGCTGGAGGCTGGGGAGAGAGTTGCTGGAGGCTGGAGAGAGAATGCTGCTGAAGGCTGGGGGGAGAGTGCTGCTGGAGGCTAGGGACAGAGAGCTTCTGGAAGCTGGGGGGAGAAAGCTGCTGGAGGCTGTGGGGAGAGAGCAGCTGGAGGCTGTGGGGAGAGAGCTGCTGGAGGCTGGAAGTAGAGAGCTGCTGGAGGCTGGGGGGAGAGTGCTGCTGGAGGCTAGGGACAGAGAGCTGCTGGGGGCTGGGGGGAGAGAGCTGTTGGGGGCTGGAGAGAGAGTGCTGCTGGAGGCTGGGGGGAGAGTGCTGCTGGAGGCTGTGGGGAGAGAACAGCTGGAGGCTGTTGGGAGAGAGCAGCTGGAGGCTGTGGGGAGAGAGCTGCTGGAGGATGTGGGGAGAGAGCTGCTGGAGGCTGGGAGGAGAGAGCTGCTGGAGGCTAGGGGGAGAGAGCTGTTGGAGTTTGTGAGAGAGAGTGCTGCTGGAGGCTGAGGGGAGAGAGCTGCTGGAGACTGAGGGAGAGAGCTGCTGGAGGCTGGGTACAGGGAGCTGCTGGAGGCCGTGGGGGGAGTGCCGCTGGAGGCTGGAGATAGAGTGCTGCTGGAGAGAGAATGCTGCTGGAGGCTGGGAAGAGAGTTGCTGGAGGCTGGAGAGAGAATGCTGCTGAAGGCTGGGGGGAGAGTGCTGCTGGAGGCTAGGGACAGAGAGCTTCTGGAAGCTGGGGGGAGAAAGGTGCTGGAGGCTGTGGGGAGAGAGCAGCTGGAGGCTGTGGGGAGAGAGCTGCTGGAGGCTGGGAGTAGAGAGCTGCTGGAGGCTGGGGGGGAGAGAGCTAATGGAGGCTGGAGAGAGAGTGCTGCTGGAGACTGGGGGGAGAGTGCTGCTGGAGGCTGGGGGGAGAGTGCTGCTGGTGGCTAGGGACAGAGAGCTGCTGAAGGCTGAGGGGAGAGAGCTGCTGGGGGCTAGGGACAGAGAGCTGCTGGAGGCTAGGGGGAGAGAGCTGTTGGAGTTTGTGAGAGAGAGTGCTGCTGGAGGCTGAGGGGAGAGAGCTGCTGGAGGCTGAGGGAGAGAGCTGCTGGAGGCTGGGTACAGGGAGCTGCTGGAGGCCGTGGGGGGGGGGAGTGCCGCTGGAGGCTGGAGATAGAGTGCTGCTGGAGAGAGAATGCTGCTGGAGGCTGGGGAGAGAGTTGCTGGAGGCTGGAGAGAGAATGCTGCTGAAGGCTGGGGGGAGAGTGCTGCTGGAGGCTAGGGACAGAGAGCTTCTGGAAGCTGGGGGGAGAAAGCTGCTGGAGGCTGTGGGGAGAGAGCAGCTGGAGGCTGTGGGGAGAGAGCTGCTGGAGGCTGGGAGTAGAGAGCTGCTGGAGGCTGGGGGAGAGTGCTGCTGGAGGCTAGGGACAGAGAGCTGCTGGGGGCTGGGGGGAGAGAGCTGTTGGGGGCTGGAGAGAGAGTGCTGCTGGAGGCTGGGGGGAGAGTGCTGCTGGAGGCTGTGGGGAGAGAACAGCTGGAGGCTGTTGGGAGAGAGCAGCTGGAGGCTGTGGGGAGAGAGCTGCTGGAGGATGTGGGGAGAGAGCTGCTGGAGGCTGGGAGGAGAGAGCTGCTGGAGGCTAGGGGGAGAGAGCTGTTGGAGTTTGTGAGAGAGAGTGCTGCTGGAGGCTGAGGGGAGAGAGCTGCTGGAGACTGAGGGAGAGAGCTGATGGAGGCTGGGTACAGGGAGCTGCTGGAGGCCGTGGGGGGAGTGCCGCTGGAGGCTGGAGATAGAGTGCTGCTGGAGAGAGAATGCTGCTAGAGGCTGGGGAGAGAGTTGCTGGAGGCTGGAGAGAGAATGCTGCTGAAGGCTGGGGGAGAGTGCTGCTGGAGGCTAGGGACAGAGAGCTTCTGGAAGCTGGGGGGAGAAAGCTGCTGGAGGCTGTGGGGAGAGAGCAGCTGGAGGCTGTGGGGAGAGAGCTGCTGGAGGCTGGGAGTAGAGAGCTGCTGGAGGCTGGGGGGAGAGAGCTAATGGAGGCTGGAGAGAGAGTGCTGCTGGAGACTGGGGGGAGAGTGCTGCTGGAGGCTGGGGGGAGAGTTCTGCTGGAGGCTAGGGACAGAGAGCTGCTGGGGGCTGGAGAGAGAGTGCTGCTGGAGGCTGGGGGGAGAGTGCTGCTGGAGGCTGTGGGGAGAGAACAGCTGGAGGCTGTTGGGAGAGAGCAGCTGGAGGCTGTGGGGAGAGAGCTGCTGGAGGATGTGGGGAGAGAGCTGCTGGAGGCTGGGAGGAGAGAGCTGCTGGTGGCTAGGGACAGAGAGCTGCTGGAGGCTGAGGGGAGAGACCTGTTGGAGGCTGAGAGGAGAGAGCTGCTGGAGGCTGAGGGAGAGAGCTGCTGGAGGCTGAGGGAGAGAGCTGCAGGAGGCTGTGGGGAGAGAGCTGCTGGAGGCTAGTGATAGAGAGCTGCTGGAGGCTGGAGATAGAGTGCTGCTGGAGAGAGAATGCTGCTGGAGGCTGGGGAGAGAGAGCTGCTGGAGGCGGGGGGAGAGAGCTGATGGAGGCTGGAGAGAGAGAGCTGATGAAGGCTGGAGAGAGAGTGCTGCTGGAGGCTGGGGGCAGAGTGCTGCTGGGGGCAGAGTGCTGCTGGATGCTAGGGACCGAGAGCTGCTGGGGGCTGGGGGGAGAGAGCTGCTGGGGGCTAGGGACAAAGAGCTGCTGGAGGCTGAAGGGAGAGAGCTGCTGGGGGCTAAGTTGTTGCCATTTAGTGAGGATTGCCAATGGGGTTTTGCCAATTGTATTGTATAATAAATGTAGGTATATAGTGGGGATAAGCCCCCTGGGCCCCTGAGACTGCAGAATACCTATCAGTCAGAAAAATCAATGCCATTGGTCCCGAACTAGGTCTGGAGTACATGACAAAGTTGGAAATATCTATAGAAGGCGGTTCGGGGAAGATCACATTTACCCTGCAGTGTTTGACAAGAAATTAAAACATTTCCCTCATACACATATCCTAAGGTGATTATTTCTTTATCCTCCCAGAACCGAAAATCCATAAACAATTGAAGATGGGGAAACATTGGGTTATGCCATAGAGGTAAAGCTGAATCAATGTCCCCAAAATCTGCAATTCTTTTGGCCTCCCACCAGGTGAAATCAATCTTAAGGCAGTCCTTAGACTTAGAGATGACCTGTGCACTGTATGCAGTGAATGTCTGTGTTAAGTCCCAGTAGAACTTACTGTCCCATGTCACCACACACCTTGACTGTGAAGTGTTGCATTTGAAGGGTGCTACATCTGTATTTGCCCAATTTGCTGGAAAAATGAATATGCAAATGTTGTTTATAAGTAGACTACTAAGTAACCCAATCTACATGTGCCAATCCCCAATGGGGGCAGCCCTTATCTCCCCATCTTAATATTGTAGAGCCAATACAGTCCAGATAATTCTCTACTACCCATCTACAGAGAAACCCACATAGATCACATGACCACACCAATGAGGATGGAGGAGGACCACGATCAGTTTTTTTGTAAAAGCCTTCCGAGCGGCTAATTAGGGCGACCCCTCTCGCCACCCGCCGGTGCCTATCTGAGCTCTCCATGCCATCAGAGAACCTGGAACTGAAGCCTGTGGTTCTGCCAGTTTCAAACCAAGGATGTGTGTGTGAGCCCCTCAGGCTGAATAGGAGTCCTGTGCCCGACGCTGTGAGTGCTGGCTGGGAAGAGAGTTTGTCTATCTTCCAGACAATGGTAGAAAGTGACGGGGTGTCCTGAGAGCAGCACATCAAGTCCAGACCTACTGTATGATGGTGAACGGCAGTCTCAGCTTGGGCCCCTGCCATGGCATGCACACAAGTTTTGCTCGCTCCGCTTCTCCAGAGCAAATCCCAGTAAGCTCCGGGGATGGAGCAAAACGCGCTGGGTGCATGGCCTGGCGGGGGTCCAGGCTGAGACTGCTATTCACCATCATGCAGTAGGTCTTGACTTGATATCCGGCTCCTGGGACAATAAGTCAGGTTCTGCCAGCTTACCATGGAAATTTTTGAGGACCAGAAGGTCCTCAATCAGTTCCATGGTATAGGAAACCTGAAGTGACCTGTACCTTTGCACTTCTGGTTTCCCTGGAAATAAACAGCGCCCTGTTAAAGAGTTGAAAGCATCTGATCACACTGATCTTGGTATAATCAGATGCTTTTAAGGACAGAGGAGACATCTAGGCTCTAATAGAACCCAGGTCTCTCCACAAGGAGTACCTATCAATGCCTATTGCTGGCACAGGGGATGTTTACCACATGTAAGGTATTGCCGCAAATGTCAAAGCAAGAGCAATAATTCTAGGACAAGACCTCCTGCCTTAATTCTCCACTAGTAACCTATAAAAGCTTTTAAAGTGTCGGTTAGGCCCCCGTCACACTTGTGAAACTTGTCCTGCAACTTGGGACTGCAAAGTCACATGACAAGTCGTACCCCATAATTTCCAATGAGTACCATTCATTCCAGTGCGACTTCAATTCATAGCGACTTCAAAGTAATCCATGCACTACTTTGGTCCGACTTTAATGCAGCTTGAGGTCCATAGACCTCAAGATTACACAGGCATTGCTTCAAGTACAGTCAAAGTCGCATCAAAATCGACTTTCAGGTCGCACAATTGTGAAAGGGGCCTTATAGAGATTATATATTATTATAGTCGTTTGGCGCCATTCTGCGAGCGTGAGCAATTTTGAAGCATGACATGTTAGGTATCTATTTACTCTGTGTAACATTATCTTTTATATTTTACTCAAAAATTAAGTATTATATTGTGGTTGCCTGCTTTAAAATTGAGTAAAGTGTATTTTTTCCAAAAAAATAGCTTTTCGAAAAAATCAACACTGCACAAATACCCTGTGACATAAAAAAAATTGCAAAACCCACCATTTTATTTTCTAGGTCCTCTGCTAAAGCAAAAAAAAAAACAATATATATATAATGTTTGGGGGTTCTAAGTAATTTTCTAGCAAAAAAAGCTGATTTTTACATGTAAACTATGTCTGAAAAGGCGTGGTCTGAAAGTTGATATACGGCCCATATACACACAGCAGCACAAGTACTTGTTCCCACTACGAGACGTTTCCTCGGGCTACAGTTCCACTAATCTCCACAAGATGGTAATCTCGCTTACACTCAGGAAAACTCTATGGAAGAAAGGAAAGGGATGTCAGCTACAGACAGGAAGTGATGTCAGGAATAAAAAGGAAGTTCCGGGTGAGAGGTGAGTCGGGAGGAAGTAGAGGGAAGACATTGCTGGAAGTGGCAGTAGATGAGGTAATAAGATCTTATTTTCTATTTACACCCAGTAACCCCCCCCCCCCCCCCCCGTCATGTCCGTCCTCTTCCTCCATAGTCACTGTGATGTCTTTTATCTCCAGCAGATGATGATACACACATATATAGTGTGGAAACCTAGATTAACCCCTAAATTCAGGGGCAGAACATTTTCCCACTTATGGGGGCCGGAACATTCTCTTTATGTTGGAGATGTTATGTTTCTCACCCTTGTGACGAGGGATGAGATTGAGATTAGGGTTGGCCTAAAAACAAAGTGTTGTCTTTGCACCATGTTGGGTAATGAAGTTAGTCGCCCTTTCATGGGGACACACAATTTTAACCACTTGCCGACCGCCGCAAGTACATATACTGTGGCGGTCAGCCCCTCACAGGCAAAGTGACGTATCGGTACGTCACTAGCCTGTGAGGCTCTGGGGAGCAAGCGCACGTCGCCAGTGGTGCGCTCCCGCGCGGTCACGGACCCCCCCGCGCGTGTGAGCGGCGGACCCCATGTCCGCCGCTCACTCACGATCATCCGTGACAGCAGGAGAAAGGCAGGAGAAAGACTGTCAGTCAAGGGTCCGATCTGTCCGCCCCAATGTCGCAGTCCCGCAAAAAAAATCGCAGATCGCCGCCATTACGCGTTAAAAAAAAGCAACAAAAATCTTTCCCTTTGTTAGTAAACGCGATAACTTTTGCACAAACCAATCAAAATACGCTTTTTGCGATTTTTTTTTTTTTTTTTTTTTACCAAACATATGTAGCATAAAACAAATTGGCCGAAAATGTTAAAAAAATTTGATTTTTACATTTTTTTGGGGGAATTTCATGTAAAAAAATGTGAAAAATATTGTTATTTTTGCAAAATTCACGCTCTTTTTTTTGTTTTAGCGCATGATCAAAAAATCGCACAGGTGATCAAATACCACCAAAAGAAAGCTCTGTTTGTGGGAAAAAAAGGACGTCAAATTCGTTTAGGTACAGCGTCGCATGACTGCGCAATTGTCCGTTAAAGTCACGCAGTGCCGAATCGCAAAATACCCCCTGGTAAGGAAGGGGGTAAAATCTTCCGGGGCTGAAGTGGTTAAGGGTTGACATAATTGTGAGTGTGTAGGGGTGGGGGCTGGGTAAGTTTATTATGAGCAAAAAAATGTTGATTTTGCAATGTGTGTGAAAATTAACTTTTTCCTTTAAAGTCTAAAGGGTTAAATGGTTGTTAATGTAAAGGGCTATTGGCGCTGCATTGGCCCTGATGACTTTAGAAAAAGACGAAAAATTGTATCCTAGTTACCGTAATTTTCCTTTCCTGGTGCCTATCCATGGCAGCATACCTGTGATAGAGCTCCGGCTCTACTCCGCCTTCAGGACTAGTGAAAAGCATAAAAGAAAGACGCCCCCTACTCCCAGCATTCTCCTGTGATATAGAATACAGAGGGAGGGAGTGTACGCTGCCATGGATCGGCACCAGGAAAGGAAAATTACGGTAAGTATGATAAAATTTTCCATATTCCTGGCGTCTCCATAGCAGCATATCTGTGATAGAGCTCCGCCTCTACTCCGCCTTCAGGATTAGTAAATAGCATAAAAGAAAGACGCCCCCTACTCCCAGCATTCTCCTGTGATATAGAATACAGAGGGAGTGAGTGTACGCTGCCATGGATCGGCACCAGGAAAGGAAAATTACGGTAAGTATGATAAAATTTTCCATATTCCTGGCGTCTCCATAGCAGCATATCTGTGATAGAGCTCCGCCTCTACTCCGCCTTCAGGATTAGTAAATAGCATAAAAGAAAGACGCCCCCTACTCCCAGCATTCTCCTGTGATATAGAATACCGAAGGAGGGAGCGTATGCTGCCATGGATCGGCACCAGGAAAGGAAAATTACGGTAAGTATGATACAATTTTCCATTTTCCTGGCGCCTCCATAGCAGCATACTTGTGATAGAATGTTGGGGGTAGGAGGGCATCTTTCTTATATGTTATTCACTAGTCCTGAAGGCGGAGTAGAGGCGGAGCTCTATCACAGATAGGCTGCTATGGAGGCGCCAGGAATATGGAAAATTGTATCATACTTACCGTAATTTTCCTTTCCTGGTGCCGATCCATGGCAGCATACGCTCCCTCGGTATTCTATATCACAGGAGAATGCTGGGAGTAGGGGGGCGTCTTTCTTTTATGCTATTCACTAGTCCTGAAGGCGGAGCTCTATCACATGTATGCTGCCATGGAGGCACCAGGTAAATACAACCACTTGAGCATACAGTATATTTTTCTCTATTAGTATCTAACAAGAGGTTGCTTGGGCTAGCCTTACAACCCTGAGAAGCCTATGGGAGTGGAGGATCCGGAAGTAAAAGTGATTTTCCTGGTTCCTACAACTAAATGACCGTTTAACCCTTGGAGGGGGTCTTTTCTTTATTTGCCCAATTTGTACAAAAATAATGTGCATTCAGATTTGCTGGACGAATGATGATGTAAATGTTATTTATAAATAGACCCCTAAATAACTGAATCTACCCATAGATATAGAATCTAATAGGGCAGCCCACCTATTAACCCCTTATATCACCATTCTAATATTGTACAACCAATACTGTCCAGATAATCAGTCTACAGAGAAACCTGAATAGATCACATGACCACATCAATGAGGATGGAGGAGGACTGGAGTCACATGACTGAGAAGATACTAAACCTGACCCTAGAGATCATCTACCTGCTGACTGGAGAGGTGAGGAGGATTCTGGGAGGTCACATGACATCACTCTTATCTCTATTAATAAAACACAGACCTGACCGGAGAGGTGAGGAGGATTTTGGGAGGTCACATGACATCACTCTTATATCTATTAATAAAACACAGACCTGACCGGAGAGGTGAGGAGGATTCTGGGAGGTCACATGACATCACTTTTATCTCTATTAATAAAACACAGACCTGACCGGAGAGGTGAGGAGGATTCTGGGAGGTCACATGACATCACTCTTATCTCTATTAATAAAACACAGAACGGAGAGGTGAGGAGGATTCTGGGCGGTCACATGACATCACTTTTTTTTTCTTATTAATAAAACACAGACCTGACCGGAGAGGTGAGGAGGATTCTGGGAGGTCACATGACATCACTCTTATCTCTATTAATAAACACAGACCTGACTGGAGAGGTGAGGAGGATTCTAACATGATATTCCTATTGGTTCCTCAATACAGAGATTTCCTTTTCTGAAGTCAGGTGATCATATGACCATCACAGTGCCTCCATGTGACTCCCTAAAACCTGAGAGACACAACATGCAGAAGATTCTAGAAGTCACCAAGAAGATGATGGAGCTGCTGACAGGAGAGGTGAGCGGTGCTGGGAATTCTGGGACATTATCCAGTAACAGACAAGGGATGTGTCTGGATGGTGACTATCATTGTTTGTGTGTCAGGTTCCTATAAGGTGTCAGGATGTCACTGTCTATTTCTCCATGGAGGAGTGGGAGTATTTAGAAGGACACAAGGATCTCTACAAGGACGTCATGATGGAGAATCAGCCGCCCCTCACATCACCGGGTAAGAGGAGACTTTATTGTAAAGGAGAGAGCAGTACGGAGGGTCCACCTAGATCCCCCATCATCTGATAAACGCATAGAAACAATGTATTCAGTCAGTGTGTGTGTTTCCTACAGATGGATCCAGTAATGGGAATCCACCAGAGAGATGTCCCCATCCTCCGTATTCCCAGGATTCCACACAGGAAGATCACACCATCCCTCATCATCATCAGGTAGATGAGGAACAATCACTGATAGTATCATTAGGATCTGTACATTATTTGCATTGTTACATTTTACTGTATGTTGTTTTTATTATATATTCAGAGTGGAAGCCTGAGAGATTCTAAAGTTGAGGTTAAAGAAGAGATAAAAGAGGAGGATGATGAGGAGGGAGTGATGGTGGAATCTGTAATGTTAAAAGGACACAAAGATCTGTACCAGGACACCATGGTGGAGTCATCCAGCTACAAAAACCCACCAGAGAGATGTCCCCGTCCTCTGTATTCCCGGAATTCCACACAGGAAGATCACACCATCCCTCACCATTTCAAGGTTAGTAGGACGGAATATCTAGAACATGGACCCGTAGATACAATGTGTGGATTTTTTTTTATGTGACAAGATTAACTTTATATATATATAGAAAATAATTTATTTAATTAATTGATTTATTTTTTTTAGTTTGAAGATCTGATAGATATAAAAGTTGAAATAAAAGAAGAGGAGAGGGATGATCAGCAGTCTATGGAGGAGGATGGAATAGTAGTGACAATTATAGAGGAGGACACTCCTACAGAGATCAGCACAGGTGGGTCATTAACCACTGGAAGACCAGGTCTTTATCGCTTAAAATGTATTATTATTAAAATGTAGTATTTTCTACAAAAGAAATTACCTAGAACCCCCAAACATTATATATATATATATGTGTATATATTGTATACATATATTTTTTTTTTTTTAGCAGAGACCCTAGAGAATAAAATGGCGGCCAATGCAAAATTTAATATAACTCTGTATTTGTGCAGCAGTCTTTCAAATGCAATTTGTTTGGGAAAAAATACACTTTAACCACTTAAGCCCCGGAAGATTTTACCCCCATTCCGACCAGGGGGTATTTTGCGATTCGGCACTGCGTGACTTTAACGGACAATTGCGCGGTCGTGCGACGCTGTACCTAAACGAATTTGGCGTCCTTTTTTTCCCACAAACAGAGCTTTCTTTTGGTGGTATTTGATCACCTGTGCGATTTTTTGATCACGCGCTATAAACAAAAAAAGAGCGTCAATTTTGCAAAAATAGCAATATTTTTCACATTTTTTTATATGAAATTCCCCAAAAAAAAAATTTAAAAATCAAAATTTTTTTACTTTTTCGGCCAATTTGTTTTATGCTACCTATGTTTGGAAAAAAAAATCGCAAAAAGCGTATTTTGATTGGTTTGCGCAAAAGTTATCGCGTTTACTAACAAAGGGAAAGATTTCTGTCATTTTTGTTTTTTTTTTTAACGTGTAATGGCGGCGATCTGCGATTTTTTTTTTTTTGCGGTACTGCGACATTGGGGCGGACAGATCGGACCCTTGACTGACATTTTTGACACTTTTGGGGTTACCAGTGACATTTCTACAGTAATCAGTGCTATATATATGCACTGTTACTGTAAAAATACACTGGTAGTGAAGGGGTTAACTTTATTTGGGAGGGAGGGGCTGTGTGTATCCCTAGGGGCGTGCTTTCTACTGTGATTGGCTGGGGCTTGAGCTGTATGGACACTGATCAACGGATCTACATAGTAGATCCGAGTGATCAGTATCCTAACAGCAAGGAGAATGACAGGTGGCTTGTTTACACAAGCTGCCTGACATTCTCCCTCTCCCCCGCCGATCGCCGAGTGACCGGCGGACATCGGGTCCGCCGGTCACACGCGCGGGGGGGTCCGTGACCACGCGGGAGCGGGAGCGCGCCTCCGGGGGCGCACGCTCGCTCCCTAGACCCTCACAAGCTAGTGACGTAGCCCTACGTCACTTTGCCTGTGAGGGGCTGACTGCCGACGTAGATCGGCGTTAGGCAGTCGGCAAGTGGTTAATAAATTATAAAAAACAAAACAGTAAAGTTACCCCAATTTTTTTGTATAATTTGGAAGATAATGTTACGCTGAATAAATAGATACCTAACATGTCATGCTTTAAAATTGCGCACACGCGTGGAATGGCGACACACTACAGTACTTAAAAATCTCCATAGGCGACTTTTTAAAAAATATTTAGGTTTAGAGTAACAGAGGAGGTCTTGCACTAGAATTATTGCTCTCGCTCTAATGATCGCGGCGATACCTGACATGTGTGGTTTTTAACACTGTTTGTTTATATTTGCGGGCGCGACTTACATATGTGTTCACTTCTGCGTGTGAGCACAGAGGGATTGGGCGCTTTAATTTTTTTTTCCATTTATTTTTTTTTTACACGTCCCTTTTTGATTATTTTTTTTATCACTTTTATTGCTTTCACAAGCAATGTAAACATCCCTTGTGACAGTAATAGGCAGTGACAGGTACTCTTTATGGAGGGATCGGGGGGGGGGGGGTGTAATGTGACAGTAATAGACAGCGACAGGTACTCTTTATGGAGGGATCGGGGGGGGGGAGGGGGGGTGTAATGTGACAGTAATAGACAGTGACAGGTACTCTTTATGGAGGGGGAGGGGGGGGGTGTGACAGTAATAGGCAGTGACAGGTACTCTTTATGGAGGGATTGGGGGGGGGAGGGGGGTAATGTGACAGTAATAGGCAGTGACAGGTACTCTTTATGGAGGGATCGGGGGAGGGGGGGGGGGATGTGACAGTAATAGGCAGTGACAGGTACTCTTTATGGAGGGATCGGGGGAGGGGGGGGATGTGACAGTAATAGGCAGTGACAGGTACTCTTTATGGAGGGATCAGGGGGGGAGGGGGGGGGAATGTGACAGTAATAGGCAGTGACAGGTACTCTTTATGGAGGGATCGGGGGGGGGGGGGGGATGTGACCGTAATAGGCAGTGACAGGTACTCTTTATGGAGGGATGGGGGGGATGTGACAGTAAATAGGCAGTGACAGGTACTTTTTATGTAGGGATCAGGGGGGGGGGGGGGTAATGTGACAGTAATAGGCAGTGACAGGTACTCTTTATGGAGGGATCAGGGGGGGGGAGGGGGGGAATGTGACAGTAATAGGCAGTGACAGGTACTCTTTATGGAGGGATCGGGGGAGGGGGGGGGGAATGTGACAGTAATAGGCAGTGACAGGTACTCTTTATGGAGTGATGGGGGGGGGGGATGTGACAGTAAATAGGCAGTGACAGGTACTCTTTAAGACCTCAAACCCCTCCTCTGCACTTTTAAAGTATTCCAAACGCCAAGATCGGCGTTTTTGAATACTTTAGATTTATGAAAACTGGCGCCATTGGCTCATGAGTAAATCATAAGTTATGTCATGACGTTGCTTCCGGTTTACAATATTTGAGACCTAATCAAAGCCGATTCTTTGTTCGGGTTTCCTACCAGCCGGTGGATGTGCGGGTTGGTTGCTCAGGTCTCCTGGTGGGACAGGAGAGTCCGGGCGAGTGATGGAAAGGTGGCGGGGGGGGGGGGGGGGGCGGGGACGTCAAGCCAAGTGGCTGAGTAGTCGTGTCGGTTGTTATTACAAGAAAGCCGACCGTCTGCTCTAAAAAACGGTACCGAGGTGATGCCTGCAGCTGCATATCATCCAGATACAACCACTTGAAGACAATGACGTACAGGTATGTGATTTGGTGCTAAGTGGTTAGCACTCAATACATTCCTCCACCCATATTGCTCACTGATTGGTCCAGAGTAGGGCAAGGACTGGGAGATATCAGCCTGTAATCCCCTGGTCACTTTCCTGAGCTGTGTTCCCTGTCCTGTATTCCTGTATTTTTCTTGGATAATCTTCCTTCTGTTTGCTGCTGACACGGTTTATTACTGGAATTATGGAGATTCTGGGGTTCAGCTGGAAGCAAAATGTTGATTTTCACCATAGGTGTTACTAGACCCAGACCCAGGCTCCAGGGATATGTGTTTTGGGTCTTCTGCCCCATGCCCAGGTCTAGTAAGACAGACAATTCTCCCGGGGTTACTTGTTCTGTTATTTGCTGGCTGTGCCGGGTGGAGGGATATGTCTGTATAGTCTCAGACCCAAGTCACTGAGTGCAGTCTCAGGAGATGGGAGGCAGCGGTGTGGGACCTCTGCAACTTGTCTCATGTAAACATTTAACCTTCCACTGCTTACTGAATACCAATATTATGAGTCCTGACCCTAAGGCCTCGTTCACCCCATGGTGCAGATGTCAGTTTTTCTGCAAGGGCTGCTAATAAACTAAACTAAACTAATAAACTAATAGTTTTCTATGCCCTGATCACACCACAACACTGGTATAACATGCAGATTTTTTTCTGTGCAGGAATCTGCAATGTGCATGCCGTTTTCTGCACAGGAAAAAAAACTGACGTGACATCAACATTGGTGTGAATAGGGCGCATAACGGACACGCATGAAAACTGAGGTAACCTGATGTCTCTGCAAGTTTTTATGCACGTATGGTGAAGAAACCCTTACACTGTATGATTTACCCAATTGTCGACCGCACCGAAGCCGAATGACGGCTACAGCGTGGTCGTCCAGTTCTGGGAGGGCGTCTCCTCTTGATACAGTTGATCACAGATCAGGGTAAAGAGCCAATCACAGGGGTTCTTTACCACCTGATCAGCTGTGTCCAATCACAGCTGATCACAATGTAAACACACTTGCCGGTTATCTGCATTCCTTTCCTGATATCACAGCGTGAGGAGAGGAGAGAGCTGGTAACCAGCAAGTGTGAAAGGGGACACCTTCCTTGATAATCAGGGCACTGATCATCAGCTTCCTGATGAGCAGTGCTTTCTATTAGTGCCCATCAGTGCTTTTTATTAGTGTCTATCAGTGGTGCCTATTAGTGCCCATCAGTGCTCCCTATTAGCACTGTCTCAGTGGTGCCTATTAGTGCCCATCAGTGGTGCCTATTAGTGCCCATCAGTGGTGCATATTAGTGCCAATCAGTGCTGTCAGTGGTGCCCATTAGTTCCCATCAGTGCTGTCTATCAGTGGTGCCCATTAGTTCCCATCAGCACTGTCTATCAGTGGTGCCTATTAGTGCCCATCAGTGCAGCCTATTAGCACTGTCTCAGTGGTGCCCATCAGTGGTGCCTATTAGTGCCAATCAGTGCTGTCAGTGGTGCCCATTAGTTCCCATCAGTGCTGTCTATCAGTGGTGCCCATTAGTTCCCATCAATGCTGTCTATCAGTGGTGCCTATTAGTTCCCATCAGTGCTGTCTATCAGTGGTGCCTATTAGTGCCCATCAGTGCTGTCTTTCAGTGGTGCCTATTGGTGCCCATCAGTGCTGTCTTTCAGTGGTGCCTATTAGTGCCCATCAGTCCTGATAGAAGTGGTGCATATTAATGCTCATCAGTGCTGTCTATCAGTGGTCCCTTTTAGTGCCCATCAGTCCCGTCTATCAGTGGTGCCTATTAGTGCCCATCAGTGCTGTCTATCAGTAGTGCCTATTAGTGCCCATCAGTGGTGCCTATTAGTGCTCATCAGTGCTGCCTATTAGTGCCCATTAGTGCAGCCTCATCGGCGCACATCAGTGAAGGGGAAAAATTACTTGTTTGCAAAATTTAAAACAGAAATGTGTTTTTATTTTTTTTTGTTTAGCAATAAAAAGCCCAGTGGTGATTAAATACCACCAAATGAAAGCTCTATTTGTGTGAAAAAATTTCATATGGATACAGTGTTGCATGACTGCGCAATTGTCATTTGAAGAGTGACAGCGCTGAAAGCTGAAAATGGGCTTGGGCTAGAAGGGGGTAAAAGTGCCCTGTAGGCAAACGGTTAAATTGCACATTACATACACCTGACCCCTGCACTATATACTCTAGGTGCTCTATTAGTTTATAGAGCGATCAGCTCTGTGGTATTTGTAATCAGTAGATCCAGTATCGCGTTATCTCTTGTTGGTGCATCCAACATCTGACCCATGAAATTGTCCTGCAAGACATTTAGAAAATGGCGAGCCTTAGATGAGTGAGCAGTTCCTTCTGCCCAGTCAATATCTGGATAACTGAAATGCCCCATTAAAATAACATTGCTCGGTCTGCCACCATTCCTAACACTGATAGATCTGACTCCTCCTTTTCCTTTAGGTTAGGGGGCCTTCAGCATACACCCAAAATGTCTTTCTCATTAGTTTCCAGCCTTTGGACCTCCTCCCTTGCTCCATTAGTAATGTGGTCCCTCGTGTTCACTGGCAAATCATTCCTAATTTACAGACACACCCTTGAAGACAGTTCTCGTTGTTTCCTCACTCTCTGACTAAGGTCCATGAATAAAGAAATGATCTGGTAGGAGATCAGAGGACCATTTACTAGTTACATTGAGGGGGGAATTGTAAGTTCCTCAGAGACAAAGCTGCCTGATGTGGGCGGAGTCCTGGTTTAGGGGAACCAATCTGCTCATGTCTAGTAATAATCTTGTTATTTCTATTTTAGTAGATGGACAGGTGAAGAGGAAAACCTCAGAGGATTGTCTCACTTTGTCTCCAGACTGTAAAATAGAAGATGAGGACATCACACAGTATAGTCCAGGAGAAAACCCGGCTACCTCAAATGTCCATCCAGCACCACACACTGTAGATGGACCATCGTATTCCTCTTATCCTGAGGAACCTCAGACTGTGAGGGACGGTGCCGGACCATCGTATTCCTCTTATCCTGAGGAACCTCAGACTGTGAGGGACAGTGCCGGACTATCGTATTCCTCTTATCCTGAGGAACCTCAGACTGTGAGGGACGGTGCCGGACCATCGTATTCCTCTTATCCTGAGGAACCTCAGACTGTGAGGGACGGTGCCGGACCATCGTATTCCTCTTATCCTGAGGAACCTCAGACTTTGAGGGATGGTGCCGGACCATCGTATTCCTCTTATCCTGAGGAACCTCAGACTGTGAGGGACGGTGTCTTCCTTCCAACAGATAAGAGGTTTTCCTGTGCTGAGTGCGGGAAGGGTTTTTCTCAGAAGTCCAATCTTTACAGACATCAGAGATCTCACACGGGTGAGAAGCCATATCCCTGCCCTGAGTGTGGGAAATGTTTTTCAAAGAAGTCCTATCTTTCCATACATGAGAAATTGCACACAGGGGAGAAGCCGTATTCCTGTCCTGAGTGTGGGAAATGTTTTTCACAGAAGTCCAATCTTTACAGACATGAGAGTATGCACACAGGAGAGAAGCCACATTCCTGTACTGAGTGCGGAAAATGTTTTTCAAAGAAGTCCTATCTTTCCATACATCAGAGATGGCACACAGGGGAGAAGCTGTATTCCTGTTCTGAGTGCGGAAAATGTTATGTACAAAAATCAGATCTTGTCAGACATCAAAGGTCTCACACAGGGGAGAAGCCGTATTCCTGTCCTGAGTGCGGGAAATGTTTTTCAGGGAGGTCTGATCTTTGCAGACATCAAAGATTGCACACAGGGGAGAAGTCATATTCCTGTCCTGAGTGTGGGAAATGTTTTTCACGGAAGTCCAATCTTTCCACACATCGGAGATTGCACACGGGAGACAAGCCCTATTCCTGTTCTGAATGCGGGAAATGTTTTTCACAGAAGTCCATTCTGTACAGACATCAGAAGTTGCACATGGGGGAGAAGCCACTTTCCTGTCCTGAGTGAGGGAATTGTTCCTCACTGAAGTCCTGTCTTCCTGTACATCAGGGATCCCACACAACCCTTGAGGTGTATTAGTGCCTTGAGTGCGGGAAATGTCTTCTATATGAATGTTGCGGGACATCACAGCTCTCATGTGGGGAAGAAGCGCACCCTGATATACACCTCAGATATACTCCATGGCTGATCTTCATCATGTAAGAAACACTTCATAAGGAGATCAGAGATCACCAAACACATGGATGAAGTGTTGTACCGTGTTGGCCATTGATAGCAGTAGAAAAATAAAAATGGAGACTTTAACTTTTACTGGCTGAGTACATTTTGGGGGTGTGGAGAGGTCTATTACTGAAAATATTAGTTGAACGAATGTGTTAAGTATTCGTCCACCCATCACAAATTTTGGTCTTATTCTATTTCATTCAGTGATTTCCTGTAATCATTGGCTCCATTTAGTGGCCATATTGTAGTAAGTAACAGTTTTTCCTAGGGATGCACCGAAATGAAAATTTTGGGCCGAAACCGAAAATGCAGGATGCCCTTGGCTGAAAACCGAAAATGACTTTTTTCCCCCAAATAATTTTAAAATAGATGGAACAGGGGCATACACCAAAAATAGGCAGCGAAGTACACCTGTCGCTGCCACCCTGTCACAGTATATGTACTGTGATGGGTTGGCAAGTGGTTAATTTAATTACCATTGGTATTTGTATTATGCAGCATGAGGGGGTTAATGTATTGCCACTGCTGGTCACTGCTGCATTAGTGACCAACCAGTGGCAGTTAATTAACCCCTTTGTGCTGCATTAGTGCAACCAGTATCAGTGTTAATTAACACTGATACTGGTTGCACTAATGTAGCACAAAGGGGTTAATTAACTGCCACTGGTCGGTCATTGATGCAGCAGTGACCAGCAGTGACAATACATTAACCCCCTCATGCTGCATAATTAATACTAATACCAATGGTAAGCTGCCTCAGCTATCACCCCCCCCCCCCCCGCATCAGCGTCAGCGTCCCTCTCCTACTCACTCAGCTTCCTCCGGTCACGGTGTCCATTATTCAAAAGTCTCACCTCTGGCCGGCCGCCCGCCTCCCGGTGATGTCACTACTACTACGATCTGTACATGAATGAAGTGACAAACCGGGCGGGAGGGCGAGCGAGCGGCCGCTAATAGCTATAACTATGTGAGCCTTTCACTTCTCTTCAATTCCCTGTCAGCAGCACGATGTACATGCATTAACTGACACTCCGGGCGGGGCGAGCGGCCGCTAATAGATATAACTATGTGATCCTTCCCTGTCAGCGGGACTGTGTGTGAATGAGAACTGACCTGACACCGGGCGGGGGGGTGGGGCGAGCGGCCGCTAATAACTAGAACTATGTGAGAGCTTCACTTCCCTGTCAGAGGAGATACATGCCTGACAGGGAAGTGAAGCTCTCACATAGTTCTAGTTATTAGTGGCCGCTCGCCCCCCCCCCCCCCCCCCACCCGTTGTCAGTTCAGTTCTCATTCACACACAGTCCCGTTGAGCTGACAGGGAAGGATCACATAGTTCTATCTATTAGCGGTCGCTCGCCTAGCCCTCCCGCCTGGTATGTCACTTCATTAATGCACAGATCGTAGTAGGGACATCATTGAGAGGCGGGCGGCTGGCCAGAGGCGGGACTTTTAAAACCTGCCCTGCGCTGCGCCCTCCTCCTTCCTCACGGCGGCCATATTCATTTCGGCAATGTTAACCCATTATCGGACGAAATGGGATAGGCTCATTTTCGGCTGATAATTTCGGTGGCCGAAATTTCGGTGCATCCCTAGTTTTTCCAGATTGAGATATTTTGGGTTTAATACCTCATTATGGCTAGACTAGACTAGACTAGACTAGATGAAGATTACGACTATAGGAAACCACTGTGTTTAGTAAAATATGGCCAAAGATGGATAGTATGCTTGTCACACTCACTCAACATATGTTTTAGAATAGACACATTAGTTCACTATGTAACGTGTGGTTTCATATAAATAACTGAGATCTTAGTTGTGCATTTTGAATACAATAGACAATAAAATTTATATAATAATCTATTAATTATTAATCATATTATATATTAATCCAGAGTGCAGTGGACAGAAACATGTCATGTATGGCCCAGCATATAGAGTGCAGTGGTCAGGTACATGTCCTATATAGTCCAGCGTACATAATTCAGTGGTAAAAAGTATATCTTAGGCCTGTGTACAGAGTTCAGTGGTCAAGAGGATGTCATATACTGGCCGGCATACAGAGTACACTGGTCAAGAACATGTCATATATAGCCCTTGTAATGGATACCGAATGCAGGTAGTGTGGTCAAAGGCAAGCTGGGATCAGTGCAGGCAGAGTTCAGGAGAAGTCAAGACAAGCCGGGTCGGTAACAGTAGTCAGGTACAGATTTACAGGTAGCAGGTGTACACAGGAACGCTGTAGCCAAGACAGCACAGGCTCAGTTTAAATAGCCCCCTTGGCACTAATACGAGCAACAGATGCGTGCACTTGAGCAGTAGGCGTTTGCACATGCGCACGAATATTTGCGTATCTGCATGCGCGAATATTTGTACAATTTCTGTTAGCATGAACAGGAATACGGATTAGCCTGTGCACAGGAAGCTGCCTAGAAGAGCCATTCTGTCTGCTGGAATGTCCTTCCTGACACCAAGTATGATTTGTAAGGTTTATTAATTGCACACAACACCCATAGACCATAAACAAAGCAAAAGTAAAAAATAAATGTGACAGTGAAACACATAACTAACCAACAACCTAACTATAATACACTGTGTACAAAAGGAGGGAAGCTCACACAAGCAGGGCATGACCATGACTGGGGCTGGGAACAAAAGGGAGCAGAGATGTGGTAACAGGATGCAGAAAACCAGGTACAGGATATAGGATCAAGCAGAAATGGGGCTCCCAGGCAGAACACTGAGGCACTGATAAAAGGTAAAAAAAGGGATTATATACCTTCCCAGCAGCCAGCATCAGGTGAAGCCTAATTACTGGGATCTACTGGCTGCTGTTAGACACCTGCTGGTGGCCACTGGAGCTGCACTCTTTAACTCTTGGAACCACAGTACCACCAGCTGGTGATTCCTGACAGTCGTCCTGCCCCTTAAGGAGTGGCCTCCAAATGCTCCACATGGCCTTGAAACATCAAGGTCTTTCTGAGTGACCCTTCTGCTGGTGCTGGATAAGTCCAAAAAGAGAAGATCTCCCATCATTAGTGTCTGAAAAGATTCACAATTTTCTTAACCACTTTAGCCCCAGCCCTATTTCGGACACTTTTTGTTCACAAGTTAAAACCAGTATTTTTTCCTAGAAAACTACTTAGAACCCCCAAACATTATATATATTTTTTTAGCAAAGACTCTGGAGAATAAAATGTCGGTCATTGCAAAATTTTTTGTCACGCGGTATTTGCGCAGCGGTCTTTAAAACGCCATTTTTTTGGAAAAAATTTGAAAAATCACATTTCACTGCATTTAAAAAATACTAAACAGTAAAGTTAGCCCATTTTTTTTGTATATTGTGAAAGATGATGTCACGCCGAGTAAATAGATACCAAACATGTTACGGTTTAAAATTGCGCCCCCCCGTGGGATGGCGACAAACTACGGTCAATAGAGATCTCAATCTGCGACGCTTTAAATTTATTTAACGGTTACCAGTTTAGAGTTAGAGTGTAGCTCTTTTTTTTTAATTATTGCCCACGCTCTGGCGATCGCGGCGATACCTCACATGTGTGGTTTGAACAGCGATTTCATTTGCGGCTCGACTTGCGTATACGTTTTTTTTTGTGCGCGAGCTAACGGTGACGGGGACGGCTAAATTTTTTTTTTTTTTTTTTTTCCTATTTATTTTTTCTTTTTTTTTAAACTTTATTACAGGTTTTTTAAAAAAAAAAAAATCTGATCACTTTTATTGCTGTCACAAGCAATGTAAACATCCCTGGTGACAGCAATATGTCGTGACAGGTACTCTTTATGGAGGGATCGAGGGTCTAAAAGACCCTAGACCCCTCCACTACACTTCCCTGTATGCAAAACGCCGAAAACGGCATTTTTGCATACAGCCGTTTTTCAAATCTGCCGCCTTTTGCAGCACAGTAACCCGGACGTGACGTCATGGACGCCGCCTCCGGGTTACGTCATCGGAGACCCGATCGATGCCGTTTCCGGCATTCATCGGGACTCCATCCAGCCGGCGGACGTGCCGGCTGGGTGCTCGGGGCTCCCGGTGGGACGGTAGCCCCGAGCAAAGCCGCGGAAGGCGGCGGGAGGGGGGGGACGTCCCCTCCCGCCCCCCCGGGTAACGATCGAGCGGCTCCCGAGCCGCATCGATCGTTACCGACGGAAAGCCGACCGTCGGCTTCAAACAACGGTACCGGGATGATGCCTCTAGCTAGAGGCATCATCCCGGTATAACCCCGCAAAGTCTGATGACGTAGAGGTTACGTGACTGGTAGTAAAGTGGTTAAACCATAGTCCTTCAACCCACAGGATACCAGGGTGTCTCTTTACAGCTGGGCATTCCATTTCTTAGTTGCTAGTCTGGTTTCTTTTAACCTGGGTCCCTTAACACACCTGGAGTTGCAGAGACTACACCTGGATCAGGCAAAATTTCAAATAATACTCTGTCCTTCCCCAGAAAACCTCTGTTACTGGAGCTGTTATAGCAAGTGTAACTATCGAATGCAGAGTATGTGTCGACCACCAGGCTTTGACTCATCAAATGGCTGGAAAAGAAACTTAGGCAGGGCATATGTAGGAATCTTGAACACGACTGATGAACCATGCCAGTCATGTAAGAAACGTTGAGTCTCAGAGGTATCTGACCCAATAGCTGGTGAGAGCTTCACCCTGTTGACATAGACTGGCTGGGCAGTGGGCGCAGGTTCAGTAGAGTCAGGCTTGGCAGCGGGCACATGATCAGCAGAGGCAGGCTGGGCAGCAGGCACAGGATCAGCAGAGGCAGGCTGGACAGCAGGCACAGGATCAGCAGAGGCAGGCGTGACAGCAGGCACAGGAGCAAAAGAGGCAGGCTGGGAAGCAGGCAACAGATCAGCAAAGGCCGGCTAGGAAGCAGGCACTGGGTCAGCAGAGGCAGGCTGAACAGTAGATGCATGTTTAGCAGGGGCAGGCTGGGCAGCAGGCACCTGAATCAGAGGGAGGCTGAACAACATATACAGGATCAGTGGAAGCAGGCTAGGCACAGGATAAACAGATGCAGACTTGACAGCAGGCACAGAGTGAGCAGGCACAGGCCAGGCAGCAAACAGAGCATCAGAAAAGTCAAGTTAAATAGCGAACAGAGAATCAGAGGAGTCTGCATGGGCAGCAGATGAAGGATCAATGGAGTCAGGTTAAACAGGCAGAGGATCAGTGTCATGAGGCTGGATAGAAGAGAATGTGTCAGTAACATTAGCATGGGAAGCAGGTAGCATAACAATGACAGCAGACTGGTCAGCAGGTAAAGGATTAGTGGCATCTGGCTGGACAGCAAGTGAAGCACCAATTGAGTAAAATTGGATAGCATGTAAAAGATCAGTAGAGTCAAACTGGACAGCAGGAGAGTTAAGTCAGGCTGGAATGTGGGCTTTGTACACAGTGGTTTTTAAGCAGTGGTCGAGTGTTCTACTTGGCTAAGTGAGTCAGTATGTTCCAAGAATGGATGGAACATCTTAGAAAGGCTTGAGCAGATATTTTTGCGCTAGAATAAGGCCAGGGTACTGAGAGTCCCAAATACAAAAGTGCAGTAGTCAGAACTGAAGCCAAGTATGGAGCAGACTGACCCATAGTTGATGTAGTGTCAGGCTGGACTGAGGTAGCTAATACAGGGACAAGCAGGACAGCAGCAAATAGGAAATTACTTGAAAGGAACAATTAGCACAGACTGGACTGGAGCTACAAACATTTGAACAAGCTGGGCTTCAGCAGTAAGCACTCGAACAGGCTAGACTGAAGCAGCTGACACTGAAACAGACTGGATTTAAGTGGGAGGTACTGGAACAGGCTGGACAGAAGCAGCTGGCATGGAGGCAGATGGTTTGAGGCAGAAGGCAGGAACTGACACATGATCAGCTTAAACCAGTGATTCTCAACTCTGGTCCTCAGGGCACACTAACAGGCCAGATTTTAGGTATTACCTTGGAGGGATGCAGACTAGAATACTGCAATCACTGAGCAGCAAATGATATAATCTGAGATGTATTTCAGTTTTCTTGCAAACCTGGCCTGTTAGTGTGCCCTGAGGACCGGAGTTGAGAAACACTGGGTTAAACAATTGTTGGTGTAGGAGTGGCCACTGACAAAATTGTGCAAGCAGGAGAAAAACATTTTCTTTTTTGGTTTGGATACTGGAGAGCTGCAAGTGGTTACATGGAGCTGACGTGGCTGTGCTGCTATTGGGGAATTAGTGACCATACTTAGAAACAGAGATCAAAAGGTAGCAGTGGCAGAGGAAGGTTTCTGAGGGGTTGCCAAGGGCCACAGAGCAGAAGAGAGAGCCTTCATTGGATTAAATGCAGAGAAGGTGCAGCTAGTGGGAACTGGATACTGATATATATTTGTTTAGCACTCTCTAGTGTGTGCTAGGTATTAGTGTAGGTTTGTTGGAGTAGGAAAATGTATTTTGGCTCAGGGTCAAGCCTGAGCTGTGAATCTGGGCCAGGGTTTAGTGAGCTAGGCTGGATGACTCATCCTAAAAGCTCATCTGGTGCCTCCCCCTGTTTTTTGGGACATTGGAGAATATTCTAGACAGTGGGTGGAGGTTAGAAGGAGCTGTTTGGAATATTTATGAGGTCCTCAGCCAATCCCCAGTAAAGGGCTATCAGGGGGCAGGCCACCTCATAAATAGGTATGGGTCAAGCCAACGGGGGAGTTGGGTGAAAGATGGAGTGCTGAGGAGGCTGTTGGTGGCCCTCAGGGGTGCCCCTAGTCTGGGGGGGGGGTGAACTTGGGCCAGGGTTTAGGTGCTGGAAGGATCCTGCCAAAACACATGCAGGAAGCAATTCAGTTTTATTATTTTGTATAAATATTGGCAGTAGAAATTACTATAAAGTGATAAATTCCATTTGGAAGTTGAATGAAATTGATTTTAATAAAGTTTT
Organism: Pelophylax lessonae; assembly: GCF_965119305.1. Lineage (NCBI taxonomy): Eukaryota > Metazoa > Chordata > Amphibia > Anura > Ranidae > Pelophylax > Pelophylax lessonae. The sequence continues at coordinate 38,875,793 of NC_138770.1, forward strand.
ACGAGGACTGTAAGAGATTGGTTATCCTGGTCCAGCGGCAGTATAAATAGAGGAAGCGACGTGTCCAGGCATGTGACCCCTGATTACGTTGGACGTACTGACGAAATGTGCATAGGGCAATTCAATGTGACACATCTGTAGCACCCTCCTAGATAGGTGCTAGGTAGGGAGTATAATTTGCTCTGTCTGCTTATCAGGAGAGTGGCAGGTAAAACCTAGTTGCTATGTCTGTTTATCAGGGGAGCAGGATTTCTAGTCAAGCCTGTTACATGTGTCCATGTGTGATTCATCTGGTCTGAGTGTCCCCACTGTGTCCAATAGGGGAGCCTGTTGGACAGTGGAGGAAACCCAACCAGTGACACACAGGCTTTTGTGGCTGTCGCAGTGGGTTGGCATCCTGGTATATGTTATAAAAGCCAAAGACACATGTGGCAGGGGGTCTTTGGGCGGGAAGCCAGGTCCCAGAAGGAGAGTACAACTGTTTCTTCTTCTGCAGCTGGGAAAGGTGGTCACAGGCAGTTGGCCCAGTGAACCTGAAGGTGTTGCTGAACGCAGAGGTCCAGTGGATGCCGACAAGTGGAGTTTGGAGGCAACTGTGACTCTGGAAAAAAGGTGTCTGTGAGTACAGAGGAACTTGCCCAGGGGTCTGCCAGGAAGGGGACCAGTTCAGAAGCTAGGGTCAGCGGTCAGGTGTCAGCACACCAGTATTGAGAGGAAAGGGGTGCCAGTTTCAGAACCCTGAAGAGAGTAACTAAAGCAGGAACCTTTTAAACTATCTTCACTTCAGTGGCAAGGTGAAGCAGCGGCCTTGCCACACACTACAGCTAGTTGTCCTCAAGATTGTGCATAGTTCATAGTTGGAGTATCCCACTCATCCCTTCTCCTATCCCAGTTCTCAAAAAAACAACATCCCCTGGATTGATTATTGACTGAGCCAAGGACTTTCAATGCGGTTTGTCTGCTATCAGTTGCTAACGGTTGCCCACGGGAATCCAGAAAGTGAAATTCTCAGCAGTCCTCTAGGGGGCAGTGCTACATGTCACTGCCTGCTAGTCTGGAACTCGGAACGGCGTCCCTGCTACATAGAAAAGCTCCTTGTGCATCTGTAATCCTGTAAAACATTTTTTACTACTATGCGCAAACAATGAAAACGTTTGAATACTACACTATGATGGGCTTCTTGTTCTTCCTATATTTTATGCTCAACATCTTGGATTCCAACTGGAGTGGTGTTGTTAGCGGGGAGCCTCTATTGGTATGAGGGATACCTCTTATTGAATGGATATGCGTTTTAAACGCTACTTCTGGTGAGTAGACATTTTATCTGCTGGTGGTGGAAGAAATCACATATCATTGGATTATTTATGATCACGTCATCACTACTGGACCACTTTGGTGTTGATGGACAATTTATTTTATATTTTCATACACATCATTTTATATTTTTTGTTTAAGGGGGCGCGGTTTAATATTATTATTAATATTCACCTTCACCCATTTTGGCCTCATATGGCATACAACCAGCTGCTTCACTTAATCAAATTATTTATTTAATTAAGTTCACAGTGATTTATTGATTGTTTACAATACATCCAGGGTGCGCAGGTAGAGGGTATTGGTTTACACTTCCCGATGCCTTATGTTGTACAGATTCTTCATGTTCTCCGAAACGAGCTCATACATTGTACTTATTCAACTTTCCAACCAAGAGGGAATAGACTTGACTCTCCTTATGTTGGACAGATTCCTCATGTTCTCCGATACGAGCAGCTTATACATTGTACTTTTTCAACTTTCCAACCAGGAGGGAATGGACTTGACTCTCCTTATGTTGGACAGATTCCTCATGTTCTCCGATACGAGCAGCTTATACATTGTACTTGTTCAACTTTCCAACCAGGAGGGAATAGACTTGACTCTCCTTATGTTGGACAGATTCCTCATGTTCTCCGATACGAGCAGCTTATACATTGTACTTATTCAACTTTCCAACCAGGAGGGAATGGACTTGACTCTCCTTAATGTTGGACAGATTCCTCATGTTCTCTGATACGAGCTCATACATTGTACTTATTCAACTTTCCAACCAGGGGGGAAAAGACTTGACTCTCCTTATGTTGGACAGATTCCTCATGTTCTCCGATACGAGCTCATACATTGTACTTATTCAACTTTCCAACCAGGGGGGAAATGAACTTGACTCTCCTTATGTTGAGGGTATGTGGCCTGGTGTGGTTCAGGAGGGAAAATCCCTGTAGACACACATCTGTGTAGTCCCTAGAATCGGTGTAAGAATGGCAACCTCAGCCTGGACTCCAGGAGGGGACATGCTCACTCCCCACCCCCAAACTTTCCTGGGTAGCCAGAATGTGTGTTCCGGATTAGGGTCTAGTATTCATTTTTTTGGGTGAACCATATTTTTTTTTAATATTTGTTTATTTTTACTTGTCAGTTGGGAATCCCCAATTGACACCTGAATGCGCCTGGGGGGAATACATTATCAGGTGTTAGGGTGCATGTGGCCGCTGACTCCCCATCAACCAGCTTGAGCAGGAATCTGCCACGTTTAGCAGCGGTAGTAATACTGCAACTTAAGGTTTGACTTGGGTGAATACCCTTTTACAGTAGTTCAGCCATTCGCTGACCTCCCTAAACAAGCCAAATTCTGTACAAACATGGGTTTAGTTTAAACTATACCTCCCAACTTTTTGAGATGGGAATGAGGGACAACTAGGAGCAAAAGTATGTAGACATAGGACACACACCTCTGCCATTTCCCCTTAAAGCAGAATTATGCAAAAAAAAAAAAAAAAAAGAAGAGGATTAGGTAAACCAATAAGTGCTTTTTGTTTACCACTATTATTCCTATATATTGGCCTTTGACATTAACAAATGCAGCAAAAAATGGATGAAAGGTTTAGCACTGGAAAACACTTTTTGAAAGATAATTAGTGCATTTTATATACAACTTTATAGATCAGACCAAAATGAGGGACAAATGAGGAGAGGGACTTCGTTCCAAATCAGAGACAGTCCCTCGAAATCAGGGACAGTTGGGAGCTATGGTCCAAACCCAGAGCTCAATCCAAGTTGTCTGTTTATTGGTTCCTTATTAGTGACCAATGGTAGATGGGCCCCCTTATATCTGAAGTCAGTTGGAGAAGGAGGACATTGCTACTGTACATCTTCATTAAATCCTTATTACTAAGAGACAGAAATTTTTCATTAGTCCACAAACCTCTAAAAACCTATGGAGGAACCCTGGCTGAGAAAAGCTGGACCAGGCAGTAATATATTTCTATCCCCCTTGGTGGAAGTGGAGATAACCCATCTTTACCAAGCGCTCAGTGTCCGCTGCTCCTCTGTCAAGCCCTCCACTGGCTTCCGCTCACCCAACGAATTAAATTCAAAATACTTACAATATCTTACAAAGCCATCCACAGCTTAGCCCCCAGCTACATCACCAGCCTAGTCTCAAAATACCAACCTAATCGCTCTCTTCGTTCCTCTCAAAACCTCCTGCTTTCTAGCTCCATCGTCACCTCCTCCCATGCTCGCCTCCAGGACTTTTCCAGAGCCTCTCCAATCCTATGGAACTCCTTACCCTTATCTGTCCGACTATCTCCTACTCTATTAGCTTTTAGACGATCTCTGAAAACCCTCCTCTTCAGAGAAGCCTATCCTACCCACACCTAACAAATATACCTCCATTTTCTCCATAAGCCCATCCCCCACAGTTATTGCCTTTTGTTTGACTTGAGCCTCCCTTCTAGATTGTAAGCGCTAACGAGCAGGGCCCTCTAGTTCCTCCTGTATTGAATTGTATTGTAACTCTATTGTCTTCCCTCACATTGTAAAGCGCTGCGCAAACTGTTGGCGCTATATATATATATATATATATATATATATATCCTGTATAATAATAATAATATAAGGGATATACAGTCAGGGCCGCCATCAGGGGGGTACAGGCAGTACTGATGTAAGGGGCCCGAGCCTCTAGAGGGGCCCCACGGGGACTGCTTCCCTTACACTTTAAAAAAAAAAAAATTCCGAACTTTACAGGACCGCCACCCGCACCCGACCCCCCCTCCCCCCGCCACGGGGGGGCGGGGGGGGGTATGAGATAATACTGCTTGTAAGGGGCCCGGCGAGGATGGGAAAAGACCGGGGGTGGATGCAGCGGTGCTCCGTGACTGCACTGGCTTTGTGTGAGTCGGAAGCTGCTGCGTCTGTGTCATTGAGCTGAGAGCTCACATCGGGCTCTTTGCTGCCACCTCTGGCTACTTCCTGCTTTTGCAGTGCACTCCTCGTCAGTATCCTGCTGGACTGCAGCTCCTCTCTGTGTCACAGACACATGGGGGAAACAAGAGCGGGGGTGGGAAGACCACCTTACAAGTAAGGGCTGTGTACAACTGAAAAGGGGGTGGTTGTGTACATGTGTGTCTCTGTATGTACATGTGTGTCTCTGTATGTACCTGTGTGTGTACATGTCTGTGTGTGTATATATCTGAGTGTACATGTCTGTGTGTGTATATATCTGTGTGTACATGTCTATGTGTGTATATATCTGTGAGTGTACATGTCTGTGTGTGTATATATCTGTGTGTGTATATATCTGTGAGTGTACGTGTGTGTGTACACGTGACTATGCGTACATGTCTGTGTGTGTGTGTACATGTCTGAGAGTGTACATGTGTGTGTATGTGTGTGTACATGTTGTATGTGTGTGTATATATCTGTGAGTGTACATGTGTGTGTACACGTGACTGTGCGTACATGTCTGTGTGTGTGTACATGTCTGAGAGTGTACATGTGTGTGTATGTGTGTGTACATGTTGTATGTGTGTGTATATATCTGTGAGTGTACATGTGTGTGTACACGTGACTGTGTGTGTGTATGTGTCTGTACATGTGTGTGTGAAATATATACACATGTGAGGGGGGCTGAGAGCGTAAACGTGTGAGGGGGGCTGAGAGCGTACACATGTGAGGGGGGCTGAGAGCGTACACATGTGAGGGGGGCTGAGAGCGTAAATGTGTGAGGGGGGGCTGAGTGCATACACATGTGAGGGGGGGCTTAGTGCGTATACATGTGAGGGGGGCTGAGTGCATACACATGTGAGGGGGGGCTTAGTGCGTATACATGTGAGGGGGGGCTGAGTGCATACACATGTGAGGGGGGGCTGAGCGCGTATACATATGAGGGGGGCTGAGTGCATACACATGTGAGGGGGGGCTGAGTGCGTATACATGTGAGGGGGGGCTGAGTGCATACACATGTGAGGGGGGGCTGAGTGCATACACATGTGAGGGGGGCTGAGTGCATACACATGTGAGGGGGGGCTTAGTGCGTACACATGTGAGGGGGGCTGAGTGTGTACAGCTGCTGAATTTGGATATTTTTGGACAAAATATAATTCCGTACTGTTAAATCTTGATAGCACTGATGACTTGGAATAGAATTTTCTTTTTCATATATTACACTGTAAGTGTTAAAATAAAAGTATGCACTGAAGGGCTCACTGTTATGGCTAGTGGGTGGATTTGGTGGGATGGCCCATGGGCAGGCCCTGCTGAATGTTGGTGGTCAGGCCCGGGGGGGGGGGGGCCAGGCCTAAAGCTGTGTAAGGGGCCCCACCATTTCTGATGGCTGCCCTGTATACAGTATATCAACACAGCGCAAGGCCGTGTTCACAGTACGAGACGTTTCTTGGGGCTGCAGTTCCTGTGAGCTCCAAAAGATGGTGATCTCACTTCTACCTAGACAGGAAGTCTCTATGGAATAAAGTCACAAAGGGATGCCAAGTAAAGACAGGAAATGATGTCAGGTGCAGACAGGAAGTGATGTCATGTATAAATAGGAAGTTCCGGGTTAGAGGTGAGTCGGACGGAAGTAGAGAGGATACGTTGCTAGAAGTGACAGCAGAGGAGGTAATAAGATCTTATTTTCTATTTACACCCAGTAACCCCCCCGTCATGTCCGTCCTCTTCCTCCATAGTCACTGTGACGTCTTTTATCTCCAGCAGATGATGATACACACATATATATAGTGTGGAAACCTACATTTCCCCACTTACGGGGCCGGAACATTCTCTTCATGTTGGAGATGTGTCACCTTCTCACCTTAGCAGTCCCTTGTAACAAGGAATGGGATTCAAACTCGGGTTAATTGAAATTTGCACTGCTACGTCTTTCTTCTGAGGATACCAAATCCCCCCCCCCTCCCCCTCCTCGCACCTGACTACCTCTTCTATGTATCCCGGGCTCCACTGCCCCCCATGCAGGCCCAGGACCAGCATGGCTGATCACATAGGGGGCTAGTGGGAGCAATAATTCTGGGACTATTATTCCCGGTTAACTCTAAACTGATAACCTGGAAGAGCCTTTAAAGCGATAGTATCCCGCTTTTTTACACTTTTACCTACAGGTAAGCCTATAATAAGGCTTACCTGTAGGTACAATTAATATCTCCTAAACTGGCACGGTTTAGGAGATATTTCCAGTGCATGCAGCCGCTCACGCGAGTGGCGCAATGCGCTCTGAAGGTCCGGGGGGACCTTCAGTTTTGCTTGCCGGGAGCCTGCCGGAAAATCACTCCCGCGCGCATGCGCGGGAGTTACGTCATCGCGGCCCTGGCCAATCACCGCGCCGGAGCCGCCGAACCCGGAAGAGACGGCGAGGGATCATGGCAGCGCCCGCAGCGATGTCAGGGGGTCCGTGTCGGGGCTTCGTTCTAAGGTAAGTAATACATAATTAGCTAGTATGCAATGCATACTAGCTCATTATGCCTTTGTCTTGCAGGTTTTTTTTTTTTTTTTGTGTTCGCGATTTTGGGTTTACAACCGCTTTAAAGTGTTGCACCATGTGGGGTAGTGAAGTTAGTTGCCGTTTCATGGGAACACACAATTTTATGGTTTGACTGAATTGTGTGTGTGTGTGTGGGGGGGGGGGTTGTATGAACAAAAAAAAAAAATGCTAATTTTTCCATGTGTGTGTGAAAATCTATTTTTCTTTTAAAGCCTATATCCTGGAAAAGGAAAAATTACCTAAAGTTGAATGTTTAGGTGTAGGGAACCAAGAAAAGCAATTTTACTTACCTGATCCTCTGTTCCTCCGACTGTCAGCACTCTCCTGTACTCCCATCTGCTTCAGCAATGGATTGTCCCTCCTTCTGTCTGATGAAGTACTATGAGCTCTGCATTGGTCTTGACAACATCAAAAAATTATGACCGCTGAGCATAGTGAAGAAGAGGCAGTGTGGACCGGTCTTGCACCCTTAAGGAGCCTGCAGGAGCAGAGGATCAGGGAAGTAAAAGTCCTTTTCCTGGTTACCAACCTAATCGCTCTCTTCGTTCCTCTCAAAACCTCCTGCTCTCTAGCTCCCTCGTCACCTCCTCCCATGCTCGCATCCAGGACTTTTCCAGAGCCTCTCCAATCCTATGGAACTCCTTACCTTATCTGTCCGATTATCTCCTACTCTATTAGCTTTTAGGCGATCTCTGAAAACCCTTTTTTTCAGAGAAGCCTATCCTACCCACACCTAACAAATATACCTCCATTTTCTCCATCCCATCCCCCACGGCTATTGCCTTTTGTTTCACTTGACCCTCCCTTCTAGATTGTAAGCTGTAACGAGCAGGGCCCTCTGATTCCTCCTGTTTTGAACTGTATTGTAACTGTATTGTCTTCCCTCACATTGTAAAGCGCTGCGCAAACTGTTGGCGCTATATAAATCCTGTATAATAATAATAATGATAAATGACAAATTAACCCTTGGAATGGACTTTGTTTGTATTTGCCCGATTTGCAAAAAAATAAGAAAGTACATGCAGATTTGCTGGACGAATGATTATGCAAATGTTGTTTATAAATAGACCTCCAAGTAACTAAATTTTTTACTTACAATGCCCACTTGGGCAGCCCACCTATTAACCCCTTACATCCCATCCTAATATTATACAACCAGTACAGTCCAGATAATTCTCCGCTATCCGTCTACAGAGCAACCTGCATAGATCACATGACCACATCAATGAGGATGGAGGAGGACCGTAGTCTAATGACTGAGAGGATACTAAACCTCACCCTGGAGATCATCTACCTGCTGACCGGAGAGGTGAGGAGGATTCTGGGAGGTCACATGACATCGCTCTTATCTCTATTAATAAAACATAAACCTGACCGGAGGGGTGGGGAGGATTCTGGGAGGTCACATGACATCACTCTTATCTCTATTAATAAAACACAGATCTGACCGGAGAGGTGAGGAGGATTCTGGGAGGTCACATGACATCACTCTTATCTCTATTAATAAAACATAAACCTGACCGGAGGGGTGGGGAGGATTCTGGGAGGTCACATGACATCACTCTTATCTCTATTAATAAAACACAGATCTGACTGGAGAGGTGAGGAGGATTCTGGGAGGTCACATGATATCACTCTTACAGTGAGGGAAAAAAGTATTTGACCCCCTGCTGATTTTGTACGTTTGCCTACTGACAAAGAAATGATCAGTCTATAATTTTATTGGTCGGTTTATTTTACCAGTGAGAGACAGAATAACAACAAAAATATCCAGAAAAATGCATTTCAAAAAAGTTATAAATTGATTTGAGTGAAATAAGAATTTGACCCCTTCTCAAAACATGACTTAGTACTTGGTGGCAAAACTCTTGTTGGCAATCACAGAGGTCAGACGTTTCTTGTAGTTGGCCACCAGGTTTGCACACATCTCAGGAGGGATTTTGTCCCATTCCTCTTAGCAGATCCTCTCCAAGTCATTAGGGTTTTGAGGCTGACGTTTGGTAACTCAAACCTTCACATATTTTCTGTTGGATTATGGTCTGGAGATTGGCTAGGCCAGTCCAGGACATTAATGTGCTTCTTCTTGAGCCACTTCTTTGTTGCCTTGGCCGTGTGTTGGGTCATTGTCATGCTGGAATACCCATCCATTTTCAATGCCCTGGCTGAGGGAAGGAGGTTCTCACCCAAGATTTGACGGTACATGGCCTGTCCATCGTCCCTTTGATACAGTAAAGTTGTCCTGTCCCCTTAGCAGAAAAACACCCCCAAAGCATAATGTTTCCACCTCCATGTTTGATGGTGTTTTTGGGGTCACAGGCAGCATTCCTCCTCCCCCAATCATTGCCAGTTGATGCCAAAAAGCTTGATTTTGGTCTCATCTGACCACAACACGTTCACCCAGTTCTCCTCTGAATCATTCAGATGTTCATCAGCAAACTTCAGACGGGTCTGTACATGTGCTTTCTTGAGCAGGGAGATCTTGCGGGCGCTGCAGGATTTCAGTCCTTCACGGCGTAGTGTGTTACCAAATGTTTTCTTGACTATGGTCCCAGCTGCCTTGAGATCATTGACAAGATTCTCCTGTGTAGTTCTGGACTGATTCCTCGCCGTTCTTATGATCATTGAAACTCCACGAGTTGAGATCTTGCATGGAGCCCCATTCCGAAGGAGACTGACAGCTATTTTGTGTTTCTCCCAACTGCGAATAATCTCACCAGCTGTTGTCCCCCCTCACCAAGCTGCTTGGCGATGGTCTTGTAGCCCATTCCAGCCTTTTGTAGGTCTACAGTCTTGTCCCTGACATCCTTGGACAGCTCTTTGGTCTTGGCCATGGTGGAGAGATTTGAATCTGATTGATTGGTTGCTTCTGTGGACAGGTTTCTGTAAGGTCTTTAAAGGTTCCTTTAAGAGAGTTCTCCTAATCTCAGCTCGTTACCCTGTAAAGAAGACACCTGGGAGCCAGAAATCTTGAAATTTGATAGGGGAATCAAATACTTATTTCACTCATTAAAATGCAAATCAATTTATAACTTTTTTGAAATGCGTCTTTCTGGACATTTTTTTCTGTTATTCTGTCTCTCACTGTAACATAAACCTACCATTAAAATTATAGACTGATCCTTTCTTTTTAGTGGACAAACCTACAAAATCGGCAGGAGATCAAATACTTTTTCCCTCACTGTATCTCTATTAATAAAACACAGACCTGACCCGAGAGGTGAGGAGGATTCTGGGATTCTAACATGATATTCCTATTGCTTTTCAATACAGAGATTTCCTCTTCTGAAGTCAGGTGATCATATGACCATCACAGTGCCTCCATGTGACTCCCTAAAACCTGAGAGACACAACATGAAGAAGATTCTAGAAGTTACCAAAAAGATGATGGAGCTGCTGACAGGAGAGGTGAGCGGTGCTGGGAATTCTGGGACATTATCCAGTAACAGACAAGGGATGTGTCTGGATGGTGACTGTATCATTGTGTGTGTCAGGTTCCTATAAGGTGTCAGGATGTCACTGTCTATTTCTCCATGGAGGAGTGGGAGTATTTAGAAGGACACAAGGATCTCTACAAGGACTTCATGATGGACAATCAGCCGCCCCTCACATCACCGGGTAAGAGGAGACTTTATTGTAAAGGAGAGAGCAGTACGGGGGGTCCACCTAGATCCCCCATCATCTGATAAACACATAGAAACAATGTATTCAGTCAGTGTGTGTGTTTCCTACAGATGGATCCAGTAATGGGAACCCACCAGAGAGATGTCCCCGTCCTCTGTATTCCCGGGATTCCACACAGGAGGGTCACACCATCCCTCACCATCATCAGGTAAATGATTGACAATTCTTAGTAGTTTTGACTGATACAGCATGTTTGTTACAATGAATGTTTTATTATATCTTCCAGTTTGGAAAACTCTGGGATGATATTGTTGTTAAAGAAGAGTATAAAGAGGAGGATGAGGAGTATGGAGCGATTAAGGAGTTTTCAGAGGGACACAAAAATATGATAAAGTCACCTAATACCAGAAACCCACCAGAGAGATGTCCCCGTCCTCTGTATTCCCGGGATTCCACACAGGAAGATCACACCATCTCTCACTGTTATAAGGTTGGTGGAATGGAGCATCTAGAACATGGAATTGTGGAGGTCGATGTGTGAATTTTACTTTTTTTAAATATGTTCTAATATTAAACCTTATGCTTTACAGATATCATTTTCTCTAATTTTCTTGGCTTAGGGTGAAGATCTGATATATGTAGAATTTGAGGGTAAAGCAGAAGAAGAAGAGACGTATGTGAGCGATGATCAGCAGTCTATGGAGGAGGATGGAATAACGAGGATATTTATAGAGGAGGACACTCCTACAGAGATCAGTACAGGTGGGTCATTAACACTAAATACATTCCTCCACCCATACTGCTCACTGATTGGTCCAGAGTAGGGCAAGGACTGGGTGATATCAGCCTGTAATCCCCTGGTCACTTTCCTGAGCTGTGTTCCCCGTCCTGTATTCCTGTATTTCTCTCGGATAATCTTCCTTCTCTGTGCTGCAGACACAATTTTATGTATCTAGACTGGATTTATGAACATTCTGGGGTTCAGCTGGCAGCAAAATGAGGATTTCCCAAGTCATCCTCCAGGATGGTCACATGAGAGATAGGCTCCTCCTCCTACAGGAAACACAAGCATAGTTAAGTTTAAAATGGCTGCTCCTAGGCTGCCCCTCAGTTTTCTTGTGCTTCCTGTCCTGCTTACATGAGCTGAAGAACATTCATCCCCTGTTTATTTTATTCCTCTGTCTACGGCAGGCATCCCTGGACACCTCCATCCTCCGCCAGTATTTGGCGGGTGAGATCAACAAGCCTCAGGTGCCTTTTGGGGGTGAGGGAGGAGAACTTCTTAAGAGGGAGCTACCTGGTGAACCTCACAGGACCCCTCCTCCTGTACCTTGTCCTCGGTTGCCTTGCTATACCAGAATGTGTGGAAGGTGGAGGATTTGGGAGCTGTACTCTCCCTGAAATCGAGGTGTTACTCGCTTACCTCTGCCCAGGGGGGTTTGAGTCTGCGGGAGCCACGGAGGGTCTTCTACAGCTGGCCGGAGATCCGGTGTGGGGCTGTCCGTCGCCCTTCTTACAATGGCTTGCACACGGGGCTCCGGAGGCTGGAGCACCAGTGTGCACCACGCCAGCCAGCTGATGTTATCAAGATGGCGCCACTACAGGAAGTAGTGCAGCAGCCATCTTGGATGAGGGCACAACCGCACATCGTAGGCAGGATGGGAGCTGGCTTAAATTTAAACAGCTGATGAGGGGAGGGGAGGCCAGATTACCCTCGGTATTTATATACTTCCACTAATGATGGCGGTACAGTGTTTGCCCCGCGGCTGGTGTGATACCTTCCCTCCAGGCGGTCCTAATAGTGGAGGACCTGGCCCCCATTCCAGAGGCTGCTGATTTGGGCCCCTGCCTTACAGTGGTATGTGGAGGGGAGATGCCTTGTGGGGAACCGTAGCCCTTAAAGGAGGAAGCAGCAAAAAAAAGAGGGGGGCTAGCTGGCGGTACCCTTCGACTATTCGCCCCTGCTGTGTCCTTTTCTTTCACCAGCCCAAGTCCTCAGAAGTTTCAGAGTCGGTGGACATGGCTAAAAAAGAAGTATTGCTACACTTGTGGTGTTAAGATGCCTTGGGATACAGACAAATTGTTATGCCATAAATGCATTAAAAAAATCATTAGTGAAGAAACCAAACCTCTGGCAAAAGATTTTCTAGATTTTAAAAAGGAAGTTACTTCTACACTATAATCACTTCAAATATCCATTTCCGAGATTAAAAATGCGGATCAACCCTCTACTTTATCAAACACCTCTGGTGGTTACCAATTGAAGACCACTAGACCAGCAACCATTCCTCTAGTACGTCTGGCCTCCTCCGTTTTCAGATTCACCGGAGGAACAAGGGGAGGTCCTGTGTCAGGATAGCTCTGATTCCGAGGACCCAGACAGAGCGGTACCTCAAAAAAAAAAAAAAAAAAAAAACATTTCTTCCCGGCAGAGGAAGAAACAGAGGAACTCCTTAAGGCCATTTACATCACGAGGACCTGCAGGAAGTCGAGATTCCCAATTCAGTTCGAGACCAGTTGTATAGGGGCCTGCATGAACCCAAGACCAGAACCTTTCCGACCCATCAATCCTTGAAAAGGATAATCAACAAAGAATGGGAGTGCCCAGAAAATAAGCTTTTTTTTCCCCCAAGGCGGTAAAAATAATATTACCCTTCGAAAGAATCGGAAGGAGTTCTGCCCAAATGCCCTAAACTGGACGCATCGCTGGCCAAAGTTTCCAAGAAGTCGGATTTGTCCTTCGAAGACATGGGCCTACCTAAAGATCCCATGGATAAAAAGATCGACGTGACTCTTAGAAGGGCGTACAAGACTGGAGCATTCCAACCTAAAATTGCTAATACTTGTATAGCCAGGAATGTGGCTTTTTGGCTGGAGCAACTCAGAAGGTACCTAGAAAAAGTCTGGGTACGGATGAAGCTCAGGACTCCCTACCTCTTATTGAAAAAGGGGTAGAATACATGGCTGATGCGGTGGCAGAGGCAGTCAGGATATCAGCTCGTACCACAGGATTGATCAATGCGACTAGAAGAGCCCTCTGGCTCAAAACTTGGGTTGGCGACTATGCCTCAAAAAACAAGCTATGCAATATACCTTTTGACGGAAGCCTTCTGTTCGGCCAGGAGCTGGACAAAGTTTTAGCAAGATCAGCGGACAAGTCTAAAGGTTTCCCATCCAAAAGGAGGGAAAAACCAAAGAGATTTTTTCGTTGCACAAGAGGATAGACCCAATCCAAAGGTGAAAAGGCTAACACCCAAAGGAAATGGGTCTTCAATAAGAACAAAGGGAAGTCAAAAGTTTTTTTCCCCAATCCCGGAGGTAACAGTAACAAACCCTAGTGACGCCAGCTTCCCAGTTGGGGGGATACTTCGGCACTTTTTCCGACAATGGCGGAACTTTTGTTCAAACCCCTTCATCTTGCAGATCATCATAGAGGGATACAAGATAGAATTCACGGCAAAACCTTATCACAACATCCAGACCACATCCCTTCCAGAATCACCCTATGCAAGGAAAGCCATGGAGATGGCAGTTAAAAATCTGCTACTCAAGGGCGTGGTCAAGGAAACTCATCCTTCCCATAATTCGTCAGTATTTTACTCTCAGATCTTCTCCAGGCCAAAGCCCTCGGGACAACATCGACTAATCCTGAATCTCAAGGACCTCAACTGTTTAGTTTGGTACAGAAAGTTCAAGACGGGGTCTATTATTTCAGTGAGAGCCTTGCTCCCGGAGGGATCTTTCCTGGTAATTTTGGACCTAAAGGACCCCTACCTACATGTCCTGATCCATCCGGACCATCAGGCATTTCTGAGATTTGCCATCTGTTCAGTAAGGCAGATTCGCCTGTTTCAGTTCCAGGCTCTCCCCTTTGGAATCTCTGTGGGTCCCAGTATATTTACAAAAATAGTGGCGGAGATAATGCAGGAACTCAGACTGAAAGGGGTTCGTATTGTCCCCTACTTGTACGATTCCCTCATTTACGGTCAGACCGAAGCGGAAGTAATAGTAAACCTTCATACGACAGAGAGTTTCCTCACCTCCTTAGGGTGGGAAATTAACAGTCAGAAGTCCAACAGAACCCCATAACAGAGGGTGGTGTTTCTGGGTTACATCATAGATAATACAGTAGCCCAAAGAATCTTACTGGAAGAAAAAGTGGCGAAGCTCGCGGAGGCGACAAAACAATTAATCTCGGTACCCAGGGTCTCAAGGAGGGACATAATGGTTTCTGTTAAGCCTCATGTCGGCCTCCATTCAAGCGATTCAGTGGGCCCACTTCCACATGAGAACGCTTCAGTGCCACCTCTTGAACCACTGGGATGGAAAAACATCATCGCTAGACAGACAGATTGTGATCCCCGGTCATCCGGAAATCCCTGGCGTGGTGGTTGAAAAAGGACTCCCTCTCAAAGGGAAAACTCTGGTTGCCTCCCATTGAAATCAGTTACCATGGATGTAAGTGCTTTCAGTTGGGGGGCCCACATAGAGCACCAGGTGAGACAAGGAACTTGGTTCCACTCTGGGGCAAAAATCTCTTCAAATGTAAGGGAGCTGGCAGCAGTGCGGGAAGCCCTTCTACAATTTCAGAAGGAAACTGTTGGCAAACAGGTTCAGATACACAGACAATGTCACAACAGTGGCTTACATCAGCCAACAAGGAGGCACACAATCAAAACATCTCATGAGAGTTGCGTACAATCTACTATCATGGTCAGAAACCCACCTGCTCTCTCTTATCAGCTATCCACATAAAAGGGACGGCCAATATTCTTGCGACTTCCTTTTTTTAAAGATATGTTTATTCGGTTTTGCAAACAAATACAAAAAACAACGATAACAATACAAACAGCAAAAACAGTCACAAGTGACTAAACAATAAAATCACCCCCCCCCCCGGTCACATCCTATACAGGAGAAAGGACATCAGTACAGTGTAGAAAGGAATAATCACATGCAAAGTACAACAAGCGGTCATATACAGCACAATAAGCATCACTATCACTCTAATGGGGAGTATCAGGAGGGGCTCAGAACCCTGCTCCTCCAAATTCGGAGGAGTCAAAGTAAGGGGAATGGAAATCCAGCCACTCCAAATTTTCTCAAATAAAAGCGGGCGCCCTCTCAGATCAAAGGTAAGTTTATAGAGAGGAAGACAGCCATTAATCAACTGAAGCCAAGTGGCAACAGTAGGCCCCGCGGACCCCTTCCAACTCAGGAGTATTGCCTTCCTAGCATAAAAGTACAGGATGCGGAGTAGTCATTTTGTGTGTCCGGAAACCAACAGGTCCCCAAACACGCCCAGTAAGCCATTTTTCGGATGAAGGATGTTAGGGATACCAAGAGCTGTGGATATAAAGGAGTCAACCCCAGACCAAAATTTAGAAACCAATGGACAGGTCCAGAAACCGTGTAAGATATCGTCCGTCATCCCACAACCCCGAAAACATTCAGGGGTGGGACGCAAGGGGTGAGATGACTGTGATGAAACACCTTGAGTTGAATTAGGTGGTCAGTGGAGGCCAGAACGGACTTAGGGTAAGTAGTAGAAAACTCTGTCCAGTCATCCTCACTAAGGTCAACGCCCAAGTCTGTCGAGCGTGCCTGCGCCCTCGCAAATCTGGGGTTAGAGTCCACCATCAGAAAGGTGTAGTATTGGGAAATTAATTTAGTAGTGCCAGGGTCTCTGAGCAGTTTCTTCAAGGCAGCCATACACAGAGGAGTCCGAAGAGAGGCAAATTGGGCCCACAAGGCAGGTCTGATCTGGAGATAGTAGAACCAGGATGAAGAGGGAAGTCCGAATTCTCCTCGGAGTTGCTGGAAAGATTTAAATCCCTGGGCAGTATATAAATGGTTGAGGTACTTAACACCCCTATCAATCCAAAACTGGGAATGCAGGAAAGACAGCAATTCAGGGAGCTCCGGGTTGCACCAAAGAGGACTGTTAGGGGAAGAGGTCCAGGCGCCCGTGGAGAAGCACCAGACCACTAATCTAAAGAGGGATAAAGTAGTCTGAAACATGAGGGTGCCGGGGCCAGCTGGGACCTGTCTAAGATAAACAATGTTGTGAAGGGATTCAAGAGAGATGACAATGG
Source organism: Pelophylax lessonae (assembly GCF_965119305.1). NCBI lineage: Eukaryota > Metazoa > Chordata > Amphibia > Anura > Ranidae > Pelophylax > Pelophylax lessonae. The sequence continues at coordinate 38,892,320 of NC_138770.1, forward strand.
CTGCCTCTGTAGTTGTACAGGCGTTGTGCGAGGAGGGGTGCAGCCAGTCATGAACCACCACCTACTGAGACGCTAGGTAGTAATCAGTGTTCCCTTTAAGGTGCGCGCGTGCGCGGTCGCGCAGTGGAAATTACGTCCCGCGCAAGCACCTAGTTAGACGGCGCAGCCGCAGACGGAGCGGCCAGGGAGCAGAGCGTGCACCCCGAGAGCACGCCCATCGTGTGACAATAGCGAATGAAAATTCGCTATTGTCATACGGATCCTCCTCCTGGCCAATCAGGGAGCGGGTCCTCCCGCTTCCTGATTGGCCGAAAGGCCAACTTCATGCCATTGGCCGAGGAGGAGGCGCCGGGACTCGGGAGGATGGAGACGCGGGAAGCTGGAAGCCGGGGACTGAAGACAGAGTGCCGTGACCGTCCGTGAGGTAAGTGCACGGGGTCGCGGGGGGGCATTGCTGTGGCACTCTGCAGTTTATTGGGGGCATTGCTGTGGCACTCTGCATTTTATTGGGGGCATTGCTGTGGCACTCTGCATTTTATTGGGGGCATTGCTGTGGCACTCTGCATTTTATTGGGGGCATTGCTGTGGCACTCTGCATTTTATTGGGGGCATTGCTGTGGCACTCTGCATTTTATTGGGGGCATTGCTGTGGCACTCTGCATTTTATTGGGGGCATTGCTGTGGCACTCTGCATTTTATTGGGGGCATTGCTGTGGCACTCTGCATTTTATTGGGGGCATTGCTGTGGCACTCTGCATTTTATTGGGGGCAATGCTGTGGCACTCTGCATTTTATTGGGGGCAATGCTGTGGCACTCTGCATTTTATTGGGGGCAATGCTGTGGCACTCTGCATTTTATTGGGGGCAATGCTGTGGCACTCTGCAGTTTATTGGGGGCAATGCTGTGGCACTCTGCAGTTTATTGGGGGCAATGCTGTGGCACTCTGCAGTTTATTGGGGGCAATGCTGTGGCACTCTGCAGTTTATTGGGGGCAATGCTGTGGCACTCTGCAGTTTATTGGGGGCATTGCTGTGGCACTCTGCAATTTATTGGGGGCATTGCTGTGGCACTCTGCAATTTATTGGGGGCAATGCTGTGGCACTCTGCAATTTATTGGGGGCAATGCTGTGGCACTCTGCAATTTATTGGGGGCATTGCTGTGGCACTCTGCATTTTATTGGGGGCATTGCTGTGGCACTCTGCATTTTATTGGGGGCATTGCTGTGGCACTCTGCATTTTATTGGGGGCAATGCTGTGGCACTCTGCAGTTTATTGGGGGCAATGCTGTGGCACTCTGCAGTTTATTGGGGGCAATGCTGTGGCACTCTGCAGTTTATTGGGGGCAATGCTGTGGCACTCTGCAGTTTATTGGGGGCAATGCTGTGGCACTCTGCAGTTTATTGGGGGCAATGCTGTGGCACTCTGCAGTTTATTGGGGGCAATGCTGTGGCACTCTGCAGTTTATTGGGGGCAATGCTGTGGCACTCTGCAGTTTATTGGGGGCAATGCTGTGGCACTCTGCAGTTTATTGGGGGCAATGCTGTGGCACTCTGCAGTTTATTGGGGGCAATGCTGTGGCACTCTGCAGTTTATTGGGGGCATTGCTGTGGCACTCTGCAGTTTATTGGGGGCAATGCTGTGGCACTCTGCAATGTATTGGGGGCATTGCTGTGGCACTCTGCAATGTATTGGGGGCATTGCTGTGGCACTCTGCAATGTATTGGGGGCATTGCTGTGGCACTCTGCAATGTATTGGGGGCATTGCTGTGGCACTCTGCAGTTTATTGGGGGCATTGCTGTGGCACTCTGCAATGTATTGGGGGCATTGCTGTGGCACTCTGCAATGTATTGGGGGCATTGCTGTGACACTCTGCAATGTATTGGGGGCATTGCTGTGACACTCTGCAATGTATTGGGGGCATTGCTGTGACACTCTGCAATTTATTGGGGGCATTGCTGTGGCACTCTGCAGTTTATTGGGGGCATTGCTGTGGCACTCTGCAGTTTATTGGGGGCATTGCTGTGGCACTCTGCAGTTGATTGGGGCAAGCTGGTCACTCTGCATTGACGTCCCCCCCCCCCCCCCCCCATTGCTCAATCTAAAGGTTTGCGCTCAGAAATTTTTTTATTTGCTCAGCTCAGTAAAAAATTAGAGGGAACATTGGTAGTAATGATAGAAACTAGGAAATGCTAGGCCGGCCAATTGAGTGGGTAACTTCAAGGTTTCCAATGCTATTCTGGGAGATCTCTTATGCCACAAAAACGACAGTAGGAGTGAGTCAATTCGCCTGAACAGGGACTTTGGGACCTCGCAGGGGGCATTGGCCAAGACATACAGAAGTTTTGGGAGGAAAATCATTTTGATCATATTGACCTGACCCACCAGGTTCAATGGAAGATCCATCCATTGAATAGTGCGTTGCTGGAGAAGCTGAATAAGGGGACATAGGTTATAAGTCACATAGGAGTGTAGCGGTAACTGAACAATGACACCCAGATAGCGGAAGGAGTGTGCTACTTGAAGCTGGGAACCCAGGTAGGTCACCTGTTAATCCCCGGGGTCCAGTGGGAAAAGATTAGATTTGGACCAATTAATACGACAGCCCGAGAATCTGCCGAAATCCTCCATCGCCCTTAGAAGGGCGTGCAAGGAGCCAGAGGGATATGCCAAATAGACGAGTGTATCGTCAGCATAGAGGGATATCCTTTCTTCTATAGTACCAATAACCAGGCCATGGATATCCGAGGCAGATCTAATACGTATGGCCAGAGGCTCAATGGTCAATGCAAACAAAAGAGGGGACAAATGGCATCCCTGCCTTGTACCCCTGTAGATGGAGAACTTCAGAGAGACGGAGGCATTCACCCTGACCCTAGCAACAGGGTCGGTGTACAGGAGCCGAATCCAGGCGATCAGCCGGGGACCAAACCCAAACAGCCACAGTACTCAAGAAATCATGCCACTCTATGCTATCAAATGCTTTACAGGTATCCAGGGAAACAATCACTAGAAGCTTGCGAGCTAGGTGAAGGCAGAGGGGCCGTGCCGGCTGACTTAGCTGCTTTGTGAGGGCCGATCTTCACCATATTTGGTGGGCAGCACAGTCCCGGGGTCCCGAGGAGTCAAATGGAGGCGGTGAGAGGGCAAATAGAGCAGGATTGGCAGCAGGATTGGAAGAGGAAGCGATGAGCTCAGAGACTAGTGTGCTGTTCCGGAAGTCGACCTATTTGCCACTTCAGATAACAAGAAGGTAACAAACTTCTTCTCCCTGCACAAGGAAAGGAATGCTGTAAGAATAGACGCCTTGGGGTTTCCGTGGAAGTTCAACCTCACTTAGCTTTGCCCCCCACTTAACTCATTCCCAGAACCAGGAAAATCCGGCTGGAGAGAGTAAGGGTGTTTTTGATAGCTCCGTACTTGCCAAAGCGAGCATGGTTCACACCCTTGAAAAAAATGGCTGAGGAGGACCCCTGGATCCTCCCAATCCAGAGCGACCTCCTGATTTCAAGCAGAAGCCTATCATTCGCATATTCAAACACTGAATCTAGCTGCATGGTTCCTGAACGGTGCCTGCCACTAAATAAAGGCCTCTCTACCAGTGTTACGGATACCTTGCTCCAAAGCACAGGAAGCTGGTAACCAGAAAAATCTACAACAAGGTATAGAAAGTATAAACGGCCAAAATGCAGTCCAAACATTGACATTTGGAAGACATTGGCACCATCTTGGACTTTTTACTGGATGGAGCAGAGATGCATCTAGCAGTGAGTACCTTCAGGGTACAGGCAGCCTCCTTATCAGTCTTTTTGGATATACCGGTTGGGGACAATCCGCTGGTTAAATGCCTTTTCAGATCCAGATCCCTTTTCAGAAAGATCTTGTCCCAGTAAACACCTAAGAGTGGCCCCCTGGGATCTCTCATTGCTTTAGTGGACTCTTTTCTGAAACATCTTAAAGGTGGCACTCCTGGCCGCCATCACTTTAGCTAGACTTGTGAGTGAGTTACAGGCACTATCCATAAAGGAACCCTTTTTGACAATCTTTCCAGATAGATTGGTACTCAAGACAGGCCCCCTCTTTCTTCCTAAGGTGGCATCAGCTTTTCATTGCTCACAAGAGGTGGCCCTTCCATCCTTTTGTTAAAACCCATCTTCCCAGGGGGAAGAACTGTTTGCCACGCTGGATGTTAGAAGGTGCGTCCTACACTATTTAGAAGTCACAAATCCTTCAGGAAAGCATCCAATTTTTTTATACTGTTTGTAGGCACTCAGAAATGTAAAGCAGCTTCAAAGATCTCTATAGCCAGATGGGTCAGGTTGGCTATAAGTGCAGCCTATTTGGCCCAAGGTCAGGCCATCCCTTCGGATATCAAGGCTCATTCCACCCATTCTGTATCTACCTCTTAGGCAGAAAAGGCTGGGGCTTCCGTCAACCAAATTTGTTGAGCAGCCACCTGGTCCAGTGATTTGACTTTCGCAAGGCACTATAGGGTCGAATTGGTCTCCGCCCAAGATCTATCCGTTGGACACAAAGTTCTACAGGCTGTAGTCCCACCCCAGGTACGCATCGTTGGGGTCTTATGTGACCATCCTGGAGGATGACTTGGGAAAGTCTGAGTTATTACCTGATAACTCCCTTTCCAGGAATCCTCCAGGACGGCGGACCCCCGTCCTACTGATTGGTTTGATTATGAGCGCATTATTTCAGGCCTTAAGCCTAAGCTGTCCAGTTCATCTTTATACAACTGAGGACCAGCCATTTTAAACGTAACTATGCTTGTGTTTCCTGTAGGAGGAAAAGCCACAAAGCTGTCCCTAGGAAGTTCGGCCCCCCGTCCTTCCTCCGCCGCCGGGCCAGTTAGAACGTTTTTCCACATGCGCAGTAGGGAACCACCTGTGAAGCCGAAAAAGACTTCACTGCCGGTTTCCCTTACCCTGAATGGCGATGGCAGCACCCAAGAGCTGATCCAAAAATCGGCTTCGGGTGCCGACATCGCGGGAACCCTGGACAGGTAGGTTCTAATAATAAAGAGGCAGCAGCTACAGTATTTGTAGCTGCTGATTTTTATTTTTTTCCTGGGGGGATGGAACTCCTCTTTAATAAAATTAACAGGTGCATTAGATGGGCAACAATGAGACAACCTCCAAAACAGGAATGGTTTTACAGGTGGAGGCCACTGACATTTTTTTTAACCTACTCATCTTTGACTGTTTTTCAGTAGTTTTGCATTTGGCTAGGGTCAGTGTCACTACTGTTAGCATGAGGCCATACCTGGACCCTATAGAGGTTGCACAGTCAGTCCAACTCCTCCAGGATGGCACATCAATACGTCCCATTGCCAGAAGGTTTGCTGTGTCTCCCAGCACAGTATCAAGAGCATGGTGGAGATTCCAGGAGACAAGCAATTACTCTAGGAGAGCTGGAGAGGGCCGTAGAAGGTCCTTAACCCATCAGCAGGACCGGAATCTTCTCCTTTCCTTGAGGAACAGGATGAGCACTGCCAGAGCCCTACAAAATGACCTCCAGCAGGACACTGGTGTAAATGTCTCTGACCAAACAATCAGAAACAGACTTCATGAGGGTGGCCTGAGGGCCCGACGTCCTCTAGTGGGCCCTGTGCTGAATGCCCGGCACTGTGGAGCTCAATTGACATTTGCCGTTGAACACCAGATATGGAAGGTCCACCACTGGCACCCTGTGCTTTTCACAGATGAGGGCAAGTTCACCCTGAGCACATGTGACAGATGTGAAAGGGTCTGGAGAAGCCGTGGAGAACATTATGCTGCCTGTAACATTGTTCAGCATGACCGGTTTGGTGGTGAGTCACTGATGGTCTGGGGAGATATATCCATGGAGGGATGTATAGACCTCTACAGGCTAGACAATGGCACCCTGACTGCCATTAGGTATCAGGATGATGTCCTTGGACCCATTGTCAGACCCTACCCTTGTGCAGTGGGTCCTGGGTTCCTCCTGGTGCACAACAATGCCTCATGTGGTGAGAGTATGCAGCCAGTTCCTGGAGGATGAATGAATTGATACCATTGAATGGCCCCCACGCTCGCCTGACCTAAATCCAATAGAACACCTCTGGGACAATATGTTTCGGTCCTTTCCAACGCTGCCAGGTTGCACCTCAGTCTTTTCAGGAGCTTAGTGATGCCCTGGTCCAGATCTGGGAGGAAATACCCCAGGACACAATCCATCTTCTCATTAGGAGCATGCCCCAACGTTGTCAGGCATGCATACAAGCATGTGGGGGCCATACAAACTACTGAGGACCATTCTGAGTTGCTGCAATGGAATTTCAGCAAAATTGACTCGCCTGCTGCATCATTTTTCACTTTGCTTTTCGGGGTGTCTTTGAATTCAGCCCTCTGTAGGGTGATCATTTTCAATTCCATCAAATGATGTGGCATCCTTTCCTTCCGAACACATTACCAAGTCCATACCAGTATAGATCCTAACACATTACCAAGTCCATACCAGTATAGATCTAACACATTACCCAGTCAATACCAGTATAGATCCTAACACATTACCCAGTCAATACCAGTATAGATCCTAACACATTACCCAGTCAATACCAGTATAGATCCTAACACATTACCCAGTCCATACCAGTATAGATCCTAACACATTTCCCAGTCAATACCAGTATAGATCCTAACACATTACCCAGTCCTTACCAGTACAGATCCTAACACATTACCCATTATATACCAGTATAGATCCTAACACATTCCCCAGTCCATATCAGTATTGATCCTAACACATTACCCAGTCCCTACCAGTATAGATCCTAACACGCTACCCAGTCCATACCAGTATAGATCCTAACACGTTACCCAGTCCATACCAGTATAGATCCTAACACATTACCCAGTCCATACCAGTATAGATCCTAACACGTTACCCAGTCCATAGCAGTATAGATCCTAACACATTACCCAGTCCATACCAGTATAGATATCCAGCATGATATTTTCCCATTGAGATCTGATGTGTTTTCAAAGTGTTCCTTTAAATTCTTTTAGCAGTGTAATTTATAATATACATTACATAGTCCTGACTTCTGCTCTCTACCCTCTACTATAAAAAAACATATGTATTTAATTTTGTTACACCCATTTCCTACCAGCTGGACATTTTATATCTGATGATTTGATTGGACCACAGACATTTACATGGTGATAATAATGTGATAACATCCTCGATTTTTGGAACCTTAAACAGAAAGTGATAATGAAGGAGGAGTCAGTAACCCAATGATGGTGGTCTTCAGGATCAGTCCATTCTTCATCTTAGTTGTTCTCCCCCCATCCTCACTCTCTGACCTATGGTGGGACTCAGCCCCGCTGTTATTCATGACTAAATCATGGACTAAATAAGGAAGTGCAGGACTTCTTGTGTTGGGAAGATGGCAATGAGTGATAAAGGGGGAGGGGACACTCGTCCTATAATCCCCTCATCACTGTCACTCCTATAAAAGACAGTTCTTGTTGTTTCCTCACTCTCTGACTAAGGTCCATGAATAAAGAAATGAACTGGTAGGAGATCAGAGGACCCATTTACTAGTTACATTGAGGGTGAAATTGTAAGATCCTCAGAGACAAAGCTGCCTGATGTGGGCGGAGTCCTGGTTTAGGGGAACCAATCTGCTCATGCCTAGTAATAATCTTTGTATTTCTATTTTAGTACATGGACGGGAGATGAGGAAAACCTCAGAGGATTGTCTCACTTTGTCTCCAGACTGTAAAGTAGAAGATGAGGACATCACACAGTATAGTCCAGGAGAAAACCCGGCTACCTCAAATGTCCACCTGTCACCACACAGTGTAGATGGACCATCGTATTCCTCTTATCCTGAGGAACCTCAGACTGTGAGGGACAGTGCCGGACCATCGTATTCCTCTTATCCTGAGGAACCTCAGACTGTGAGGGACGGTGCCGGACCATCGTATTCCTCTTATCCTGAGGAACCTCAGACTGTGAGGGTCGGTGCCGGACCATCGTATTCCTCTTATCCTGAGGAACCTCAGACTGTGGACGGTGCCAGACCATCGTATTCCTCTTATCCTGAGGAACCTCAGACTGTGGACGGTGCCAGACCATTGTATTCCTCTTATCCTGAGAAACCTCAGACTGTGAGGGACGGTGCCGTCCTTCCAACAGATAAGAAGTATTCCTGTACTGAGTGCGGGAAGTGTTTTTCAAGGAGGTCTAATCTTTACAGACATGAGAATATGCACACGGGTGAAAAGCCACATTCCTGCCTTGAGTGTGGAAAATGTTTTTTAAAGAAGTCCTATCTTTCCTTACATCAAAGATGGCACACAGGGGAGAAGCTGTATTCCTGTTCTGAGTGTGGGAAATGTTATGTGCGAATATCAGATCTTGTCAGACATCAGAGGTCTCACACGGGTGAGAAGCCATATCCCTGCCCTGAGTGTGGGAAATGTTTTTCAAAGAAGTCCTATCTTTCCATACATGAGAAATTGCACACAGGGGAGAAGCCATATTCTTGTACAGAGTGTGGGAAATGTTTTTCACAGAAGTCCAATCTTTACAGACATGAGAGTATGCACACAGGTGAGAAGCCACATTCCTGCTCTGAGTGCGGAAAATGTTTTTCACAGAAGGCCTATCTTTCCATACATGAGAAATTGCACACAGGGGAGAAGCCACATTCCTGTCCTGAATGTGGGAAATGTTATGTACAAAAATCAGATCTTGTCAGACATAAAAGGTCACACACAGGGGAGAAGCCTTATTCCTGTCTTGAGTGCGGGAAAAGTTATGTACAAAAATCAGATCTTGTCAGACATCAAGGATTGCACACAGGGGAGAAGTGGTATTCCTGTCCTGAGTGTGGAAAATGTTTTTCACGGAAGTCCAATCTTTCCACACATCGGAGACTGCACACGGGTGAGAAGCCCTATTCCTGTTCTGAGTGCGGGAAATGTTTTTCACAGAAGTCCATTCTTTACAGACATCTGAGATTGCACACGGGGGAGAAGCCACTCTCCTGTTCTGAGTGAGGGAATTGCTCCTCACTGAAGTCCTGTCTTCCTGTTCTTCAGGGATCCCACACAAACCTTGAGGTGTATTAGTGCCTTGAATGTCTTCTGTATGAATGTGGACATCACCTCTCTCATGTGGGGAAGAAGCACACCCTGATATACACCTCAGATATACTCCACGGTTGATCTTCATCACGTAAGAAACACTTCATAAGGAGATAAGAGATCACCAAAGACATGGATGAAGTGTTGTACCATGTTGGCCATTGATAGCAGTAGAAAAATAAAATTGGAGTCATTACCTTTCATTGGTTGAGAAAAGTCTGTGGTGAAACCTTTCACAAACACCTACAGATTTATTTTTAATAAATTAATTTGATAAATGTGACAAGCATCATTCTAGCCATGATGTACATTGGCTGTATTTTACAGTGCATTGCGAAAGTATTCGGCCCCCTTGAACTGTGCGACCTTTTGCCACATTTCAGGCTTCAAACATAAAGATATAAAACTGTATTTTTTTGTGAAGAATCAACAACAAGTGGGACACAATCATGAAGTGGAACAAAATTTATTAGATATTTCAAACTTTGTTAACAAATAAAAAACTGAAAAATTGGGCCCCTTGACTTTCAGTGCAGCAAACTCTCTCCAGAAGTTCAGTGAGGATCTCTGAATGATCCAATGTTGACCTAAATGACTGATGATGATAAATAGAATCCACCTGTGTGTAATCAAGTCTCCGTATAAATGCACCTGCACTGTGATAGTCTCAGAGGTCCGTTTAAAGCGCAGAGAGCATCATGAAGAACAAGGAACACACCAGGCAGGTCCCAGATACTGTTGTGGAGAAGTTTAAAGCCGGATTTGGATACAAAAAGATTTCCCAAGCTTTAAACATCCCAAGGAGCACTGTGCAAGCGATATTATTGAAATGGAAGGAGTATCAGACCACTGAAAATCTACGAAGACCTGGCCGTCCCTCTAAACTTTCAGCTCATACAAGGAGAAGACTGATCAGAGATGCAGCCAAGAGGCCCATGATCACTCTGGATGAACTGCAGAGATCTACAGCTGAGGTGGGAGACTCTGTCCATAGGACAACAATCAGTCGTATACTGCACAAATCTGGCCTTTATGGAAGAGTGGCAAGAAGAAAGCCATTTCTTAAAGATATCCATAAAAAGTGTCGTTTAAAGTTTGCCACAAGCCACCTGGGAGACACACCAAACATGTGGAAGAAGGTGCTCTGCTCAGATGAAACCAAAATCAAACTTTTTGGCAACAATGCAAAATGTTATGTTTGGAGTAAAAGCAACACAGCTCATCACCCTGAACACACCATCCCCACTGTCAAACATGGTGGTGGCAGCATCATGGTTTGGGCCTGCTTTTCTTCAGCAGGAACAGGGAAGATGGTTAAAATTGATGGGAAGATGGATGGAGCCAAATACAGGACCATTCTGGAAGAAAACCTGATGGAGTCTGCAAAAGACCTGAGACTGGGACGGAGATTTGTCTTCCAACAAGACAATGATCCAAAACATAAAGCAAAATCTACAATGGAATGGTTCACAAATAAACATATCCAGGTGTTAGAATGGCCAAGTCAAAGTCCAGACCTAAATCCAATCGAGAATCTGTGGAAAGAACTGAAAACTGCTGTTCACAAACGCTCTCCATCCAACCTCACTAAGCTCGAGCTGTTTTGCAAGGAGGAATGGGCAAAAATTTCAGTCTCTCGATGTGCAAAACTGATAGAGACATACCCCAAGCGACTTACAGCTGTAATCGCAGCAAAAGGTGGCGCTACAAAGTTTTAACTTAAGGGGGCTGGATAATTTTGCACGCCCAATTTTTCAGTTTTTTATTTGTTAAAAAAGTTTGAAATATCCAATAAATTTCGTTCCACTTCATGATTTTGTCCCACTTGTTGTTGATTCTTCACAAAAAATTACAGTTTTATATCTTTGTTTGAAGCCTGAAATGTGGCAAAAGGTCGCAAAGTTCAAGGGGGCCGAATACTTTCGCAAGGCACTGTATGTTATAACATGACTTCTTATAAAAGTCAGTTAAATCTAGTGGACATAATGTTGTATTTGGCTTTTTTTCCTCTTTGTTGAATGAATGTGATACAAGTTCACCCACCCATCATGACTATTGGCCACGGTTTATTTCTTACAGTGATTTCCTGTGATCATTGGCTTCATCTAGTGGCCATCATGCCGCACCACACTTTAATACATGATGGAAATATTTTAGGAAAATACTGCATAATGGCCACTAGATGGAGCTGATAATTATTGGAAATCACTGTATTACTAATATATTTGCCAGGATTTATCATGGATGGGAAAAAGCTTGTCACACGCGTGCAATGAACTTTCAACTTCTAGGACTCCTTGGTTTACTATGTCAGACATGGTTTCATACAAATACCTGAGATTGTACTCCTGGTCTTATGAATACAGTGGACA